>NW_027528636.1:0-517 GCF_008692635.1 Crocuta crocuta | reverse complement strand
GCGGGAATGGCAGAGAGAGGAGAGAGCAAATCCCAAGCAGGCTCCACATTTTCAGCACAGAGCCCTTTGTGGGTGGGGCTTGTACTCACGAGCTGGGAGATCATGTTCTGAGCTGAAATCAAGAGTCAGAGGCTTAACCAATTGAGCTACCCAGGTTTCCCCTGTTGTGTTTCTTAAATTCCACATACGAGTGAAATNGTTTCTTAAATTCCACATACGAGTGAAATCATACAGTATTTGTCTTGCTCTTCTTTCACTTAGCATAATACCCTCCAGGTCCATCCATGCTGTTGTAAATGGGAAACGTTCATTCTTTTCTTCATGGATGAGTAATATTTCATTGTATATATACTCTATCTTCCTTATCCATTCATCTGTTGATGGACACTTGGGTTGCTTCCATACTCTGGCTACTGTAAATAATGCTGCAGTAAACATAGGGGTGCATATATCTTTTCAAAGTTTTTTTTTTAATTTGTGTAATGTCTGCATGTGGTCTATTAATAACCATAGCTCA
>NW_027528635.1:2551288-2552869 GCF_008692635.1 Crocuta crocuta | reverse complement strand
AAATGTACAGAGCTCCCTACTTCTTCGCCATCTTGCCTCCAACCAGGATCGAATCTCCTTAAACAGTGGGTTTTTTAACTGTAATTATTTTTTTTGAAGGAGGAGGGACAGAGAGAGAGAGAGAGAGAGAGAAGGAGAATTCCAATCAGGCTCCACACCATCAGCACAGAGCCCGATGCAGGGCTGGAACTCACAAACCGTGAGATCATGACCAGAGCTGAAACCAACAGTCGGAAGCTCAACCGACTGAGCCCCCCAGCCCCCCTGCATCTAATGTTATGTTCTTGAGAATAATGCAAGTGATGTGTGCACCTATAGTTCTTTCAACATAAAGGCTATTTGCTGTTCCACTGTCTGAGGGAACCACCATGTATTTACCCATTCTTCTATTAATGGAAATTTGTGTTCTCTCCAATTTTACATTGTTAATAAATAACAATGCCAGATTATTGGACATCTCATATGATGCTATGAACATTTTAAAGGAATATGGTTAATGGATTATTGGGTGCATGCATCTTTAACATTATTAGATCTTGTCAAAAACCTCTCCTCTNAAATTCCTGTTTCTACATCCTGCCAACACTTGGAATTGTCAGACATTCTCATTTTTGTCAGTATTATTTATAGTATTAATTTGCATATGCCTGATTTCTAGTGTAATAAAGTACCATTTTGTATGCTTCTTTTTCTTTTTTTTTTTAATGTTTTATTTATGAGAGAGAGGCAGCATGAGCAGGAGAGGGCCAGAGAGAGAGGGAGACACAGAATCTGAAACAGGCTCCAGGCTCTGAGCTGTCAGTACAGAGCCCGACGTGGGGCTCGAACCCACGAACCGTGAGATCATGACCTGAGCTGAAGTCGGACGCTTAACCGACTGAGCCACCCAGGCGCCCCTGTATGCTTATTTTTCATACAGAGAGGATGCTTACCTATACATCTACTTTGTCCTTTTTCCCTTGGGTTGTTTTAATTGAAATTTGGGAGTACCTTTGTTAGGCATATGCACTGTAAATACCTTCTCTGAGTCTGTTGCCTGTCCATTCATTTTGTTTATATTTTGTTTTGTTCTACAGAACTTAAAAAAAATTATTATTAGAGAGAGACAGAGGGAGAGAGACAGAGAGAGAGAGAACGCAAGCAGGGGAGGGTTAGAGAGAGAGAGAGGGAGACACAGAATCTGAGGCAGACTCCAGGCTCTGAACTGCCAACACAGAGCCTGATATGGGGCTCAAACTCACGAACTGTGAGACCATGACCTGAGCCAAAGTCGGACGCTTAATTGATTGAGCCACCCAGGCTCCCCTGTTCTACACAACTTTTTTAAACTTCAGTGCTTTCAAGCACTGTGTCTCAACCTATTCATTTATCATTTGACCTTATATTTTACAAGCTTTATGATACAATTCACATGCCATACAATTCACCCATTCAATGTGTAAAATTCAGGGGTTTCCAGTATATTCACAGTTACATGTAACTATCACTGCAGTCAATTTTGGAATGATTTTATTACTTCAAAAAGTATATGTCGTATATATGGAAAAGTTGATTAGTGATTGCTTGTGGCTGGGGGGAGGG
>NW_027528635.1:2539792-2551198 GCF_008692635.1 Crocuta crocuta | reverse complement strand
CCAAAAGCAATGACTAATCAACTTTCTGTCTCTTATAGGTTTCCCTGTTCTGGACATTGCGCGTGAATGGAATCATATTTGTCATATTTTGTGACTGGTTTCCTTCAGTGTGCATATTTTCAACGTCCATCCACATTGTAGTTTGAACTTTTGTTGCCTTTTTAAAGGGATCCTTCCCTAATAAGCCCATAATGGTAGTTTCTTGTTTGCTTCATTAAATTATATCGTTTGATTTTTACATGTAGTTCTTTAATCTGTTTGCCCTTGATGTTTGTGTATGATTTGAGGTAGGGAATTATTTCTTTCCATGTGAACAGACAATTGTAGTAGCTCTATTTATTAAGAGATTTCATTATTTCCCCTTGGATTTATAGTACTACATCTATTACATACCAAAGTCCCACACATTTTGAGTTTGTTTCTCATCTCCGTACTGTGATACTTGGGTCTATTTGTCTGTAGTTCCACGTAACATACTGTCTCAAGTGCTATACCTTCCATTTTATAATAATTCTTGTTCTCTAATGCAGAAAGCTCTTTACAATACTTTTTAAAATNGCACTTTGCCGTTCCATTTTTCCATTTAATTTTAAGATCAACTTCTCAATTCCATGAACAATTTCCTATTGTAATTTTGATTAGGACTGTGCTGAATTAATACATTAATGGAAAACTAATATATTTATTACGAGTCTTTTCAGCACTATACATGGTATATATTTCTTTTGTTTAAATTTACTTTATTATTTCAAATAACATTTTATAGATTTCTCCATGAAGAACACTATATATTATTTTTTTCCTAGGTATCTTATACTTAGTTTCAAACTGTATGCAAATAGTATTCTCTATAAAAAAAATATGTTGTCTAATTATTAGTGTTGTTTAAGAATGTGATTTGTTTTTTCTTGTATTTTTCTTGTCTCTAACTTTTTCATTAAAATGTCCTCATTAGTTCTTTTTCTTTAAGTATTTTGTTTTATTTTTCCAAGGTTTTATTTAAATTCAAATTAGTTAACATATAGTGTAGTGTTGGTTTCAGGAGTAGGATGCAGTGTTTCATCACTTCCATATAACACCCAATGCTCATCCCAACAGGTGCCTTCTTAATGCCCATCACCCATCTAACCCATCCCCCCACCCATCTCCCCTCCAGCAACCCTCAGTTTGTTCTCTGTATTTAAGAGTCTCTTATGGTTTGCCTCCCTCTCTCTTTTTATCTTATTTTATTTTTCCTTCCCTTACCCTGTGTTCATCTGCTGTGTTTCTTAAATTCCACATATGAGTGAAATCACATAATATTTGTCTTTCTCTGACTGACTTATTTCGCTTAGCATAATACATTCTAATTCCATCCACATCATAGTGAATGGCAAGATTTTATTGGTTTTGTTAGCTGGTGTGTGTGTGTGTGTGTGTGTGTGTGTATACACATTCATCAGTCAACTTCTTTATCGATTCATCAGTTGATGTACATTTGGGCTCTTTCCATAATTTGGCTACTGTGGATAATGATGCTATAAACATTAGTGTGCATGTGCCCCTTTGAATCAATATTTGTGTAGCCTTTGGATAAATTGGGTAAATACCTAGTATTGCGATTGCTGAGTCTTAGGGTAGCTCTAACTTTTTGAGGAACTTCCACACTGTTTGCCAGAGCAGCTGCACCAGCTTGCATTCCCACCAACAGTGCAAAAGGGTTTCCCTTTCTCCACGTTCTTGCCAACATCTGCTGTTTCCCGAGTTGTTAATTTTAGCCATTCTGACAGGTGTGAGGTGGTGTCTCAACCTCCTTCATTCTGATGGTTTTACAGCATAGGTTTTCTTGGGTTTTTCATATAAACAATCATAGTATTTGGGAATACGGAACTTCTATCTGTCTCACTTTCCCTCTTTTTCTTTCTTTCCAGATTCTTACATATTTTAGTTCTTTTTCTCACTTCACAGTTCTGGTTGTGACTTCCTGTGCAGTGGTGAATATAAAAGTGACAGTACATGCCCTTTCCTTATGCTCGACTTTAAACATTTCATCATTAAGGATGGTGTTTGCTGAAGGTTTTTGGAAGGTATGCTTCATCATATTAAGAAGATTGCCTTCTATTCCTAGTTTTCTCAGTATTTTTAAAAATCTAGAATTGGTGTTGAAATTTACAAAATGCTTTATCTCTACTTAATGAGATGATTCTGTGATTACTCTCCTTTAATATATTAACATGATGAGTTATGGTAAGTAGTTTACTCAGTTAAAAAAAATTTTTAATGTTTTTTTATTTGTTTCTGAGAGAGAGAGAGAGCGAGCAGGGGAGGGTCAGAGAGAGAGGGAGACACAGAATCTGAAGTAGGCTCCAGGCTCTGAGCTAGCTGTCAGCACAGAGCCCAACACGCGGCTCAAACCCACAAACTGTGTGATCATGACCTGAGCTGAAGTCGGACGCTTATCCGACTGAGCCACCCAGGCGCCTTAGTAGTTTATGCAGTTTAAACCATGGCTACATTCCTGAGTAAAGCCTTCTAATGGTATAATGTAAGCACACACACAGACACACACCCAGATTCACATAAAATTTATATGATTATATATACACATTATTTTCATATGCACATATATTTTACTGAATTTGGTTGGCTTATAATATATTCAGTGTTTTTCTGTCTATAATCAAATGAAATTGACCTAAACTATTTTGGTTTTTTCTTTTTCCTTCATTTTTTTTTGAAAGAGAGCACACACATGCACGTGCAAGTTGAGGAGAGGCAGAGAGAGAGGGAGAGAGAGAATCTCAAACAGGCTCCACACCCAGCATGAAGCCTAANCCTCCAGGAGCTTGATCTCATGATCCTGAGATCATGGCCTGAGCCAAAATCAAGAGTCAGACATGTAACTGCCTGAACTGCCTAAGAGCCTGAAATTGACCTAAAGTTTTAATTTTCTTGTACCACTTTTATCTTTAGCAAGGTTTCAATACAAATTTAGTAAACATTCTATCGTATATGATTTTCTAGACCAGTTTATAAGGGATGGAAAGACAGAGATTACCTAGTTCTTGACTATTTGGAAATACATGCTTTTAAAGTTATAAATACTTTTGTTTAAAGGAGGAGATAGGGTTTTTTTTTTTTAATTACTTATTCAATTCTTATTGTCCTGTCCCCTTCAAGGTCTTTCTAGCTGGACTAAGAATTAAATTGATACAAGACAGATTAATAGGAGAAAATCAAATTTAATAGAGGACATATAGGGAACCCACACAGACATGGAAATTCCAAACACAGTTAAACACAATGAGGCACGTATATCATTCTAACTAAGGAGAAGGGGATTGGGGTCTGGGACTTTAAAGGAAAGGAATGCACGTCACAAGAAGATGAAAAAGAGTAAATGTTTGGTAAACAAATGTTTGCTGAGTCACTAGGAAATAGTGAGACACAGGACTTTGATCAAACAGGTCTTGTTAGGCTCCTCCTTGTCGCCTGTATTAGTTGATATGATAACGTGGTCATCTATGCTCATAGTTCTCTTCCTGGAGCAGGTTCTCTATATAAATTATTTCTGGCAACTGAGGGGGGATATAAAGAGCTTTTCCTGAACTTCCTGAGTTTTCATTGCTTTTTAACTCAAAATAATCTTCATGCCAAAGTGACCCATCTTGGGGCAGCCTGCTCTTGGCTCCTACACTGTCATGAATTTTGACCTATTCAGGCTTTTACATTTTTTCCCTACATTTTAAATTCAGTTTTGAAACTTCTTGATTCCCCCAAATAATCATTATTAATACAGACACTGTTATGTCAAACAATTTATTCTTGTCCTGGATATTCGAATGGCTTTGTTCACAATCCCTTCTGGCCTCTCATTCCTTCTATTTCAATTAACTTTCTCTCTTTCTGAACTGAGTCTTTTATTATTATTTTTAGCAGAGACCTGTTAGTTGTAATGTCTTTGCTGTCCAAGCATCCTTATTTTGCCTCTTCTTTTGAGTGATAATTTACCTAGGTATAGAATTTTAGGATTACAGGTTTTTTTCCCTCTCGAAATTTGGTAATTTTTATTTTATTATATTCTGGCTTTAATCTTGCTGTTAAGTAGTATATTGTCAATTTACTTGCTATTAAGTAGTTTCTGTCAAATTTTGAGTAACTGTTTTTTCTTTGTTTTCATTGTCTTTGGTGTTATGAAGTTTCCCTGGGATATGTCGACGAGTGATTCATGAATAAAATGTTTTCTGGCTACCTTTTCTATTTCCCTGATATCCAATACTTTAATTTTTTTAATGTTTTTTATTTATTTGTGTGAGAGAGAGACAGCATGAGCAGAGGAGGGTCAGAGAGAGAGGGAGACAGAGAATCTGAAGCAGGCTCCAGGCTCTGAGCTGGCTGTCAGCACAGAGCCTGACGTGGGGCTTGAACCCATGAACCGTGAGATCATGACCTGAGCCGAAGTCGGACGCCCAACCAACTGAGCCACCCAGGAGCCACTGATATCCAATACTTTTAGAGTTTATATTCAAGGGGTGCCTAGATGGCTCAGTCAGTTAAGCATCCAACTTGAGCTCAGGTCATGATCTCATCATTTGTGAGTTCGACCCCCCACCCCACCCTCATCAGGCTCTGTGCTGACAGCTCAGAGCCTGGAGTCTGATTCAGATTTTGTGTCTCCCTCTCTGTATGCCCCTTTCTTGCTCACACTCTGTCTCTCTCTCTCTCTCTCTCAAAAACAAATNATTTGTAATAGGTGTTTTTAAAATTACACATTCTCCCCTACTGTGCAGTTTCCCCAAATATGCCAATAATTCCTCTCGGAGCTCATAATTGAGAACTGATTTTATTGATGGTAATTGAATCCATTGGAGTGGATGAGTTTGCTCAGAGCAAAATGAGAAGTGGCCATAGGTCAGAAGACAAAGAAATATGAAAAGATTATCGGTGAGCTTATGAGAGCGATTTCAAAAGACTGGTAGGGACAGAATGCTAATTACAGTGGAAATTTGGCTGTTGAGTGATGTGTAGCTAAGGCAGATGACAGATACAGGGGAGTGACTTTTGGGATATGGAGGGGGGGCAAAGGTTAAGATGGAAATGATGCTGTGGTTAAAAGTACATGCGACAGATCAGTGATGAAACTGGACCTAACACAGAGTGATTATGATAAAAGCTAATTTCCTTAGAAGATGGAAGGGGAATGGATTCAAAACACACTATCTAGAGCCTCAGCTTCTACATTTTAACCAGAAGAAATGTACAATTTGTCCCTATTTTATGGAGGGAAGACGCAGAAGGATGAGAGGTGGACAACTGCCCAAAGTTGCATATTTAATTATCCAGGTTTGGAAGCCAAGCGCCATCGCTGTAGAACTCGTGGCTTTAACCATTAAGGCTGTGTGCCACCTCCTACGTGACCCACAGCAACACTGTGAGCAAAGCAGAACTCACTATCCAGATACTCCAGAAAGGGAACCTACAGTTCAGAGAGGTGAGGGAACTGTGTGAAATAACAGCAAAAATGACAAAGCCAGGAATAAAACTCGGGTCTCCTGAAGGTCCATTGTTGTTCACATTTACTTACACTGCCTCTGCTATTTCCTGCCTTTTCATATATCTAAAGATCAGTGCTCTGTTATAGAAGGTTATTTTCTAAGTGGGGATATTGCAGATGCACTTACCCTAGCACCTCCCTCATAGAAAGCTATGAGTCTGAAATTAGGTAATAACCATAGACGCCACCCATTATCCCTTCCACCTAACAAGTACTCCATAAATGGAGTGCAGTTCCATCACCATTCGTTTACGGACCACTTACCTTCTTTTCCTGATTGTCGCCCTTTATGCTGCTTTTCTTCACCCTAGAGCAACTAGCATCTTTTTTGACCTTCATCTGTTTGGCCTCAGCCCTTGATCATGGCTGCTTTCCTTAGCCTTTTCTTTTCACTGACTGCCGAGCTCAGTCTCCTTCATGAAGCCTGCCAAGGCATGGAGAAAAAAAGGTTGGGAGAAAACACTGATAAGGAGACAAAGCTTGGAAACCTGGGGAAAATAGGACATCAGTGCCAGGAAGTATGAGGAAATCTTGCGAGTAACAGTGAGCACAGTTCAGAGACGAGGTGAATGCTAAATAGTACAATATGACTAAAATGATCGTCTTCACAAAAGCGATACGTTTTACAAAGCACCCACACAGTAAAGACAGCAATTCCACTTTCCAGGTTTAAGCCTGAAACTTAGATGGGACCCATGTCTTTTTATTTTCAGATAAGTTTATCATTGGGAACTATAACTGCAGATTGAGTGTACCAGCCGTGTATATATCATATCAATTACAAATACGTTGACTGCAGGCCTGCTTTTACATACATTATCTCAGTTAAACTTCAGAACAACCCAGTGAAGCAGCAAAGCTATTTTAATCTCCATTTCAACGGAGGGAATAACCAAGGTTCAGAGAGTTCAGAGAATTAGCTCGGGGTCAGATGCAGTAAGTGGTGGAATAGGATTTGCATTTATGTTCATCTGACTACAGATTCCTTCTTTTTCCCTTTTCCCACACTGCCTCACTAAAGAAAACCCAGGAAGGTTTGTTGATGTGTAACTTAATGAATATTTGATAACAGGAAAACTCAAGAATATTTCCTTTCAGCGTTAGTGCCTTTTGTTTGGTGTTCTGGTTTGTGCGATGCGGGATTCAGGTGGGGGCTGCCCTAGCGGCTTTTGTCCTGTATTAAAAGTCTGCTTTCTCCTGAATCTGCACCATGCTCAGCACAGGGACTTAGCAAGCTTGTGGTTTGTTGTGGTTGCTGATTAGAACAGCCGTGCGGATAATCAGATAGGTAGCTTGAGAAAAGCTGCCAATGCAAAAGCATTGCTCTGGTTGCCTTTTCAACTTTCTCTCATTGTTCTCTAACCCTTTCAACAATGATACTTCTGGGGATGCCTGGGTGGCTCAGTGGGTTGAGTGTCCAACTCTTGATTTTGGCTCAGGTCATGATCCCAGGGCCATGGGATCAAGCCCCACACTGAGCATGGAGCCTGCTTAAGACTCTCTCTCTCTCTCTCTCTCAAAAACAAAAACAAAGTATACTTCTAAATTTCTAAATGGCTCTGGTTTTTTGTTTTTTTGTTTTTGTTTTTGTTTTTGTTTTTGTTTTCCTGGCCAACTCTGTCGCTTTGCTGGAAAGTGCACTTTACAGGGTCCTCAGGGGGCCAGACAGGAGATTATCTGTACAACTAGAAAGTGCCATTCATTATTTGCTTTCTCTAAAGTAAACAGCAAGGATTTGAATCCATTATTTCATACCCTATTGCTTTTTTGATATTCTCTCAAGATGTCCATCTCAAGACGTAGAGACAAAAGCCTGGTACCTTAAGGAAAAATATTTTCTTGGTCTAACAATAGTTTATATCTCAAATAATGGTGAGGGTAGGTTACTTTTGCCCTGCATGTCTGGGTGTGTGTGCGTGTGGGCACATTTCTATGCTAGGGGTCCTTCACATTTAACCACTGAGAGTCCTCTGGTGGTGGGGACCTGGATAAAACCTCAATTGTCTCATTACAGACGCATACTAGCTAGCGACAGGCATTCACAGGGGCTGTCAATGGCTTTGCCGGCCTCTCTTCAGGAAGTGTGAGCCTCTCAAGGGCGTGGCCTGTGCTGGATGCCTCATTGTTTTCCAGGCGCCCACAGAGATATTTGACTGAGTGCATACTCAATGAGTATATCCAAAATAGGTGAATGAATGAATAAATGTGACGTGTGAATGGATAGATGGATAAGTGGATAACTAACTTAATGAATTCTTTATTAAGAATACAAGCTGGATGGCTGAGAAAGCAGCGAAGGCTAGATGGAGCTAAGCCTATAATTGATAAAAAGTCTCGGAAGTGCCGCCCTTACATGATCTCTCAGAGGACACTCAGTCCACTGTAAACAGCTTAAAATAAATTATGCTTACTCACGTTGTGGATTAAGTGCTCGTGTTTACCATCTTTCTCTTCAGAAAACGCTGTTGAAATGACAGTAAAGTAAAAAAAAAAAAAGCATAAAATGAAGGACAAATAAAATAAGGCAAGTTACAAGCAGAAAAAAAATTTTCAGTATTAATATGACAAATATGTATTGAGTACCAGGCACTGTCCTTGGCCCTGGAGGCAAAGCAGTGAGCAGAGCAGACAAAAATCCCTGCCCTCAGGTAGCCCACGTTCAAGTGCAGGAAGTGCATTTTCAGAGCGGTGATTGATTTGACAAAGTGGAGGAAGTTGCAACGTAAGAGTGCCAACGGGGGCCAGACATAAATAGAGGCAATGTGATTTTCCACACCTGAGTCAGAATGCCGCATGTGGAGGCAACAGATACTGCAGAAAACAAGGGCAGGGAGCTGGAATAAAACACAGAGGGGACTTGGAAGTCTGTGTTTAGAGCGGATGGATATCCAGGTCTCCACCCCCGCTCTCCACAGCAGTAAGCCACTCTCTCTTCCTCCCAGATAAGAAACCAAAGGTTTTGTTTCTGAAAGTTGAACTTGAGAAGCTCCAGACTTGGGGACACCTAACACAAAGGAGGCCAGTGGTGAGATCCAGAGTTGAAAACAGAAGGATTGAAGTGAAAAGTGTGCACACGGAGGCCCCCAGCCCTCCCCCACTTTCCTCCTCACAGAGGTTATGTCACCACGGCATAATATTGGTGGTTAGTCTCTTTTGAGAAATTGACTGACCTCAAAAAAATAACTGAACAGCAGATATTCAGTGGTTCTTCAGTGGGAAGCCAGGTTTAGCACCTGATCACTGTGTACTTCCACCTTTGCAAAGGGAGCTCTCAATCTGTGTGTATTTGGTTTTAGTCTTAATTATGAACAAACAATCCAAAGACCAACAGACATCTCAGAAAGCCAGAGACAGTGTTGAAAACACATTCAAAGAGAAAACACAGAAAATGGTGAGACAGGGATTGTCAAAGGAATAATAATACAAGAACTGAGGGACTTAAGACTCCAGATTTGAAAAGATTCCCCGGAGCCTTATCTCTGGAAATTCTGCTTTATTGGTAAGGACTGGAGCCCCTGCACTCGTATTTTTATGTAGCCCTAAAAATGATTATAATGCTTACCTAGGGCTGAAAATAACTGTTCCAGCTATTAATATGTATTTCCTTTTTTTTTTTTTTTAGATTTAGGTCATGTGGGCCAGCACACACACAAACATATAAATATTTTTCTTATGAAATTATAATAGTGTGTCTATCATGGTGTAACATATGAAAAACCAAGGGCAGAGGCATAAGGCTTCTTTCTCCCAGTCTGGGATTCACAGAATGTCTTTTTCTCTTTCTCATCATGTGTAAAATATATGAGACACAATAACGCTCTGTTTGATGATTAGCCTATAAAGTAGTTACAAAGCCTCTTTTGTATAAGATTGCAGACTGACTTTACAAAACCTTTTATTTTTTCAAACAATGCCCATATCTTATGTAGATTACTTTGTAGAATGTTGGACCCCCAAGGCCATGCCAAACTTGATTACAAGTAGGAAGACAGAACCCAAGGGCAAGAAGGATGAGCTTCTAGCTAGATACATATTCTAAAGAGCTATTTATGTAAAATTATAAGGCAGAAATGTACCAACAGAACCCAAAGAAAGTCATTCCCTGACCAGAAGTATCAGTGGTTCTCACCTTGGATATGAACTTGTCTACCTTGTCTCTGCTCAGCTTGGCAGTGTTCGATCTTAGAGATCAACTGGACAAAAACCTTACAGTTGAGGGGGCGCCTGGGTGGCTCAGTCGGTTAAGCGTCCGACTTCGGCTCAGGTCATGATCTCATGGTTCCTGGGTTCGAGCCCTGCATCAGGCTCTGTGCTGACAGCTAGCTCAGAGCCTGGGGTCTGTTTCAGATTCTCTGTCTCCCTCTCTCTCTGACCCTCCCCTGCTCATGCTGTCTCTATCTCTCTCTCAAAAATAAGTAAACCATTAAGAAAAAACAACCCTACAGTTGAGGGACTGCAGTAGAGATGGGAGAACTTTCTGAATGGCGATGGTGGAAGCAGAATTCAAAACTGGCTCAATTGTTCCCTAGACATGCAGAAACCGTCTCTCGGTTCTNAGGTTCTTTAAAAAGTATATTCCAGGTAAAATTGGAATACAGGGAAAGGAGAATGAACTATCACCAGAGGAGTTGGGGAAAGTTATCCAGAGGAAAGGATACTTGAGCTGAGGTATAGAAACAAGCAGGGGGTAGTGAGATAGAGAAAGCAAGATCAGGAAAGGCATTGCAGGTGGAAAGAAGAACATGTGCAAAGTCAGGATGTTAGGTGAGAACCAAAAGTGACCTTAGAGATCACAGAACTCCTTCACTTCATTCTTCAGGAAACATAGACCTGGGCACTGTGCCAGGTGCTAGGATTATAGAGATAGTTAAGATACTAACTATCCTGTCCTCAAGAAGCATACAGTTTAGGGGCACCTGGGTGGCTCACTGTGTTAAGCATCCAAGTTTGGCTCAGGTCATGATCTGGGGGTTTGTGAGTCCAAGCCCCACATTGGGCTCTGTGCTCACAGCTCAGAGCCTGGAGCCTGCTTCGGATTCTGTGGGTGTGTGTGTCTCTCCCTGCCCCTCTCCTACTCTCTCTCTCTCTCTTTCCCCACCACCCCCATCTGTCTCTCTCCCTCTCTCAGAAATGAATAAAAATTTNCTTAGTAAGAAAATTAGAATTTTATTTACTCCCACGAGTATGTCTGTTTCACTTCTGTTTCATATGACACCTAAATGGGCCAGTCAGCCTAACTGCTTCCTGACTAGATGCCGCAGCCCTGCCTCGATATCCATATTGCCAGNGAAGGACGGTTTTCCAAATATATTCATTCATCACATTACATTTCTATTTTATTGCCAGTACTTGAGGTCAGTAATCGTCAGCTCAATCTGCTAACCCCCCTCTACTGAGTCCCAGCTAGCTGCTCTAAGCCCGGAGCTAGGTGTCATGAGGCTGTGAAAATCTCAACTGCGGGAAGGTTCTAATCCCTTCAGTAGCTGAAGGTGTCATGGGGATAGATATGTGTACATTACTAAAATAAAATACAGCAGGGAGCACCTTCCCTATAGGGAAAAGAACATTGATTTTTGTAGTAACAGGGACTCAAGTCTGCAACTTTGTGATTTCATGATCCCGGAGAAGTTATTTAACTTCATGTCTCAATTTCCTACCTCAATAGTTGCATGTTTGTGTGTGCATACGTATGTGTGCTGAATAAATAAAACATATATACACCTCAATCTGGCATATGGTATGACTTCGGCATGTTTGTACTTAGCCCCCTAAATATTTAAAGCTGCCTTGAAGTCCAGAGGAACATGAAATATTTGATGGTGTTCTACTTCTTCCACAAATGATCCAATGTCAAACAAATTTACATGGCAACC
>NW_027528635.1:2538496-2539600 GCF_008692635.1 Crocuta crocuta | reverse complement strand
ACATGGCAACCCAAATATAGTTCTCTCAAAATTCAAAATAATACCTTTATGAAGACAGTTTGGAGTGGTGACTTACTGTATGGCCTTGGATCCTAATTCACAGAGATTTAGCATATATTACCAAGAATACCATTTTATTCAAAAAGCTCATAAAGCCTCATCCTCCACTATTACTGATTTAGGAGAAGCGGATATATGGAAACTTTCACACTCTACTGAACGGGATTATATATTCCTCTCCAACTGACATAACTCATATTTCCAGACTGACTTCTAAGTTCCTCACTTTCTGATTAATGATGTGGATAGCATGGCTCTGGGCCGTGTTCTCTTATCTGACCATGCCACAGACTCACTTTCAGTTGACCTTCAGAAACTATTAGGCAGCATTTCTACAAAACTTCCTTTAATAATGAACATTGGAAAAGAAAGTCATGATTTGTGATTCTAAAATTCTATAGAAAGTACAAAACACACACACACTCACACAAGGACTCTGAATTGCCAAAATATATACACAGGCTCTCTCTGCCTCTGTCGGTCTCTTTTTAACTGATTGAAAACAGGTGTTTTTTTTTTTTTTCTGGAGCAAAGTGTCATTAGTCAAAAAAATAAACTAACTGGCAGAGTTCTCATTAAAGATAAATGTGAACTGGGAGGAGCATATGGGTAAATCATTCCCTGCTTCATTCAGATTGAGAAGAAATATTTTGACTCTGGAGGGAACAGTGAGAAATGTGTATATTATAAAGTTATATGTTTTAATAACTTCACCTCATTCTATTAAGCCTCTAACCCCACTGGAATCATAAAAGGTTAATATCGAGATGAACCCTAGGAGCATAAATTAGGCATTGGCCATTATATCCCCCCAAATGAGCTTTAAGCTATGTAACACTTGATCAGCAGGAATTTCCTTTTTTATTAAAGAAATGAAGATACACTGCATTGAGTGATATTATTGAGAATGCCTAAATTTTCTCATTATCCTACAAGTGCTTAAACTTGCTATTATAGATTTCTGCAGGCCAAAATCCAGGTCCCAGTGGGGCCCCGCTGAGTTTATGGAGTACGAGGAGGGAATGTGTTTCAATTTTCCACAAA
>NW_027528635.1:2537768-2538099 GCF_008692635.1 Crocuta crocuta | reverse complement strand
GTTTCAATTGCCCACAAATACATCCTTATATAATCATATTGGGTGTTTTGGGGAGGAAATGAGATATTTTATTTTTATCCTATCTATAAAGAAGGGTAGAGCTGAAATGGTATGCTGGAGGTGCAGGACACAAATCAAAACTGGAGCATCTCCGAGACTATTCTTCACTTATGAACTTTTTATGCTATTAAAAAAGCACCAAGTTACCTATCATTTCTTGCTCCTTAGGTGGCTTCATTTTTCAACATTAGATATCACTACTTCACATTTGCTATTCATCAACTTTAAGAGTGACCCGTGTCCAATAAAAATAGTTGGAAATCCTCTGCAC
>NW_027528635.1:2537397-2537759 GCF_008692635.1 Crocuta crocuta | reverse complement strand
AGTGACATTTTTTTCATAGGTCTCAAAATACTTATCTCTTCAGTATTTGTGATTCAAAATTTGAAATATATACAAAAAAGCATTTGCTGTTTTAGTTTGTGGCACAAATTGCTTAATGATATATATTATATAGTATAATCATTAATTAATAACACATTAATATATAATCATTATATTCTTTATACAGTGTAAAATATATATTTCTGGAATAGTGACATTTACCCAGACTAAAATTTATTTTTCTTTCAAAGCTTGTTTTAATATTTCATTAATTATCTTGAGAAGACTCTAATTTAATTGTCATACCCAAATCTAGAAACACTGGTCAGTGGCTCGCATGATTCAGATATCCCATCAAAACA
>NW_027528635.1:2526848-2537379 GCF_008692635.1 Crocuta crocuta | reverse complement strand
TTTAATTACAGAAATGATGTATTTTGTCAAAACAAGTGTATTGAATTTAAAGTAATAAAATGTTTGGGAAGTTTATTATGTTCTCATTTATAAAAGATTCACACTTCCATGCTTCTTAACCCAGGGAGATAGATAGGCAGAGCCTCAATGCTTTTTGGCTACAAAATAAGGATAATCTTATTACATAGTACTGCTGTATGGATGAATGATATAATATATGTAAATCATCTATTGAAGACACCAGCAGAGAGTAGGGGCTCAACAAATATTTTTGAAATGAATTGAATTTTCCCATTTTATCATGTGAGGAAATTACAATTCAATTTGTTTCAGTGACATGTTCAAAGTTACAGATATTGATGATAGTTGTGTTACCAGAATCAATGTCTTACTGATTCAGCTGAATTATTTCTAACAACGAAGATTTAAATGTCCAGCATTAGTTCAATTCTTCTGATATTGTTTTAATCAATATAACTTGGACCTATTAATTTCATGTTAGGAAATATTTTTGGTAATGTATTCTAGAGAACAAATACATTAGAGCATGTTTCAAAATTGCTATAACCTAACCATGCAATACCTTCAAATCACAAATTCGACCTATATCACCTAGCACTGTAGCATGGAGATAGTAAAGAGAATAGATTATTAATAGCTGCAATTTATTCATCACTTATTTTGCACTAGATACATAAGTGTTTTACATGGATCATCTCATTTAATCCTCGTGACATCTGAAGAAGTCTACTTTCATTATCATCATTTTTATGAACAGTCAAAACTAAAACACAAGAAGAAGTTAAGTAACTTTGTCCAAGGTCAGGAAACTAGGAAGTGAGAGAAGAAACTATTTTCACCCAAGCAGAATGGCTGTAGTCTAGAATCTATACTCTTAATCTCCATGCTCCACAGCTTCTATGGATGATATGTGATGGGCATGGAGGAGGGCATTTGTTGGAATGAGCACTGGGTGTTGTATGGAAGCCAATTTGACAATAAATTGTATTTAAAAAAAAAAAAGAAATGCAAAGCAATACAGTGTAGTAGCCAAGAGCATCATACTTGACTGTTAGAGAGACTCGAAAAAGAGGAAAGTGAGGGTTTGGAAGAACAAGAGTGTGAACGGCTGGCAGAGCAGGCGGGGGAGTTTTTGCAAAGCGGCGTTAAGGGAGAGTGAAAAGGTGGAGGGAAATGGAATCCTTAGCATGGAGACTGTGCTCCTATTTCTTATCATCGCAAGGGGCTGAAGTGTGTAGAGAGGCTAATGGGATGAGGAAAGAACTTTCGGGAATGTTCTGGTGTACTCTAATATAGATAAAGTCATCATGTGCCATATTAGGGAAGTTGTGCCACCACAATCCAGTAGGCTGGAGAGTGAATAAAACTGTGTCAGTGTTCAGCTGTGGTGTGGGGAGAACACCGCTGATGCGCCAGCAGAGGAGAATGGCCTTTTTAGCTGACATGTTTAAATTCATTGCATTTCTGAAACAAGATCAGTAGGACTCTCAAGGCCTAAGGTAACAAGGAAGAGTTCATACAAGTGACAGTTGGAAGGAAAGGGAAGCCTGCTGAAACATGGCGAGAAAACCAGGTACGTGTGGCTAGTACCTCAAATCCACACACATACGCACATATACACACAGATGGAGCACAATGTACAGTTTCCACTCTCCATTTTCCTTAGGAGTGTTTTAAATATATTCTTATATTTTATTCAAAGTGTGAATTATTGTCTAATATTATGTGTGATTTCTTCCATTATAACGCTTAGTCATTTTGACAATACTTGTGAATAGCTAATGTTATATAGTTTGAGGAGAATAATCTTTTGCTTTAAATACCTGGATGATATCTTAGTCACCTCAGTCTGCTCTGATGAAACCATAAACAGAGTGGCTTAAGCAACAGGATTTTATTTTTCACAGCTCTGGAGGCTGGAAGTCCAAGGTCAAGCTGCCAGTAGAGCTAGTTTCGGTCCGAGGCCTCTGGTCTTGGCTTGTAGGCAGCTGCCGTTTCTCATATGCTCATATGCTCATATGACCTCTTCTTTGGTGCCTGAACAGAGAGAGACAGGAGAGAGAGAGAGTGAGAAATATATTCTGGTGTCTCCTCTTATACGGGAACTAATGCCATCAGGAGGTGTCCACCCTTGCGACCTCATCTAAATCTAGTTACCTCCCAAATGCCCCATTTCCAAATATCATCACTTTGAGGATTAGAGCTTCAGCCTGTGAGTTTGAGGGAGACATAATCTTGTAGTCCATAACATATGGAAATTATATATATATTATAAACTTTCACCATAGATGCTGGTGAGCAAGTTTCAAACATTCGCAAATTATGGAATAAGAAATTACTTCTTATGGTTTATTCTAACTTTATATCTGTGAAAATGAACAGAAATATCTTCTTCAGATCTCAATTACTTGCCTATGTATTGCCATTATTTTTTGTAACTCTGCTCATATTTGGGTCAGTCAGATTCTGATCAATGAAAACTAGATGTTATACTAGAAAGATCTTTACATTGGAGGTCAGCAATATAGTGTGATGAGTGGTAAGGGTGGTACTAATTTGCTATGTGGACTTGACCTGCTCTTTCTTAGCCTCACTTTCTTCTCTGGAGGAGAAATGTGGTTGAACTGAACGATGTTTCAATGTGTCACTTGAGCAACCACACAGCCTCTATCCTGTGATGTGTCAAGTCCTGAGTTTTCCATTATTGGTGGGAGCAGATGGAGGAAAGCACCCAAAAACCAGGGGCTGAAAGTAACACTATCTTTGATGGAAAATGGACAAGGCATAGATTATCTTCCTTCTGTTGCTGCTCTTGCTTTCTTCCCTCTGACTGCCGGTGTGGGAACTATGATCCATGCTTCATAGGACTGCATTGTCCATTGTTGCCTCACTCTGTAATTGTGAGTGTTAATAGTCCACTTTGAACTCTTCCTGTAGACTAACTGCTGTGCTTTGTATCAAGATAGTGTTAGTTATGGAATGAATAAGTCATGGAGATGAAAGGCACAGCACTAGGCATATAGTCAGTGCTACTGTAATAGCGCTGTATGGTGACCTATGGTAGCTACACTTGTGGAGAGCATAGCACAAGGTAGAGACTTGTTGAATCACTGTACTGTACACCTGAAACAAATGTAACATTGTGTGCCAATTATCCTTCAATAAAAGTAATTTTAAAAACTCACCCAGAAGAGGGAAAAAAAGATAGTGTTAAACTTTTAGCATTGCGGATAGCATTACTATGTTTTCTAAGAGTTCAGCTGATGACAAAAAGGTGATTACAATACTAATAGAGATGTAGTCTGGACATCACTGAAAAAGAAGGCTAAGTGACTGCATGATCTAATGACTGATAAAAAGACATGTACGACACTATTGGGGAAGTAAATAACCAAAACAGCACCCTGTGCAGTATGTGAAAAATAATTTGGAATTCGGTATGGTGGAGAAGGGGGAGTAGAAACATGTATGGAGACTGAATCTCCTAAAACTGGGGTGAGACAGGCAAATACTTTTAAGTCAATAAATTTTTTTCATCTCCCTAAAGGACACCAGTGCTCAGTCAGAACTTCTGGCCACCAAATTAGACCAGGGAGTACCACATGATGGAACATGATACTGTCCCTTGATTGCTCTTGGAATCTGAATGTTTTATTTCCTGATGCAGAGGTTGCAACTAAAGTGCCTCATGAATGAACAAGAGGTTTGATAAAAGTGTGTGGGTCACACACAGCACAAAGCTGATTCTGTTAGTACATCTAGTCAATGCCTTAAATCATGGCAATAGGCCATCTGTAACTTTTAAGTATTTTGATGTGAAATAGGGAGTTTCAAACTGTATTTTTTTTGTTTCTAAGAAGATTTTGATTAAAACTGTAGGAAACATATGGGACACTTGGGTGACTCAGTCAGTTGAGGGTTCGACTCAGCTCAGGTCATGGTCTCACGGTGTTTGTGGATTTGAGCCCCGCATCGGGCTCTATGCTGGCAGCTCAGAGCCTGGAGCCTGCTTCAGATTCTGTGTCTCCCTCTCTCTCTGCCCCTCCCCCACTTGCGCTCGCTCGCTCTCTCTCTCTCTCTCTCTCTCAAAAATAAACATTAATTTTTTTAAACTATAGGAAACAAAACAAACGATAGAAATTAGACCTCGCTCATCTATCTGCATATTTGGCAGCTACTGCAAAGGTGGGTTATGGCAAAATTCCTTTTAGTTTATAAACTTTTTACCAAAGAAAATTAAAAGATCTTTTCTGGAAAATGTTCTGTTGACCTTGTCCACAACGCTACTAAAAAGTGGAGTATTTTGCTTACCTGAGACATTGAGGCTTTCATAGTGAATGTGTTTGGATGGTCCATCACACAGAGACATTTGATGAGAGTTCACTTTATGGAAATGGAAGATCACCTCCCTAGAACTGTGNTTCAATGTCCCCCCCGCCATAAAATCATATTTTCAAGTTGTGGTGAAAGAAAAATGTTTTTCTCTATTTAAATGAATCGAGGATAAACATGTGGGGAAAAAATGATAGCAAAACAATGTATATCCTGCTATCCTGCTTCTCCAGGACTGTTCAGTGATCTTTGGAGAGGCCATAAGTTACCTAGAAAAGGATAAACTGACTGCACTTGAGTTGTTCAATGTTAAGTGTAGATTTCAACATCCATTCATACGGAAAAAAGAAAAAAAAAAAAAGGACTCACTTTTTGAAAAAAACACTCAGGGAAAACAGTCACGATTTCAAATCATGAGAACATTGCCAAACAAATAAAAGAAACATTGTTTGAAAGTAGAATTAAAAAATTTTTAAATAGCCATATTTCATGTGTTTCATGCAATATATAGTATCCTGTTATAGGGCTATAGCATGGTTGTTTTGTCCATGAATCTTTGTTTGTTTGTTTTAAACTTTTTTTAATTTAAATTCAAATTAGTTAACATACAGTGTAGTATTGGTTTCGGGAGTAGAACCCAGTGATTCATCACTTCTGGATAGCACCCAGTGCCCATCCCAACAAGTGCCCTCCTTAGTGCCCATCTCCCATGTACCTCCCCCCCCACCACCTCTCCTCCAGCAACTGTCAGGTTGTTCTCTGTATTTAAGGGTCTCTTAAGGTTTCTTTCCCTCTATGTTTTTACCTTATTTGTCCTTGAATCTTGTGGTTGGCGCCAGCTTTTTCATTGGCACAAACAATGCTGTGAGTATTTTTGTACATAGCTCATGGTTAGGGCTGCCAAATAACATGCAAAATACCCAGTTCAATTTGAATTTCAGACAAACAACAGATTTTTTTAGTGTAAGTATGTCACCAATAATACATGAGAGATATATACAGATATATGCTATTTTTTTATTTATCTGAAATTCAAATTTAATTGGATGTTCTGTATTATTATTTGCTAATTCGGGCAACTCTACTTATGGTCCAAATTTTCAAGTTATCTAGGATATATACCTAAGAGTATGATTGTTATGTTCCATGAAATAAACATGTTCAACTTATTCCAAATTGGTTGTGTGTCTTTACATATTTACTTGAAGCATGATGAGAACTCTCATCACCTTGTATCTTCACTAACCTATAATATTGCCAGACTTTCTAACTTCACCGATTTAGTGAGTGTGAGATTATATATCACTGTGGTTTTAATTTGAATTTCCCTTATTCCTAATGAATTTCAGTGTCTTTTTCAAATGACTGGGGACCATTTGTATTTCTTTTTCGGTAAAGTGCTCATTCATGATTTGTGCCTTTCTTTTTTCTATTGACTTGTTTGTCATTTTGAAGATTTGGAGGATTGCTTCATATATTCTGAATACTAAACCATTAGTATCTTCTCCCGATTTGAGGCGTATCTTTTCAAATTAAAGTTAGTCTTTGTTGCTCGATTGCCTGATTGCTTTCCAGAATCTCTGTTGGTTCCATTGCTCTCATTGTCTATCCCTGAGCTCAGAACACATTCTCTTCACTATGATAGCNCATTAATGCTCAGTATGTGTTTAAGAAAGTACATTCTCCAGTTGTTGAATGCCATGTTCTACACACTTTCATTAGACTGAGCATGCTATTCATGCTTTTCAAGTCCTCCAGATATTTTTCTGCTTAACTGACCAACTAGAGAGGTATGTATGTAAACAACTCAATAAAATGGTGGATTTGCTCATCTATTTTTTCTTATAATTATGTCAAATTTTACAAAATAACATTTCAAGCTATTTTGAAAAGCTCTTTTTGGTGGGTTTTGTCAAGCTTAGAATTGCCTTATTTCTAGGATGAAGATCAATTCTTCTATAAATATGAATTGACCTTATTTTTCTATAATAATAATTTTTGCTTAGTATCTATTTTGTCTGATATTAATATAGCTAAGCCGTATTTTTGCTCGCATTTATTTTGTATAGCTTTCTGTTCTTTTACTTAAATATTGTTTGTGTCCTTATATTTGTGTGACTCTTGTAAACAGTATATAAAATGGATTTTTTAAGCATCTAGTAATATTTAAATCGTTTTTAACTGGAAAGCATAGTTTGTATTGATTGCAGTTGCTGTTTTAATTTGATTTATTTCTATCAACTTATTTAGCATTTGCAATTTGTCCCCCTTTTGTTAAGGTTCTTTTGTTATTGTTTTTAAATTCCTAATTTGATTGCTTTTGCTACAACTGTGATTCATTTACCTGGTTCCACTTTTCATAACACTGCTTGGAAGTTGTACACTCTCTTTTAATAATTTTACTAGTTCATCTAGAAAATTTAATATGTGTGTGTAATGTAACAAATGTTAAAATTAATTAACTATCTTTTTATATTCTCAAACTATGCAAAAACCTTAGAGTTACACCATCTCAAACTATATTGCTTGTGTTTTTCAGTGCTTTTAGTTTTATCATAATTTTCTGTGAATATGTAGAGATTCACATTGATAGAAAATGAAGTGAAATATTGTTTTTAAATATTTCCCCTCACATGAGTTTAATTATCACATAGTATTCAGTTATTAGAAAAATGATAATTTAAATCACTTTTGTAGAACACTCCACTTGTTTCTAAATGTTCACTATTACCAACAGTCAGCTTCGTTGACTGAAAATTATTTAAAAGTAAACCCAAATAGCTCATAATAACACAACATTTATTTATCACCTATATGAGGCAGTAATCATGCCAAGGGCTTTCTGTAAATTATTTCATTAGTCTTCACAATGGCTCTGAAGTAGGCCCTATTATCAGTGCCATTTTGGATATAGGAATTGAGACTCTGAGTTTATGTTACTTGGTTAAGATCATACAACTAGTATATGATAAAAGTGGGCTTTGGACTCGAGCAGCTTACAGTTTGAGATGGACAGCAAAACAGGAGCAATTTTTTTTAATACACATTTTTTTTTTTTTTTTTTTTACTTTATGTATTTGAGAGAGAGCAAGAGTGAGTGAGGAAGAGGGGCAGAGGGAGAGAATCTCAAACAGCCTCCATGCTCAGCACGGAGCCCGACACGGGGCTAGATCCCATGATCTGGGAATCATGACCTGAGCCAAAATTGAGAGTCAGACACTCAACCAACTGTGTCACCCAGGTGCTCCTTAATATGCAGTTTTAGATTCTATTTAAGGAATCAAAAAAGGTGTCACACTACTCCAATACATGCGGAAAATTATCAGCTAATGATAAAATGTATGCTTGGGAACATCCACTTTTGACATACTGANGTCATTCACATTGCTTATTTTTCATAATTTTTTTGTGTACAGGATGTGTGCTGTGACATTCAGGCTTTCCTAACAAAAAGATTTCCTAAATAACAAAATATGTACTCATTACAAAAAGAAAGGTTCTTTAAAAAAAAAAAAGTGCCTCACTTCCTGGCTTCCATTGAAATAGGATTAAATGAACATGAATACGCTTATAGCACTCCTCAGAAACATTCCTCTAACGTGACGATAAGAATAGCTATAATATAATTTAATTGTAGATTTAAGCCATGAAATAAAGGTGGTTACAATCTTGACTATTGTAATCTAACCTTAAGGCCTAGAATTGATTGATTTAATGAGTAATTATAGATTTTGATTTAAACTTACTAAGACTGGCAGAATCTTATTGATTTTTCTATTTCATGTCATTGACCACTCAGTATGATTTTAGACTTGCATGAATAACAATTTAAATGTTTGAAAATACTGAACAGAACCTAGTACAGGATAGGCACTCATTAAATATTTCTTAAACGAATACACAACTGAATATTTCTTTCTCAGCAGTCACCGATGGGTGCATATCAATTGTATGTTATCAGGGCAAAAAGGAGACTCAGAGCACCTTGCTCTATAGCAGTAGTGGTCTGGAGCTGGCCTGCCTCCCCTTAGAACATGTCTGTGGCAGGAATTAGAGTTTGAAAAAATTCCCTCGATGATTCAGAATTACCCTCATACTTTCTAGCAAGTTTTCCCAGGGCTGCAAGTGCATGCTACGCATCATGTTTCTCCCTGGGTAGATTTTTTTTTTTATTAAGCAGTGACCCTCAAGTCATGAGTATGGCCTTGCATGTCTAAGAGTATTTCCTCATTGTGAATCATTCTTTGTCCTTTGTTCAATAAAATATATGTCTGTCTTGCGTACAATCAGATGTGATAAGGAAGTCGCTAGGCAGTTGTATAGGGTTAGCTGGAATGAAATGAGGTAGCAGACGGAATGTTAACACATGGTGGATACAATTACCAATATCGGAAGAGCCATTTTAAATATTCCATTTGTGTGTTCACTGATGTGCAGATGTTCTGGAAAACATCCTGTGATTTCATTTTTAGCATCTGAATCAAGAGACCATTCTAATCATTTTAAAAGCTTTTTATTATAAAAAGATTTAAAGGAAGCTGTGTGTTATTAACAGCTATTGAATATATACATTTTGGAGAAAAATATTTTTGAATGACTTGCAATTCTCATGGAAAACTGGGCAGTATTGTGTATTCTTTCTCAAAGAGGACTGTAGATTTAAATTAATGTAGGTGTGCCCCAATCTACGAAGACCCAATTTATGAAACTGAATTTAAAAACTCCATTGGTTTGTTATATTTCTGTCTAGAGGCAATGTTCATTCTCAGAAAATCCAGTAGGATCTATTAGAGACCACAGAGAGAGAAGTTTTGAAATCAGTTTACCCTGATTTTGTCTTATAAGATGTGATGACTCACTCTGTCACTCTGGTACTCCATTTTCTCATTTGTAAAATAAGATAATTTTTAAAAATTCCTCTAATGTCCAAGCTTCTATGGAGCGATTAATGCTTAATGAAATTTTGTTCTAAAACATGGTGTCCAAATGTCCAAAGCCAGGTTGACGACATATGTATCTGTGTAGAGTTATTTACAATTATAGATACCATGGCCTCACCTCTACATCTTAAATCTGCAGTTTTGTAAAATGGTTTGTTAAGTATGCCCAGTGAATCTCATGTAATCCTCCCCTCAAATCCCAAATTTTGGAACTCTTTTTTTTCAAGCACCTCCTGAGATCGTTTCCTCATCACAGCCATATATATTGGTCAGATTTTAAAATATACATTTGATTACAATGCACTTCATGGAGCTGATTTAATTATTCTTCTATACTCCCTTATATAAAACAGCAAATGGGAGCGCCTGGGTGGCTCAGTCAGTTGAGCACTGTACTCTTGATTTCCAGACAGGTCATGATCTCATGGTTCATGAGATCGAGCCCCACATCAGTCTCCGTGCTGACAGCGTGAAGCCTGCTTGGATTCTCTCTCTCCTTCTCTCTCTGCTCCTGCCCTGCTCCTGCTCATGCTCTCTCTCTTTCTCAACACATGAATAAATCAACAAACAAAATAAACACTGCAATTAAAATCTATCATGTAGGATTTTCCCCTTTTTTGTCCTTATTTCATATTTCCTAGTTAGGTTCACTTTCAAGAGGTGGAGTTACTAGACCACATGTTATGAACCCTGCCACACAGGCCAGTCGAAGTATGAGGATGAGGCAAATGAACCTTGGACAACGAATTTCCATAATAATTTAATGCAGAATTTGAAAACAACAAAATTATTGCAAAAATCTCTGGTGAACAAAATAACATTTTAAATCAAGACAGGATGAGATTTTTTTTCTTTCGCCNTTTCTGAAGACATTTACAAATTTGAAAGGTGGAAGATAACATCTTAGTGTTATAATTTATCTTGTATGTATTTACCTATACACACCTTTATGACGCAGTGCCACAACAAACTAAGGGGACCTCCCAATCATATCTAATTTGGAATAATGATGTAAGTTACAAGCAGATGAGAAATGATAGGAAATGCTACTTTTTCTCTGTGTTTCATTCTGTTTTTGTTTTATATTGTCCAAGCTGTGCTGTTTGGTCCATACCATTCATGATTGTCATCTCCTTGGTAGATTATTTCTTTATCAGAGTGAAATCTCTGCCTTTGCTCCCATTAATGTTTTCCACTTTGACTTGTCTTGCTGAATACCATTATTACTTTGTTTTCTA
>NW_027528635.1:2522962-2526679 GCF_008692635.1 Crocuta crocuta | reverse complement strand
TACTTTGATTTCTATTGTTTCTCATTTACTTGAATATTTTATTCTAAACCTGTCTATAATTTTGCTTAGATATGATTCTTGTAAATAGTAAACAGCAGGAATTATTTTTGTTCTGATTTGAATGTCTTTTAATAGGCATGCTTACTTTATTTCCATTTATTGAGATCATTGGTCTATTTTGTGTATTTACCATGCATCTGCATTACTTCTTCTGACCTCCTTTCCTGTTTCCTATTGGATTATTGAACTTTTTCTTTTCCTGTTCTATTAGAGCACATTATCGCGTTCTATTTTTGATTGGTTCTCTTTACATTTTTATCATTTAAGCAAAAGTCTGAAATTACTAGGATTACTGGATATCTACCTTCAAAAGAATGAAATTGGACTCCTATCTCAAGCCATGTACAAAAATTAACTCAAAATGGGTCATAGGCTTAAACATGAAACTATAAAAGTTACAGATTAAAACATAGGTGTAAACCTTTGCCACCCCAGATTAGGCAATGGTTTATTAGANNAGGAGGCAATACTTTATTAAATATAATATCAAAAATATAAGCAACAAAAAGTAAATAAATTGAACCTCATCAAAAGTGAAAACATTTCCATTTCAAAGAACTCTCAGGAAAGTGAAAAGACAACCTGCAGAATGGTAGAAAGTATTTGCAAATCTTACATCTGATAAGGCACTTGTATCCAGAATATAGAAATAATTCTTACAAATCAACAACAAAAAGACTAACAAGTAAAATATGGGTAAAGGACTTGAATATTTCCTCCATTAAGATCCTCAGATGAGCAATATGAAAAGATACTCAACATTACTAGTCATCAAGGAAATGCCAGTCAAAACCACAATGAAATACTACTTCACCCCTAGTAGAATGGCTAGAATAAAAAAGAGAGACAAATCTCCACACAAAAGCTTAATACACAAAAATGTTCATAGCATCATTATTTATAATAGCCCCAAACTGGAAACAACCCAAATATATATTACTTGATAAATGGATGAATATAATATTCCCCCACATAATAATCCACACAATGGGATATTATTTGTCATTAATAAGAAATAAAGTACTGATAACATGCTACAGCATGAATGGTCCTTGGAAAACATTATGGTAAGTGAAAAGCAGACACATGAAGCCACATATTATATTATTCCATTTTATGAAATCACCAGATTTCAGAAATGAAACAGTAAGTAGATTAGTGGTTGTCTAGGGCTGGGGGAATGGAGTCAATGGAGAATGATTGATAATGGGTATGAGGTTGCCTTTTATGGTGATGAAAATGTTCTAAAAGTAGGGTTGATGGTTGCATAACTCCATAAATATACTAAGAAATACTGAATTGTACAATTTTTAAAAAGTGTTTAATGTTTATTCATATTTGAGAGAGAGAGAGAGAGAATGAGCAGGGGAGGGGCAGAGAGAGAGGGAGATGCAGAATCCAAAGCAGGCTCCAGACTCTGAGCTGTCAGCACAGAGCCCTACACAAGGCTTGAACCCACGAACCGGGAGATCATGACCTGAGCTGAAGTTGGATGCTTAACCGACTGAGCCACCCAGGCGCCCCTGAATTGTACAATTTAAAAGGGCAAATGTTTTGGCATTTTAATGATATTTCAATAAAGCTTTTATCAAAAATCTGTAATGAATGAGTGTGTCTGTTTTTCTAAGGCAGCTTGTTCTGATGTCCCTATATTGTTGGATTAGATTTTCTTATTTGGGTCAAGATTTCCTTTTGTGCTTTATCATTTTCAATGGAGAGTTCTCCTGCCTGGGAGGTTGTTTTAAAGCATACATGTCGCTCCACATTAGGCAATGTCATCACTGCCTCTGCCAGACAGTTTTGGGCTTTAAGATGCCGGAGAGTCTCTGTGAGCAGCTTGGGGCTCCTTATTTAGATGCCGCAATTCTAGTCACCATGTCTTCGTGCGACACAGGCTGAATTCTCAATCTCATGGTAGCATTTCAGTGTCTTTCTGTAGCACAGACAATGTTGGGTGTTACAGTTATATCTGCCTCTGGATATGGGCAGAGAGTTCAATTCTAGGTTTTGGCTTCATGAAGGAAGCCTGGTTTTGCTATCTAACCACCTGAGGGGGGCAAAATTCAGTCTCTGTTATGGCAGAACACTAAAACCCTGGCCCCCAGTGCTCCTTTCTGATCATGGCTTCCTGTAATCTTTTAGCTTGAACCAGTGTTCTGGCACATGGATAGTCTACCCTTGCATTTAATACAGTTAGGCATTCTTAAAAAAAAGAAGAAGAAAGAAAGAAAACAAGCATTTTTCTATATTTTCAATGAAGGAGATTTTAGTATGTGTTCAGTCGTCTATCTTGCCTGGGAAACTAACCAAGGGAAGGAACATGGAGCTAGCATTCATCTAATATAAAATAGTTACTAGGAAATAATGTGCATGTGCCAAAGACGTCGTTTAGGTATGGTTACTGCTATGGAAGCTGAACATTTTCCTGTATCTTTGCTACCATTTTGTACTTCATTTTAGTGAATTGGCTCTGTATAACCTTTTCCTCATTCATGTGTTCTTATCAGGTCATATGAGTTGCAAATGTGGTTCACTTTGCTTTTATTTTGCCATTTACTTCTAGTGGTTTTTGTTTTGTTTTGTTTTGTTTTACTGTTCAAAGTGGTTTAGTTGTTATTTAATGAAATATGTTAGTCTTCTTTGTGATTTCCTCTTTTAATACCGATTCTTTTAAAAAACACAAGAGAATGACAAATGACCCCCATGTATTTGGAACAGGTCAAGAAGCAAAAAGATTTTCAAGGCAGGACCAAACACTGGGTGGCATTTACAGATCTCACGACTTATTCTTTGCTAGAATGAAAACTAATGCAGATGCCCTTGTGATCAAATTCCGTATTTACTGTGGTTACAGTGAAATAGGAATCCATTCCTTGAGGTCTCTTAAAATGCTATGGATTCCTGATTTGAATTTGACTGTCAGTCATCAAATTTTTTTTCTCTCATCATATTTCCATTTTCATACCTCAGAGGAACTACCATGGAGGCACCAAGAATGAAATTTCACTGGCATGTTGCAAAAGTTGGCATCAACACAGACTGCAACTGAGAAACAAAGAAATGGGACTTGAGTGACAGCTGAGATGCGTTCTATTAATATTTAAATTGAGTTTCTCATTGGAGACATGTCTAGACTGTTGGGCTTTTTTAAAGAAACAGACTACAACTAATTTTGCTTCATGGCTGAGCATTTCTACGGCAAAAGTATATCATTTTCTTTCCCTTTCTTTTTGCCAGTTTTCATTTATCTTGCTTCACTCTTCAAAACAGTCAGTAGCTCCTTATTATATAAAATAGAAGTCAAATTACTTATCAGAATATTCAGAGTCATTTATAATTTGGCTTAAACCATTTTCCTAATATTATCCTTCTAACTAATAATCACGGTCATAATAATAATGATAGTTCCTTTTGCTACTATTTACTTACAATGTGTTGTGAATTCATGTAAGCCTATCATATATATTATCTAATTTAATCTTCACAACAACCTTCCTGTGAGATTCCATTTTATTTTTTTATTATTTTTTTTTACAAATAGTTTCTTGTCAAATTAGTTTCCACATAACACTCAGTGCTCATCCCCACAAGTGTCCTCCTCCATGCCCATCCCCCCTCCCCCCCACATCCATCAGTCCTCAGTTTTTGTCAGCATTC
>NW_027528635.1:2517618-2521971 GCF_008692635.1 Crocuta crocuta | reverse complement strand
TTTTCTTTCCCTTTCTTTTTGCCAGTTTTCATTTATCTTGCTTCACTCTTCAAAACAGTCAGTAGCTCCTTATTATATAAAATAGAAGTCAAATTACTTATCAGAATATTCAGAGTCATTTATAATTTGGCTTAAACCATTTTCCTAATATTATCCTTCTAACTAATAATCACGGTCATAATAATAATGATAGTTCCTTTTGCTACTATTTACTTACAATGTGTTGTGAATTCATGTAAGTGTATCATATATATTATCTAATTTAATCTTCACAACAACCTTCCTGTGAGATTCCATTTTATTTTTNGCCCTTCTTCTCCCCCTTGTTCCTCTGTCAAGTTCCTCCTAATCCTATTTTAAAGATGAGGGATTTAAGCTCAAAAGAGATGAGTAACTTGCTCAAGTTTAGACAGCCAGATTGTGGCCGGTCTGTCTGATTCCCCAGACAGTGCATTAACTCTCATATTTTTGATAACCAGGCTACAGTGGCCTACATACTATGACTTAAATACCTTTACTTCAAATCCATATATCTGCATGTCCTCTTCTCCAGTGCTTGTATGCAGGAACACTCTCTACCTACAGATCAAACTCTTTCTCAATTTTTGTAAAATTTTTCAAATGTTTATTTATTTTGAGAGAGAGGGAGAGAGTGTGTGCAAGTTGGAAAGGGGCAGAGAGAGAGGAAGAGAGAAAATCCCAAGCAGGCTCCATCCTTTCAGCACAGAGCCTGAGAGCCAATATCAAAAGTTGGACACTTAAATGACTGAGCCACCCAGGTGCCCCCTCAATTTTTTTTTTTTTTACTTCAAGGCTTTTTTCAGATGCTGAGAACTTCTTTTTTTTAAGATTTTCAAAAATGTTTTATTTATTTTTGAGAGAGACAGAGACAGCATGAGTAGGGGAGGGTCAGAGAGAGAGGGAGATACACAATCTGAAGCAGGCTCCAGGCTCTGAGCTAGCTGTCAGCACAGAGCCTGACGCGGGGCTCGAACTCACAGACCATGAGATCATGACCCTAAGCCCAAGCTGGACGCTCAACCGACTGAGCCACCCAGGCGGCCCCAGATGCTGAGAACTTCTGTATTGTACCACTCGAATCCAAATGTTTACTCTCATATGTGTCCTTGGGATTTTGCTTGTCTTTACACTTAGCACATTTTCTTTCTGTTTATTATTACTATTATTACTACTTCTTGTTTCTAAGTTCATCTCCCACACTAATCATTACCTTCTAAGCTTAAAAACTGCTCACATAGGAACATCTCAGAACCACACCAGGTTAGGGCTTGAAAGAAGGGATCTTCGAGATCATCTTCTCAACTCCCTCTACTTCACAGATGGAGAAAATGAACACCAGGGGAACTTACTTGCATTAGATTGTACATCTTATCAACCACAGCACTAGCAAAAGAAGCCAAGTCTCCTGAACCACAGGACATTGCCTTTTTTCCTACATGCCAGGGCAAGTCAAGTATTCTGTTAAGACATTATCAAGAGTAAACAGCACATGCCTGTGAGCATTATGAACGCTGCTGAGCTAGCAGCATGGCCAAGCCATGTACTCTTTTCCTATACCCTCACGATCCTGACTTGACACCTTCTGACTCCAATTTCAAATCGTTTTCCAATTCATTTGTAGTATCTTTCCATGCTACTTATCATTCATGTCACTGTTTTTCTCTCAAATCAAATGAAAGTGAATACATAGGCTTGACATAGGATCTGAGGAGGGCACAGCCAAGTATTGGTTTCAGAGGGACCTACTGTTGGACAATGGCTCATGATCAGGAATGACAATTCTTTTCAAACTCCTGTCTCTAAAGGAATTTGGGCTAAAAATTTTGTAGCTTCTCATTTAATTCCTATGGCCTGTGGCCAATAGATAACTGAAAGTTGTAAGTTCAGCAAGATTTTTATGAGGTATCTGCCAATCTTGATCATACCCAGCCCACGTTTGCATTGGTCTCCATAAGATATGCATTAACCGTGTTGCCTGGATTGACTTTTTCCAGACCTCTGAATCTAGCAACTTTCAAACAACATTTTGACATTTCAGTTTCTTAGGTGAATATTTCTTTATCCTTACGACACTGCCTACCACTCCTGTAAGTGCTCCCAGTTCTAGCCAAGGATGATTTTTCCTTTGTGTAGACAGATTCAAGAGAGAATGGTCCAGATATGGCATAATAAATATCTGTGTCACTTTACACAAATGATTACTGAAACACTTTGAAGAGGAAAAGTGCAGTTACAATGTTTTTATTCATCTACCTACTAAGACCTCTAAAAAGCATTTCTTGGGGATTTAATGCAAAGCAAATTTCATAATGAACATAATATTCAGTTTTTGATTTCCTCATTCTTATCTTTGTTGATTTATAATACCACATAAGGGAGAATTTGGAAATAGAGCCAGTCGCTTCAACAGTTGTGATTTCTATAAGATAATGCACCATTTACAGATTGAGTCACTCGTGAGAAATGTTTCTATACAAATGTCTAAAAATATGCTAACAAGGAAAAAAAGCCCTCCAACGAAGTCAAATACAATAGTCATCTTTACCTATGTACAGCTTTCTTTACAAAAAAAGACAGATGCACACACATATACACACAAGAAAGAAAATATTTCATGTAAAATATGCTGAGAAATTCTTGGCCTTTTACTCACAAAACAATAGAACAATATTCAGGAAAATACTTGGACGATATATGACTGTGTAGAATTAACTTATTGAATGTTTCTATGGATCAGGATTCTATAATTTTGTGGGAAGTTACTTTTCTTTAAAGTTAATGAGTTATGGTAATTTTATGGAATCGGCATATAAAGAAAATCTAAACTTTTTACAATACTCAAGTGACCGAGCCCTTGCCTTGTGTATAGTGCTGTACTAGGCGCTGGTGAAACTACAAGGGTATATCCTCTGTGAAACGTGTCTTCAAAGAATTTACCATCAAATTAGGAACACTTTCAGTGTAGTTATATTCTGGATGGCTTTCTTGTGAGATGTTAGTGGGCATCTCAGAGCTCCTTCATTCCAAAGTAGTTGAAGTGAAGAGGGAACTAAATTAATTTCTGCAACAGGTTTCCATTAGACAGCTATTTGGCTTCATTAAAATAAAATTTCCATATTTTTCTTTAATTTCAGTTACCTCATAAACTTACATTGCTTAAGGGCATGAGCAAAAAGGAAATTAACATTCTTCATCACTTCCTTCATCAAAACGTGCATAGAAGCAACCTTATACATAGTTCATCAAAATAAACACTCCTGATACAATACGAGCAGGGTACATTTCATTTTGAATTTGATAATCAGTAATTCAACAAAATATTGAAATAATAATTTTCAGTTCATTGCAGTTTCCCCATTTGTGGGTAGTGAACCATATTTAGCTGTTCTTTCTTCTGACCAAATTTCTCCGATTTCAATAGCCAGTTAGGCTTCAGTAATTGGTATGTTATTTGATTATTTTCTTGTTTAAAAGATCATTCACATGAAATGAATGCAAAATAAGCTTTGAGGTAATTATCTTATTTTAAGTAATACCAAACAGTAGAAGATCTGCAATGACTTTATAGGACAAAAAACTAAGTAAGAATAAAGACTCAAAGTATAAGAATTTACTTTGAGTCTTTGTCAGTGATTTGTCAGTGATTGGCTAATTCAGCATTTCTCAAAATGATGTTCCTCAGATTTTGTTTTATGGGGAGCGAAGATGTATTAATATTATTTAAAAAGTCAAGGAAATATGGGCCGCCTGGGTGGCTCAGTCGATTAAGTGTCTGACTTTGGCTCACATCACTATCTGGCGGTTCATGGGTTCGAGCCCCACCTCGGGCTCTATGCTGACAGCTTGCAGCCTGGAGCCTGCTGCAGATTCTGTGTCTGTCTGTCTGTCTGTCTCTCTTNATAAAAAGACAAGAAAACAGAAGAAAAGAATATTCTTCAATGGCAAAATAAGCTTGTGTACAGTGTAGGAGTTTTCCGAGCTGTAACGGTAATATATGTGGAAAAGCTGTAAGTAGTAAGTCAAGCATTTGACTAAAAGAGCCCCATCCCCTTTAAAGCAAATATTATCAAGTACTGTCTAAGGCAAAGGATGACAAACTTGTAGTGGAAAAGGCCAGATACACTTGACCGGCTTTATGGGTTTTTTTCACAACTACTAAACTCATAGCACAGAAACAGCCACAGACAATATGTGAGAGAATTGACATCAGTATATTCCAATAAAACTTTATTTATAGACAATGACATTTGAAACTTATCAGTTTTATATATCACAAAAATATTATTAATCTTTTGATTTTTTTTCAGCCATTAAACATTTTCTAAGTGTACA
>NW_027528635.1:2502294-2517531 GCF_008692635.1 Crocuta crocuta | reverse complement strand
GCACAAGCCATACAAAAACAGGTGGCAGACAGAATTTGACACGTGGGCTGTGGTCTAGAGGAAAGAGGAGTGGTGTGCAGACCCCGATTCTTTTCCTTAGAAAGATGCATTCTATATTAGAAAAGAGAACTTTCTTAACTCTTGCCCAATCTGGATGAACTTTTGTGTAATATTACTCAAATTCCCCACCCCTCTTCCTGGCTTCCTTGTCAGGTGAAAGTTGAGTAACATTGAGATAAACCAAGACATGACCATGTGCTTTCTGGGGAGGCTTTTTTTAAAAATTTTATTTAAATCCAAGTTAGTTAACGTATAGTGTAATAATGGTTTCAGGAATAGAATTTAGTGATTCACCACTTACATACAACACCCAGTGCTCCTCCCAGCAAGAGCCCTCCTTAATGCCCATCACCCATTTAGCCCATCCCCCCATCCAACACCTCTGCAGCAACCCTCAGTTTGTTGTCTGTATTTAAGAGTCTCTTACGGTTTCCCTCCCTCTCTGTTTTTATCTTATTTTTCCTTCCCTTTTCCTAAGTTCATCTGTTTTGTTCTTAAATCCCACATATGAGTAAAATCATATATTTATCTTTCTCTGACTGACTTCACTCAGCAAAATAAATTCTAGTTCCATCCATATTGTTGCAAATGGCAAGATTTCATTTTTTGATCTCTGAGTAATATTCCAGTGTGTGTGTGTGTGTGTGTGTGTGTGTGTGTGTGTGTGTGTGTGTGTGTATTCATCAGTCAATGGACATTTCAGCTCTTTCCATAATTTGGCTGTTGTTGATAGCACTACTACAACATTGGGATGCATGTGCCCATTCGAATCAGCATTTTTTAATCTTTTGGATAAACACCTAGTAGTGCACTGCTTGCTGGGTTATAGGCGAGTTTTACTTTTAATTTTTTGAGGAACCTCCATACTGTTTTCCAGAGTGGCTGCCCCCGTTTACATTCCCACCAACAGCACAAAAGGGTTCCTCTTTCTCCACATCCTCACCAACATCTGTTGTTTCCTAAGCTGTTAATTTTAGCCATTGTGACAGGTGTGAGGTGGTATCTCATTGTGATTTTGATTTATATTTCCCTGATGATGAGTGATGTTGATCATCTTTTCATATGTCTGTTAGCTATCTGGATGTATTTTTTTGGAAAAGTGTTCATCTTTTGCCCATTTCTTCCCTAGATTATCCATGTGAAGTAATTATTCACATGGGCCTTGGAGTCAAAGAAATCTGGACTCAAACCCAGTTTCTACCATATACAAGGTATAAGCCCTTAAATAAGTTATGTTACCAACCTGAACTTCTGCTCTCAGTGCTAAAACCAGTACCTCCCATATAAGGTTGTGCTGAGAATTAAGTAAGCACTTAGCACAATGTCTGGAACCCTCAGTAAGTGTTTAAGAAACTGTCATCCGTGTGTGTGTGTGCATGTGACACACACATGGTAGTTTTCTTTTCATTGAATATAATTAATGTAACAGATTTATTAAGAAGTCTCAATTCAATGGAGAATAAACAAGAAAGAGTTTTGGTTTTGTTCAATCACTGCTTTTAATCTTTGGTTCCAATTCATAGATGTTATCTTAGGTAGAGTCTATAACTTTCCGGTTACTTTCAGCCTAATAGAGTTTACAATTTCAATCTCTACTTCAATTCAAATCTAGTTTCATCTCTCTTTGTCCTGTAGCAGATCATATCCCGGAGGTGGAGATGAAAGAGTAGTCTGCTGTTTTACCCCTCCCTCTAGCCTACCTTTAGGGGTTGATCTAGGGACACTACCTCTCCCTCTGTTTCCTGAGTCTGGGTCCTCGAGGGTAGAAAGCACAAGGAGAGACCAGTGGGCCAAGAATAGTGTATAGTTGCCTGGAAACATCCCTGGTCTTGCTGTGGTTTGGTCTGCTTTCATCTAAGGGTGACCTAGTCCAGTTAGTCTTGTAGTCTTCTAGACTTAATATGTATAGTTGCCCTTGGGTGTTCTTCAGGNTCCATGTCTCTCTTTGAACTCTGTCAAAATATACTCTCAGCAATATACCTACCAACCCTCTCTCCAGGTAAGGCATCTCTTGGATTGATATCTATCTGGGTCACCAGCAATTCTTCCTCCACCTCTATGTACCATTTTACTTTTACCTACAGCCAAGAGAACCTTCAGTGCCTGGTTATTTTTAATTGAGTAACTTTTATATTAAGAATTGTGGAACTATTTTGAGGCCTCAGTTTAAGATATCTTCTCAAAGAGACCATTTGTTTGCTTATGGCCAGTAGACTACCAAGGATTGTGATGATTGGAAGCTAGGCATCAGTTCTCTCTCTCTCTCTCATATATTACACTTTTTGTTTAGTGTGTGTGTGTGTGTGTGTGTGTGTGTGTGCGCGTGTGCATGCATTTTCTAGTTGTTCTTAGAGGGAAGTTAGTCCCAAATCACTTAGTACACAATTGTCAGAAATAGAATTATCCCAATAATTATCCTGTATTAACTCTATGTTATTGTTTAGTAAAGCAAATTCCTTACCACTCATTATTTTAGAATCCCTTGCCTAATCTCATGGTTATTTTTCCGCGTGAAATTTAGGAAAATTTTGTTAAAATATAAAATGAAATTACATTGCATGTATTGATTTATTTAGGGTGAGATGACAGTGTTTCACTATGATTTTATTAGGTTTTGGTTTGAAATAATAATGTTTTTCGTCCCCTATTTTCAATTTTATATCAATTATTTTTATCTTCTTCATGACATTTTAAATACAAATCAGCAGAATTTATTACTTCCTGCATGAATTGAATGGATGGAACCTTTTTAAAAGAACATATGATACGTGCATTTCTCTATTCCTTATTTTATATTTTTTAAATCAGGAACTAATGTTGAATTTTATGCATGACCTTCTGTCTACTTAATTTTCCTTTAACTAATGTTTCTTTTGTATCAATTACGTGCCAAACAGTCATGTATTGTAGGTACCACAGTGAACAAAAGAGAGAGAGACCATTTCCAGGTTCTAATGAAACTTATAACCTATATTACTCAGGATCCTAGCAGGAAACATATGGCATGCTCAAAAGGAGTAATTCAAGAGACTATGATGAACAAAGATATGGACAGAATCAAGGAAAACAATAGGAAACCATACCTGGGTCAGCAAGATTGTAAAGTTGCAGGTATCCCTTGTTATAAAGGGGCAAAGGGAGATCATGTTTTCTGGAACCCAGAGAAAAAGCTCTATACCTTGGAAATTTCTGAACACAAGAACTATTACTTAAATAGAGAAATGCAGCCTAGAATACCTGCAGCCTGGAAGGGAGGAGAGCAGAGGTATTCATAATCTTCTCTCCTTCCATCCACAGATATCTTTCCAGCATCTCCCTTTGATTAGATCTAAGTGACATCAAAGGGCAAGGGATCCCAACCAAGCCAGGTTTCTGGAACACAGAATAATGTGGAAAGGGATAGAGAGTTTATCTACAGAGACAAATGGATAATAACTAGCATGTAATATATGGAAAGTGGCATTTAAGCAGGCAAGTATTATATAGAGTGGTAAGTGATGTGACAGAGGAAATCCTGCATTACATGGAAACTTTGTGAAGTGATATCTGTGATTTGCTGCTCTGTAGCATCTCTTGGATGTTTCAAATGTACCCAAAAGTAAAGAGAACGGTATAATTAAGTACCATGTACTTATCACATACCTCTAGGGATCATCATTACTTTTGAATATTCTTTGATCCCTCACTGCTCTTTTTTTATTTTATTTTCAAGAAAGGTTTAAAAGAAATCCTAGTATTATGTATTACCTGAAAATATTTAAATATACAACTCTAGGTGATACGAANACCCAAGATGACTAATTAAATTACTTAATACCATCTAATTTCCCTGATCACTCAAATTTCCCTGAGTCTCTCAAATATATATAGTTTACAGGTGGTTTATTTTAATCAAGATCTAAACAAGATGTGGATGTTATATTTGATGTTTTTCTTAAGTATCTTTTCTTCTGTCGTTGTGCCCCTCTCCCGATAATAACTCACATCATGCAGTTAATTGAGGAGGGGACCATGTCATTTGTCCCGTTAAATGTCCTGCATTTTGGATTTGGCAGATTGCTTCCTTGTGGTGTCATTTAATGTGTTCCTCTATGCCTGGTAATTTCTGTAAACTTATAGGAAAATCTAGGGGCTTAAATGTATTTTGGTTCAATTTTTGGAAAGAATATTTAGTTGGTGGTATTGTTTGCTTCCCATTGCATCACATTTGGAGCTACACAATGTTTGATTGTTCTATTTTCAGTAATGTAAACTATCAATGTGGTATCAGGTGATGTCACCTGATTCTTTATCTTTGAGGTTTTCAGCATTTCACCAAATGATTTTTTTTTTGTTTTACCTGTTTTTTTTTTTTTTACNTTTCTCCCAATCTCTCAGGTTTTGTAAGGTTTCCAATGGCTTCAGATCTTTTCCGTGTGATGTATGGGCGCGCGTGCAAGTACAGAGCTCCTTACTTCTCCGCCATCTTGCCCTTCCATCACCAAACGATTTTTACCAATAATTGATTATTGTTGCCAGGATAGATCATTTCTTTAGAGGTCACAAAATGGAGATTTTCTCATTCCATACTGTTCTTGAATTTATTAGTGTATACTATTCAATATAGAAGCATTCTCCCCTATTCATTATTTGGTTATCCTGAAATATAATTGTTATGGAGAAAGAGTAAATGCTTCAATTTTCCTCTAATTATTCATCAGTTTTCAGAACAATGAGTTATTGATTTAGCAACTCTCTGTTATCTAATGATTTATTTATCATTATGGATTTATGTATTTTTTTATATTTGATGTTTTAGTGCACTACAGTCTTAATTGCTCAAATTCTGCCGTTTTTTAGCCAGTGAGAGTTCCTTTATGTTCAGTATTTATATTTTACTTAACTTGAAATTGAGTCCCCTCTGAATTATACTCACTCCTGATATCTACCTCTTTTTAGAGACTGTGTTTTGCGACTACATTGTTGTGATCCTGCATGAACACTCTTGAATGTTCCAGTCACCAGGCATGCATTTGATAGTGTTCATTGACTACCATTGCAAGTTATCACCAATTGACTCTGGTTCAGTTCTATGTTATACATGCCACTTAGCTGAGATTTGTTTTCCAATAGTTCTGCATTGTCAGTAAATTCAGTCTGTATTCATCGGTATGGAACTTAGAGCCCTCCATGATTTATGCTCAAAGTCATTTCGCATTTCTACTTCGCCCTACCTCATTGCTGCTCATCTGTCTTTCTCAGCCTCTGAAAAGCCAACTCTGTTGGATCCCACCTGCAAGTCTAGGTTTGTGGCAGTTTCTGAGCTAATTTTGGGAAGACTAAATAGAGTTTGAAATAAATACAGAAGATGTGCTTGAATTTTTTTGTTCTAGGCTCTCACCATGGGAAGGAATCTGACGACTACTGGGTTCCCTAAGTGGGTCTTACTTTCAAGAGACTGCTCTCACCAGAGTTATTCACGTCTTATTCCTTTTTCAGTTATATTTCTCATTATAATCAAGTTCCTGCCATTCTCTTTATAGGTAGCTTTCCATATTACATCCTTTATATAAGCTATAGGGAAAGTCTATAGGGAGAAGATGTCTCAACCAGAGTGTCCAGTTACTATCACAGTCCAATTGCTCACTTAAATTAATGATTTGTCTTGATGATCTTGTGAGCCAAGTTATTGTGAATCTACCCCTTAAGTGAAAAGTCCACTGTAATGATGCTGACAACTTATATCTCTGAGTTGACAGTGCTGAAGATGAGATCCCAGACCTTGGCATCACTGTAATGAATGTATCAGTGGGAGACAGTCAGCAGCCTTTTCCCCGGTGACAAGTCTTTGTGTTGGCTGCATCCCCATTTGTCTTGTTTGGACTTCTGCAGGTACAGTTTGCAAGGCCCCACAGATTTAATTATGAGGTAATGCAGTCATTTTACTTTACAGATGACAATACTGAAGGCATAGAAGGGAAGAATGTGCCCCAAGACCACAAAGAGATATGGAAAATTCAGGATTCATTTCAGGTCTCTTGATGCTCAGTTGAACATTCTTTTCCTTGTTTCCATGATTCTAGACGGTCTCAGGTCATGATCTCATGGTTCGTGGGTTCAAGCCCCACCTCAGGCTCTGTATTGAACGCTTGCTCAGAGCCTGGAGGCTTCTTCGGATTCTATGTCTCCTTCTCTCTCTGCCCCTCCCCTGCTCATGCTCTGTCTCACTCTATCTCTCAAAAATAAATAAATGTAAAAAAAAATAAATGATTCCAGATGGATAAAAAAGAACTTTTCTATTCTCATTTGGGCTTCATATATATTTAGGGATTATAAAACTCCAGTAATACTCGAGACCTTACAAATCATCTAGTCTACTGCTTCTTAACGGGAATCTATGGACTAGATACATTAGAATGACCATTTAGGATTTCCGTTCTATGGGAGAAGGGTTGAGATCAAAGACTGTATTTTCATAAATTTCCCAGGAGACTCTCCTGCACTGAAAGACTTGGAAACTTCTGATTTAATACACCTTACTTTTACAGATGAACTAACAGAGGCCTGGAGAGGAGAAGGAATCCTGTCTTTGGATATAATTTCTTACTTAGAGGCTGGAGTCCCATCACACTTGACTTTTCAGCAGTTATTTACAACTCCAGCACTAGGTACTATGTGTACAGCTTGGAGCTTTTCAGTGTAAAAGATCTATGTTAAGGAAGTCAAAAAAGCAGCACTGTATCCTAAGTAAATCCTAGAGAAGATATTCACTCCCAAATAGCATTTGGACAGAAGTGTTTTCTTCTATTGCTGCTGCCTACATAATTTATGCTGTGGGACATATTCAAAAATGCAGAAAGCTCCAATTAGAAAAAGGCAATAGCAATCATGGTCATCACTGAATTTAGAGAGGTAACAGTAGATGAGGTCATTATGTCAAAATGGGATGTCCTTTGAAAATACAGTCAGGTTTGGAAGGGCTCCCCTGTAGATTATTCAAGTCTTTGTGGATTATTCTTGGCTACATGCCAGGATTAGGAATGGAAATGTATTTTACTTTGGACAGTTCTAGGGCCACCTATTGTCTATGCCAGTACATCCTTAGGTGTATATCTATACATTATTTTTCTCAATGCTGTTGAATACTTGTATATGCCAGGTACAATCATGAAGCATTTCATAGTCAGATAAGGCAATAAAACAGCTCATATAGGTCTGAAATAAGATAAAGTTCACTAATGTTGTATGTGCTTAGAGGTAGGAACTAGCATACTCTGTGAGAAATAATTGGAAAGGTTGATGGCACATGACGTGGGCCTTACAGAATGAGCAATTGAGGGAAGTAGGAAGGGAGGGAGACACAGATGGGGAGAGAGGGAGGGAGGAGGGAGACGGGTTGAGAGAGAGAGAGAGAGAATGAATAGAGAATATAAGCATTCGTTCCAGATATAATTCTGAGACTTATATTTTGCATACCTTCTTTGAAAGTGTGTGTCTACCTTCTCAGTTCCCTTAAGAAACATACAATTTAGGAGCGACTGGGTGCCTCAGTTGGCTAAGTGTCTGACTTTGGCTTACCTTATGATCTCACAGTTCATGAGTTCGAGCCCCGCATCGGGCTCTATGCTGACAGTCAGAGCCTGGAGCCTCTCTTTCTCCCCCTCTCCCCTCATACTCTGTCTGTCTGTCTGTCTCTCTCAAAACTAAACAAACATTAAAAAAATTAAAAATTAGGCTACAAGTTAAAATTCCTGCCTTCTATGTATTAATACAGTATAATGGCTTTAATAGATTGGTGGCGAACAGAAAGATGTGCATGAACATTGCCTATAGGCCAAATATAGTTATTAACATAAGCCTGGAACTCTCATAATGATACTGTGGCATGAAGAGTAGAACAGTACTATTAAGGATAAAGGAGCAAGGGATTTAGAATCAGAGGGACAGGATTTGAGCATCTTCCCTGCTATTAATTGATGGTATGATCTTAGGGTTTTTATTCAATGGCTTTTGGACCTCAAATTCTTTATAAAGAGTATGAAAATACCTTTCCTTTTTAGCTCTCCACATTGCTGTGAGGATCAAATAAGATAAGTGAAAAATTAGGTGTCAACATAGAATATAATTATTACTGGCAGGAATAATGATCGTTTAGAAATTTTGTATCATTTAAAGATTTTTATATATATGCCACATGAGGATTTTTTCATTCTTTTTCAAAACATTAATCTTGTAATGTCAGAAATAAATTTCTAAGATGAGTCACTGGTATAAAGATGGCATTCGAATTTAAAAATCCTTTCTGGATGGCTTAGTGAGGCATTTAACTTAATATGGATACGAAAGGCCAGAAGGCTGAATCATTGATGGGGAAAAAAATCCGTTCTTGTGCATTGATCAGACTGTAGTAGCCAATATCATCTCCTACAGGAGCCAGACACAGTGACTCTCGTTACTTCCTATGGGCTCATGTGTATTCCTATTACCATTTAACCCCAGAAGCTGATTTTAGAAAGGCGACTTTTGTTACTCAAGATCAGTGCAAACAAATCTCCATTTCTTTTTTTTATATAGTTTATTGTCAAGTTGGTTTCCATATAACACCCAGTGCTCATCCCAACAAGTGCCTTCCTCCAGGCCCATCACCCATTTTCCCCTCTCCCCCATGCCCCATCAACCATCAATTTGTTCTCAGTATTTAAGAATCTCTTGTGGTTTGCCTCCCTCGCTCTCCCCAACTATTTTTCCCCTTCCCCTCCCCTATGGTCCTCTGTTAAGTTTCTCCTATTCCACATATGACAAATTTCCATTTCTAAGGCATCAAGCTTAAGGGTTATCATGAGGCCACCATATTATTTTATCTGCCAAATCTGTTAAAAATATTTTTTCTCAGTGATTTGCTTTTGGTTTTGCTGATGGCATTGTTTTATAGAGAGAGAGAAGCTACTGTCCTTAATGAAATAAAGAGCATTCTCAAGCAACCAACTAAGAAACAGATGGAAGCATGTTCACTCTAAGAGTCAAAGAAAAGGTACATCACTGAGATAGTGTTTCAGCCTATCAATCTGGAAAATATTTAAAAGTAACTGGGAAAATTGATAACATCCTGCAATGTGGGAATACTTAAATGAAATATAGTAGTACTAAAATATGTTCTGAAGAATAGATGGCAGTGAAGAAATAATCACTACAAAATATATGAGAAATATCAAACATGATTGATGATCTGGAAGGAAATGCAGTGAAACGTTTATAGCAGTCATTTCTGAATGGTTGTAGCACAATTTTTTAGTTTCTAAATTTTCTCCAGTGAATATTATTGTGATTATTAGTAAAAATTAAAACACAAATATGTGCGTATGCACACATACCCTTACGCACACTTAGAAATCTTCTAGAGTTGCTTGTTTCTGTTACATTAAATGTATAATCTACCTCATGTGACAGCCACATTCTTTTTTAAAAAATGTATCTTGATGAGCACTGAGTGTTATGTGGAAACTAATTTGACAATAAACTATTTGAAAAAAAAATGTATCTCATTATGGTCATGAACACTTTACACGAGATTTAGCCTCTTAATACATGTTAAATGCACAAAACATTGTTGACATAGATACAATATCGTATAGCACTTCTCTAGAGCTTATTCATCTTACTTCACTGAAGTTTTATGCCTGTTGAGATATCACTGCTCATTTTCCTTTCCCCAATCCTCTGACAACTACCATTGCAGTCTTTGATTTTATGAAATTGACTATTTTAGATACATCATATAAAGTGGAATCACACAGTACTTGTTTTTTTGTGTCTGGCTTATGTCTCTTAACATAATCTCCTCAAAGTTTATCCATATTGTGGCATATTGCAGAATGTCCTTGTCTTTTTAAAAATATTTTTAACGTTTATTCATTGTTGAGAGAGAGAGAGAGAAAGGGAGACAGAATCTGAAGCAGGCTCCAGGCTCTGAGCTGCGAGCACAGAGCCCGATGTGGGGCTTGAACCCATGAACAGTGAGATCATGACCTGAGCCGAAGCCTGACTCTTAACTGACTGAGCCACCCAGGTGCCCCAGAATGACCTTGTCTTTAGGGCTTAATGGTATTCCACTGTATGTATATACTACATTTTCTTTCTCCATTCATTTATCAGTGGATGTTTAGGTAGTTTCTAGAGCTTAACTGTATTAGAAGCACAAGCATAGTGCTATAATGAACATGGGAATGCTAATATCATGTTAACATCCTGATTTCAATTCTTTAGAATATATACATAGAACTAGGATTGCTGGATGATACAGTAGTTCCATTTTTAATTTTTCATGGACTCTTCATATTGTTTTCCATAGTGGCTTTACCATTTTGCTTTCCTACCAACAGTGACAAGCGTTTCAATTTCTCCACATCCTTGCCAACACGTTATACTTTCTGCTTTGCTTTTTGATTTTTTGCTTTGTCTTCTTTGTTTCTTTTTTAAATTAATAGCTACCCTTTCATGTCTTCTGCTGATTTTTTAACTGGATTATTTGTTTTTGGGTGTTGAGTTTTATAAGTTCTTTATATATTTTGTATGCTAACCCTTTATCAGATAGGTCGTTTGCAAATATCTTCTCCCATTGCCTTTTAGTTTCATTGATTGTCTCCTTCACTGTGCAGAAGCTTTGTATCTCAATGAGGTCCCAATAGTTCATCTTTGCTTTTTTTTTTTTTTTTTTTTGCCTCAGGAGACATATCTAGTAAGAAGTTGCTGTGACCAGTGTCAAAGAGGTTACTGCCTGTGTTCTCTAGGATTTTGATGGTTTCCTGTTTCGCATTTGGATCTTTCATCCATTTTGAATTTATTTTTGTGTCTGGTGTAAGAAAGTCATCCAGTTTCAGTCTTCCACATATTATTGTTCAGTTTTCCCAACACCATTTGTTGAAGATACTTTTTCCCATTGGATATTCTTTCTTGCTTCGTCAAAGATTAATTGATCATATAGTTGTAGGTCCATTTCTGGGTTTTCTATTCCAAAGAAGACATCCAGATGGCTAACAGACATGTGATAAGTTGCTCAACATCACTCATCATCAGGGAAATACAAATCAAAACCACAATGCAATATCACCTCACACCAGTCAGAATGGCTAACATTAACAATAGGTGTTGGCAAGGATGTGGAAAAAGGGCAACCCTCTGACGCCATTGGTGGGAGTGAAAACTGGTGCAGCCACTCTGGAAAATGGTGTGGAGATTCTTCAGAGAGTTAAAAATAGAACTGCCCTACAATCCAGCAATTGCACTACCAGGTATTTACCCAAAGGATATAAAAATACTGATTCAAAGGGGCACATGCACCCAAATGTTTATAGCAGCATTATCAACAATAGCCAACTTGTGGAAAAAGCCCAAATGTTCATCAACTGATGAATAGGTATGTATATATATTCTACCGTATGTATGTATATATATTACTCAACCATAAAAAGAATGAAATCTTGCCATTTGCAGTGGTGTGGATAGAACTAGAGAGTATTACGCTAAGCAAAATATGTCAGAGAATGACAAATAGCATATGATTTCACTTGCATGTGGAATTTAAGAAACAAATGAACGCTGGGGTAAAAAGAGAAGCAAACTAAGAAACAGACTCAAACCGAGGGTTACTGGAGGAAAGGTGAACAGGGGGATGTGTCGAATAGGTGATGGGTACTAAAGAAGGCACTTGTGAGTTCACTCGGTGTGTATGGAAGTGATGAATCACTAAATTCTACACCGGAAACCAATATTACACTGTATGTTAACCAACTGGAGATAGATAGATGATAGATAATAGATAGATAGATAGATAGATAGATAGATAGATAAAATAGCAATGAGTATATTTTAACATAACTGTTGGCCATTTGCAGGTCTTATTTGGAAGGATGTCTATTCAAGTTCCTAGGTCATATTTTTAGATTAAAGTGGTAAGCTTCTTTACTGCATTATTTGCATTCCTTATATATTTTGGAGACTAACCCCTCATCAGATATATGATCTGCAAATATTTTCCCCCATTCCATAGGTTGCCTTTTCACTCTGTCGAGTATATCCTTTACTGTGCACAAGTTTTTAGTTTCATGTACAACTCTTTTGGATTTTGTTGCTCATACTTCTGTTGTCATATCCATGACATCGTTGCCAAGACCATGGTCATGAAGCATCATTCTTCAGTGAGCTGCTACTATGCATGTGGTTCTTCTTTCTTTGTGGTGAATCTGTTATTTCTAGTTTGGCCCTTCTGTATTGTAAATATTCGATACTATAGATATTATGCACATTTGCAGGCCAGATATCTTAAGTTGCTGATTCTCAAATTTCAGTGGGGATATATGCAAAGTGAATTTCTACTCCACTTATTTGGGGCATAAACTTACATAATAAAAATGCTATTGTTTTTGTTATTTAAATATACAGGTTTGTCTCCTATAGTAGCAAGTTGAAAAAAGAAGATTCAAACTGACATTTACTCTGTAGACCTGAAAATAGAATTTTATCCAAGAGAGCATCACCACATTATTATCTAGTGAATAATATTTCTGACAAGCCTGTAGTGCACGACTACCCACTGAGTCATGACTACTACCAAGTAAATACCTCATTTATGAATTTTAATGCAATTTTGAATTGCATCAAAATCATCTTATAATGTCTTTGATAGAACACACCTACAAGGCTTAAAGTGCACAGAAATAAGCAGTTTACTTTCATGGAATGTTTCCACGTGTCTGAATCATAACGTGAGTCAGCTGAGAGAGCAGAGTTCATAGCCAGAAGATTTGCACTTTGAGCTTTGGAATAACTCTAATTATGTGTTTTGAACTTGGATGGAATCTTACTGTCCTCATCTGTAAAATGGGACTAATCGCACCTGCCTTGCTTACTTTAGAGATTTGTCTACAAACTGGAAAGGCAGTAATGCATTTGTTAACACCTTGTGTGCCCAGCTTGACCATATACTCAGCTATTTGATAATTAGCTTGGTTCAAGCGAGCCAAGGGGACACAAGTTGCTCATTTAATTTCCAATTAAAGTAATTGTCTTCACACTGTGTCATCGCCTAATTTAGTCCCGCCACTCAGGAAATATGTGTGTCTATGGAAGAGATTAGCTGAGGGTGGGTGGTAGTTCAGTGTTGATGTATTTTAGCTGTAGGAAAACAATCCCTATATGTACCCGACTTGTGTTTATGAGTCCAAGAGCAAGGTTTTGTATAAAGAACAGCATGCTCATGTTTATAAGATTGAAAATATCAGTATAATTCATAAACACTTCAAATATTTCCTTACTGAAAGCTTTCCTTCTCCTCTGGCTTACTCTTAATAGTCAATTTAACACTACTCTCCTTATATGTCAAACTCCATGATGGCAAAGTATATGTTAGTTTGTCAGTTTTGCTCAGCACTGAGTTTGTTGTATCTATTTATGGTGCTTAATACATGGAAGATGCTCAGTAATTATTATATGAAGCACAGTATATCTTTATTATATATAGTGTGTGTATATGTATATGTATGTACATAAAACTGTTGACTTATAGACTCATTAATCCCACCATCTACCTCTCAGCTCTTACCATAGCATCAGATACTTTATTTTAGGTCCACAGTAAATGGTGACTGTCTATTCTTCATATATTTAGGACAAAACAGTAGGGATGTAGAGTAACCTATTGTTTTACATTAAACTCAAATGTTAATCCTTTTTCTAAACATTCAAATGTATACTACTTTATGCCTAAATAGGATGCCGTCCTAAATAATTTGCAAATGCATACACCAGAATTTATTTTCCATTCATTGAAAGCTACCAGTCTAGAGATGACTAGGAAGGCAGTGATTAAAGTTTTGGAAGAACCCAGTCTAACCTAGGAATTGGAGGCTCATTTGAATTCCCTAATTAGCCTTGGTCCAGCTCTTTAGGCTGGTAGTTCTCCCTGAGACTCCTGGATTTTTGCCTAATAGATGTCCCAGTCTTGTTAATTGAACAAGTCCTTGATGTTAAATATAAAACTCATCATAAAATTGTAGTTGCATTGAATTTATTTTAAAAGAGGTCTGAAGCTACTTTCTACTAATGACTAACTTCAGGGAATAATTTGCCAGGGCTTTAGCAATGTGCTAGGTCCACGCCTTCTGAGTTACAATGTATTTATCGATCATTCTTAGTGGTAAGAGGAAAAAATCATGGATCCTTCCCTTTGGACTAAGAGATCATTAACAATAAATTCTATAATTCAGTTAAGTTTGTATAAAAAGTATGTGTGTGAATATATATACATACATACATGCATATGGTATTTCTTCATATCTTCTACATTAGAACATCAGTAAGTTATACTTCATCTCTTACTTAACTATTTTGGTAAAATAACAAGATTATGAAAATCCCCAGTCCACAGACATGAAAAACAGCATACAAATCTGTAATGCCTAAAAGCTATATTCTTGAATAATATCTAGGTTTTATACTCATAACTTTATTGCAAATGTTAGATGATTGACATTTCACTTTTAATCTCTTTCAGACCTGACAATCTGGATTATAAATTGTAAGCCAGTACCTCCAAATTTATTTTTGGTTTTAAGTGTTTTAAAATCTTACACTCTTTGAGGGGGGTGGGGATGGAGTGTGTGTGTGTGTGTGTGTGTGTGTATAAGAAAGAGAAAATGACATCATCCATTTTTTGTCTTTATTAAACCTTGTAACAGAAAAATTATGCTTTAGTAGCATGATTTTTTTTTCCTTCCTGATAGTTTTTATTTAGTATTTGGCAAGGAAAATTAAACACACCCACTAGAGTACCATTCCTGGTGAGATCAATGTTTAATGTGTATTAAGTAACAGTACTTGAACATTTTCTTCTTTAGCAACCACAGAACTACCCCTGGGCATCAAAATCGTTCTGTCCCAAGTTTTGGGGAAAATGATTGGTATAATTGAAGTGCTTCGCCAGCACCATGCTGTCAAATGTTTACCTGTGTGGCGGTCAACTGGGTCTCAGATGAATTAACTTTTACCCCCTCCAGAAGCAGGACGATTGCAGGAATTTTCACTGCAGGCTTCACAACATGCAACACAACTGTCACTCCGGAGTGGGTTTGAAGATCAGTGAAATGAACATTAAATTGCTTTATCTTCAACTTGCTCCTTTAACTGTGGAGAACATGCCCAAAC
>NW_027528635.1:2487682-2502003 GCF_008692635.1 Crocuta crocuta | reverse complement strand
CTCACACAGGCCATGCTTGCTTCAGGGCAGCCCTACGTCTGAACAGTATTTTCATCCCATGTGACTACATGGGAGAATCTCATGTTCAAATGGCAACTTTTAACCAACGGACAATTCTGAGATTTTAACCTCTGATACTTGGATTCACTTCATCCATCATGCATTCACTAATTCCTTTCTTCAAAACACATTTGTTATGTGTCAATTATAATTTAGATTCTAAGCAAGATATGGCAGATATGACAAAGAATCCAAAATAAATCTTGTCAGTGAGCTCAGAATCTAGGGAAGGAAGTGAAACATAATTAACACACAAAGTTTTAACTGTAACATCATTAAGCAAAGCAACTTAAAGCAACAAATAGCCAGTGTTAGATCATTAAAATCTTCCACAGATGAATAAATAAAGGCCCACAAAGGTTTTAAGTTCTGCCTGGAAGTGCAGCCTCAGTGGTATGGAAGTTTATACAGAGGAGTTGTTAGTCCTACCTTGAGTGTTGAAGCAGAGCCTCAAAAAGCTGGACCTCCTATGACAAGAAGGTTTGACACAAATGGAAAGGTGGGGAAGGCATTCTTAGTGAAGAGAGGGATAACAAAGCCATAGAGGTAGGAAGATCAGATTTGTTTTAAGTTAAAGGTTACACTGTGAAACATGATGTAAGTCCTCCCATAAAGCATTACCTGGGCCTCTTTCATAGAAAAACAGTATACTTTCTTTTTTTTTTTTAATTGTTTAATGTTTATTTACTTTTGAGAGAGAGAGAGAGACACAGAGTGTGAGCTGGGGAGGGTCAGAGAGAGAGGGAGACACAGAATCCAAAGCAGGCTCCAGGCTCTGAGCTGTCAGCACAGAGCCTGACGTGGGGCTCGAACCCACGAACTGCGAGTTCATGACCTGAGCTGAAGGTGGCCACTTAACCGACTGAGCCACCCAGGCACCCCAAAACAGTATACTTTCCAGAGTGACCGACATCTGCATATGCTGAGTCAATATTACCACCCACATGTGCAGTGGCTATCGAGGCCAAGCTCCCTGTTCGCTTAGATATTTTTATATTGTACTGTGCTCATGGGCAGTACCACAAACACTACCCAGGAGCCTCTCCGAATTATGCCCCTGGTCGCAGAGGAGCCCATGAAGAGAGGGAATCATCAGACCTCTGGCTAAATAAATCAAATCCCCCAAACATGTGGTTGGTGTGCATGGAGTGCAGTACCACACTCATGTGCAAAGAACATGACACTTAATCCTAGGCTGTGACACAGGCCAACGATTCAAATCGAATCGAATAGGCTGTCCTTAGGTCAGTTGATTTACATTTAGCCTTCTGTAGTGAAAACAAGGCAGTGGCAGTTCATTCATCAGGGGACCGTTGTGTAAATGTATTTGTTGTCATTAGGATTTGGTTTGCAGATAAATGCACAAGTCCAAACTTGCTTCTCCACAGCTACTTATGACAGAGTACAATACATCGCAATACCTTTCTTCCCTATCTTCTTCAGGAGTCATTACTTCTGGTCTACTCCTCACAGAGTTATGGAATTTTAATCAAGAAAATATTTTAGTACAGTGTTTTTTCAAAGTGCAGTCTGAGAACACCTGTATCACATCCTTTTTTCATGATCCAGGTTCTGGAATCACCGTCAAGTCCAACTGGATCAGTCTCTAGGGATGGGGCGCAAGCACCTGCATGTTTAAGGAGCTTCCTAGGTGATCTCATGTAAATTGAAATTTGCTGATTCATGCCTTCAAAGATGGTCTGGCTCCATCGCTTCTCAAATCACTAATCTGCAGTTCAGAAAGGGAAAGTGACTTGTCCAGGGTTAACAAATGAAATACCCACAAACTCAGCCTTTCCCAGGCCTGTGAGATCTGAGTTCGGGGTTCTTTAGATCACCCTGCAATGTTTATACTCCCTGACGGCCAGTCATAGGCCTGTTGTGCAAAATTACATGGAGGAAGAGTTTTTAGTGATCAACTACTATCAATACTCAAGCTCTTTTTGACTTATAATGATATATGTTAATGGAATTGTTTAGAATACACCTGTGGCAATAGTTTCATCGTCCAGGGAATTGTTGAATTGAGAATATAGTCTCAACACGAAATCTTTGTGTACAGAAAACACTAAGCAAAGATAATTGGTGGTCGACTAGCCCACACTGGTCACTGAAACTNCCCAAATGAGAACATTCTAGACCCTGCCCACAAGGAATGACTCCAGAAGTCAGTTTAATTACTTTGAAAATCAATTAGAAAACATTTCATTTGAAGTAGCATGGCTTAAATAACAGCCATCAGGTGACATGGGGCATCCTTTTGTGACCCAGAATAACAGGCTCTTCGCACGCGCTACCGAGTCTTTATGAGAGATGAGGCCCAGTTGTTGAAAATTCTTAAAATAATTTCGCCAGTGACCAAACATGGGCTTTGGGTACTGAAAAAGTGGAGCTTTTATTCAGGCCGACATGCAGTGTAGTTTTATAGGAGGGAAAAAAAAAAACCCTCATGGGTAGAATTGTTTAATTTTTAAGAAAGTGACCCTACAGAATAACACTTCCCTGCCAGGTAGATTCAGTTAGACTAAGACTTTTTTTTTCCCTTCTTTCTCCTTCCTTTAAAATGACAAAGGCTTTGAATCTGAGAACCGTCAGCTTTTATTGGTACTGCCAGCGCTTGTAGTCTCTTCTGTGTGTTCCTCATCTCAGTGCATGTGATAAAGTGCTTTCGCAGAGCCAAAAGAGTTCTCAGGGATGTGAGAAGTCTTGTTTGGTAGCTCTGCAAATTAAGCTTCTGTATTTTGAATTCTCAGACTTCACCTCTGGCAACGTTTTAGCTTCTTTTCGGGATTGGGGAGGAGGAAGACACAATATTTCACCTCAGATCAAATATTCCCCACGTGTGCTAATCATCGTGGCCCATCGCTGAGAAGGGGCTTCAGTAACCATTAAAAATATTGATTAATGGAGCCAGTTGTTTTATAGGGTTTCTAAGCAACATCCCCTGTTTAGATAAGGACCCGCCCCGTCATCTTGGACGTCCTACGTCTGTATCTCTCAGGGCCTCTTTGTTATTATGGGCTTTTTCTCAGTTTCCTATTCTGTATCATTAACGTGATTTAAATGTGAGATAATCACCAAGAGTGCATGACATGATCGTTACTGTCTTTATATTACTCTCTTTTTTGAAGTAAGGTAACCATTTGCCTGTAGGCTCAGTCATAGGTATTTGCCCTTTTCCTATCTGTAAAAATAACTACGCAGGGTTCAACGATCTTTAAGTTCTCTTTCCACTTTAGCATCATGTGCTTAGTCCTAAGGCACATTTTATCTATCTTGCCTGTCATTTTTTTTTGGTATGCATTTGTAAGAGGGAAATAGCTAATATTTTGTGAGTTTAGAAAAGAGCTGTGTCGCTGCATTCTCAAGTGAGAATATAGTTGATTTCCAGTTAGAACATGTTGCAATGAAAAAGGCTATGTAAAAGCCTTTTTCACAATAGGCACCACTAAATGTAATGCGTTAGCAGGTATATTGTATCTTTGTTTTAATATCCCTATATGAACAGTGTGTAAAAACCATGTAAGTGTTTCCACTTGCACCTTCAATCTGAATACCATTTTCTTTTTAAGAGGGAATTTTAGAAATATAGGCAAAATCAAACTATACACTGTTACTATGGTTATCGTCTGTTTAATGGAAGCGTTTGAAGAATATTTATCCTTGACATTTTCCAAATGAAGTTCAGTGAATTGTGCACAAGGGAATACAAATGGACACATTCATTCCGACTTGAAAAAAACACTCTGGCTTTGTTAAACACTCTTTTAAAACTTTATATTCTCGGCGAGGCATTAAAATCCAGTTTTGTGCTGAAAGAATAAGTTTTATATATAGATTTTAGGCCTAAATATGAAATTCATCATCAAAAGAAATTGAAAACATTAAGAATATATGTAAAGCCTCCATTTTTTGGAAAGCAATGGTAAATTAAGAAACTAGATAATGAATGCTAGCATTAGGTTGGAGTTTTAATTTGCTATGCAATATGAGGGNGTTTACCCCTTATTCAGTGCTCTGGATTGTTGCATAATAAATTGAGGACACATCCGTTTTCTACTTTTCTTTATTAGAATATCATCCTTTGGGTGCTTTCCAGTCTGCTAGTGGACAGTAAACCCGGCTAGCTCCAGATGGTAAGAGACTGAATACTTTGAAGGTGCTACATACCTCAGACAGCAGATGGATACATTCACTGGAATTATAGGGTGTCAAGCAATAGGGGTGTTAGTGGGCACAACTCTTGACTTCCTTCTAGCAGACTTGGTGTCGATTCTTAATTCAATGCGATTAAAACCCTAATACCATACATTCTGAGTTTCTGTCTTTGTAGTTTTATTACTTATGCAGGTGGATAAAATGTTGGCAGTTGAATCTACTTCAGGGAGTCCACGTGTGTGTCCTTTGAGTGTTATATTAATACAATAGCTTTCTTGTCTTTATTTCAAGTTTGTATTTAAATTCTAGTTAGTTAACATACATGGTAAAGTGGGTTTCAGGTGTAGAGTTTAGTGATTCATCACTTACCTATAACACCCAGCGCTCATCACAACTGCCCTTCTTAGTACCCATCACCCATCTAGACCATCTCCCACCCTCCTCCCTCCATCAACCCTAAGTTTGTTCTCCATACCTAAGAGTCTCTTATTATGGGGCACCTGAGTGGCTCAGTCAGTTAAGCATCCAACTTCAGCACAGGTCATGATCTTGTGGTCCATGAGTTCAAGACCCATGTTGGGCTCTGTTCTGACAGCTCAGAGCCTGGAGCCTGCTTCAGATTCTGTCTCTCTCTCCCTCTCTCTCTCTCTGCCCCTCCCCTATTTGCACTCTGTCTCTCTCTCAAAAATAAAATAAACATTAAAAATTTTTAAAAAGAGAGCCTCTTATAGTCTTTTCCCTCCCCTACATTCATCTATTTTGTTTCATAAATTCCACATATGTGTGAAATCAGACAGCATTTGTCTTTCTCTGACTGACTTATTTCACTTAGCATAATACACTCTAGTTCCATCCCCATGATTGCAAACAGCAGCATTTCATTCTTTTTGATGGCTGAGTAATATTCCTTTGTATATATAATCTTCTTTATCCACTCATCAGTTGATGGACATTTGGGCTCCTTCCATAGTTTGGCTATTGTTGATAATGCTAACTATAAATAATCGGAATACATGTGCCCCTTCAAATCAGTATTTGCATATCTTTTGGATAAATACATAGTAATGCAATTGCTGGGTCATAGGGTAGTTCTATTTTTAATTTTTGAAGATACTTCATACTGTTTTCCAAAATGGCTACACCAGTTTGCATTTCTGCCAACAGTGCCAGGGGGTTCCTTTTTCTCCACATCCTCACCAGCACCTGTTGTTTCCTATGTTGTTAATTTTAGCCATTTTGACAGGTGTGAGGTGCTATCCCATCATGGTTTTGATTCGTATTTCCCTAATAATGAGTCACATTGAGCATCTTTTAACAGATGTGTCTGTTAGCTATCTGGATGTCTTCTTTGGAAAAATGTCTATGCATGTCTTCTGGGCATTTCTTAACTGGATTATATATTTGGGTGTTGAGTTAGATAAGTTCTTTATATATTTTGGGTACTAACCCTTTATCCAATATATCATTTGCAAATATCTTCTCCTGTTCTGTCGGTTGCCTTTTAGTTTTGTTGATTGTTTCCATTGNCAAATCAGTATTTGCATATCTTTTGGATAAATACATAGTAATGCAATTGCTGGGTCATAGGGTAGTTCTATTTTTAATTTTTGAAGATACTTCATACTGTTTTCCAAAATGGCTACACCAGTTTGCATTTCTGCCAACAGTGCCAGGGGGTTCCTTTTTCTCCACATCCTCACCAGCACCTGTTGTTTCCTATGTTGTTAATTTTAGCCATTTTGACAGGTGTGAGGTGCTATCCCATCATGGTTTTGATTCGTATTTCCCTAATAATGAGTCACATTGAGCATCTTTTAACAGATGTGTCTGTTAGCTATCTGGATGTCTTCTTTGGAAAAATGTCTATGCATGTCTTCTGGGCATTTCTTAACTGGATTATATATTTGGGTGTTGAGTTAGATAAGTTCTTTATATATTTTGGGTACTAACCCTTTATCCAATATATCATTTGCAAATATCTTCTCCTGTTCTGTCGGTTGCCTTTTAGTTTTGTTGATTGTTTCCATTGCTGTGCAGAAGATTTTTATCTTGATGAAGCCCCAATAGTTCATTTTTGTTTTCATTTCCCTTGTCTTCAGCAACGTGTCTAGTAAGAAGTTTCTCTGGCCAAGGTAAAAGACGTTGCTGCCTCCGTCCTTTTCTAGGATTTTGATGATATCCTGTCTCACATTTAGGTCTTTCATCCGTTTTGAATTTATTTTGTGTATGGTGTAAGAAAGCTATCCAGTTTCATTCTCTTGCATGTTGCTGTCCAGTTTTCCCAACACTGGTGTTGAAGGGACTTTTTTCCATTGGATGTTCTTTCCTGCTTTGTCGAAGATGAGTTGACCATATAGTTGTGGGTCCATTTCTGGATTTTCTATCCTGTTCCATTGATCTATGTTCTGTTTTTGTGCCAGTACCATATTGTCTTGATGACTACAGCTTTGTAGTATAGCTTGAAGTCTGAAATCATGATGCTTCCAGCTTTGCTTTGCTTTTTCAACATTGCTTTGGCTATTCGGGGTCTTTTGTGATTCCATACAAATTTTAGGATTGTTCTAGCTCTGTGAAAAATGCTGGTGATTTTTTGATAGGGATTGCGTTCAATATTTAGATTGCTTTGGATAGTACAGACATTTTAACAATGTTTGATCTTCCATAACATGAGTATGGAAGGTTTTCCAATTTCTTTACATCCTCTTCAATTTTTTCATAAGTTTTCTAGAGTTTTCAGAGTATAGATCTTTTATCTCTTTGGTTAGGCTTATTCATATATATCTTATGGTTTTTGGTGCAATTGTATCTGGTATAGATTCCTTGATTTCTTTTTCTGCTGCTTCATTATTGATGTGTAGAAATGTAACAGGTTTCCGTACATTGATTTTATGTCCTGTGACTTTGCTGAATTCATGTGTTAGTTCTATCAATTTTTCAGTGGAGTCTTTTGGGTTTTCAACATAGAGCATCATCTCATCTGCAAATATTGAAAGTTTTACTTCTTGGGGTGCCTGGGTGGCTTAGTCGGTTGAGCGTCCGACTTTCGCTTAGGTCATGATCTCGCGGTTCGTGGGTTCAAGCCCCGCATCGGGCTCTGTGCTGACTGCCAGCCCAGAGCCTGGAGCCTGTTTCGGAGTCTGTGACTCCCTCTCTCCTTGACCCTCCCCTGCTCATGCTCTCTCTCTCTCTCTCTCTCCTAGAAATAAAAACAACCATTAAAAACTTAATAAAAAAAAAAGTTTTACCTCTTCCATGCCAATTTGGATGCCATTTATTTCTATTTATTGTCTGATTGCAGAAGCTAAGACTTCCATGATTTCTACTATTTAATTATGTTAAGTAGTCATGGTGAGAGTGGACATCCCTGTCTTTTTCCTGACCATAGAGGAAAAGCTCTCAGTTTGTCCCCATTGAGGATGATATTAGCTTTGGGTCTTCTGTATATAGTCTTTATGATGTTGAGGTATGTTCCAGCTATACCTACTTTGTTGAGGGTTTTTATCAAGAATGGATGCTATATTTTACCAAATGCTTTTTCTGTATCTATTGAGAGGATCACATGATTCCTATCCTTTCTTTTATTAATGTGATGTATCACATTTATTGATTTGCAAATATCGAACCACCTCTGCAGCCCAGGAATAAACTCCACTTGATCCTGGTGAAAAATTCTTTAAATGTACTGTTGGATTCAATTTGCTAGCATCTTGTTGAGAATTTTAGCATCCATGTTCATCAGGGATATTGGTCTGTAATTTTCCTTTTTAGCGGGGTATTTGTCTAGTTTTGGAACCAAGGTAATACTAGCTTAATAGAAGGACTTTACAATTTTTCCTTCCATTTCTATTTCTTGGAACAATTTGAAAAAAATAGGTATTAAGTCTTCTTTAAATGTCTGGTAGAATTCTGGAAAGCCATTTGGTGCTGGACTTTTGTTTGTTGGGAGATTTTTGATTACTGATTCAAATTTTTTGCTGGTTATGGATCTGTTCAAATTTTCTAGTTCTCTTTTTCATTTTGTTTTATTTATTTTTATTTTTTAATTTACATCCAAGTTATAGTTAGCATATAGTACAACAATGATTTCAGGAGTAGAGTCCAGTGATTCATCCCCTATGTATAACACCCAGTGCTCATCCCAACAAGTGTCTTCTTAAATGCCCCTCACCCATTTAGCCCACCCCTCAACACAACCCCTCCAGCAACCCTCAGTGTGTTCTCTATATTTAAGAGTCTCTTATTGGGGCGCCTGGGTGGCTTAGTCGGTTAAGCGTCCGACNATTAAAAAAAAAAGAGTCTCTTATGTTTTGTCCCCCTCCCTGTTTTTATATTATTTTTTTTTCCCTACCCTATGTTCATCTGTTTTGTATCTTAAATTCCACATAAGAATGAAGTCATATGATATTTCTCTGACTAATTTTGCTTAACACAATACCCTATAGTTCCATCCATGTTGTTGCAAAGCAAGATTTCATTCTTTTGATTGCTGAGTGATACTCCATTGTGTGTGTGTGTGTGTGTGTGTGTGTGTGTGTACCACATCTTTATCAATTCACCTATGGATGGACATTCAGGCTCTTTCCATACTTTGGCTATTGTCAACAGTGCCACTATAAACATTGGGGTGCATGTGCCCCTTTGAAACAGCACACCTGTATCCCTTGGATAAATACCTAGTAGTGCAATTGCTGAGTCATAGGGTAGTTCTGTTTTTAACTCTTTGAGGAACCTCCATACCATTTTCCAGAGTGGCTGCACCAACTTGCATTCCCACCAGCAGTGCAGAAGAGATCCTCTTTCTCTGCATCTTTGCCAACATCTGTTGTTGCCTGAGTTGCTAATTTAAGTAATTCTGACACGTGTGAGGTGGTATCTCATTGTGATTTTCATTTGTATTTCCCTGATGATGACTGATATTGAGCATTTTTTCATGTGTCCGTTTGCCATTTGGATGTCTTCTTTGGAAATGTGTCTATTCATGTCTTTTGCCCATTTATTTTTTGGGTGACAAATTTTCTGTTTCTTCCTGTTTCAGTTTTGGTTGTGTGTGAGTTTCTAGGAATTTGTCCATCCCCTCCAGATTGCCAGTTTCTTCCAGTTTGTTGGCATATGATTTTTCATAATATTCTCTTATGGTTATTTGTATTTCTGTGGTGTTTGTGATCTCTCTTCTTTCATTCATGATTTTATTTATTTTGGTCCTTTCCCTTTTTTTTTTGATAAGTCTGGCTAGGGAGTTATCAATTTTATTAATTCTTTCAAAGAACCAATTCTTAGTTTCGTTGATCTGTTCTACTGGCTCTTGTGTTCTCTTTTTTTTTAATCATTGATTTCTGCTCTAATTTTTTATCATTTCCCTTCTTCTCCTGGCTTTCGGCTTCAAAACAACACATCTTTTAAAAGTTTGTTTATTTTGAGACAGAGAGAGGGTTCATGCACATATGAGTGAGTGGGGGAAAAGCAGAGAGAGAGGGAGAGAGAGAGAGAATCTCAAGCAGGCTCCACATTGTCAGTGCAGAGCCTGACACAGGGCTTGATCTCACAAACTGAGAGATCATGACCTGAACTGAAACCAAGAGTCAGATGCTTAACTAATTGAGCCATCCAGGTGCCCCAAAACAATATTTATAAAGTTACATTTACTCAGGTACAATTTACATCCAGTAAAATCCACCTTTTTAAGGTGTACTGTTCTATTAATTTTATGGATTATTCAATCAACTTTTATAACATGCCCATTACATGAAAAAGGCCCTGTCTCTACCTTGTCAATCCACTCTTTCTACACCCAGTCCTGGGCACTCATTGATCACTACTCTTTAGCTCTTTAAGTTCAGCTTTTCCAAAATTCCATATGAATGGGATCATGCAAATGTAATCTTTTGTATCTGGATTTTTAAATTTAGCATAATGCCTTTTACATTCATTGTTATTGTTGCATGCAACAATTGGTTTTTAGGATGAAATAATATACATACCTTGTGAGTTGTAAAATACAGAAAAAAATATGAAGAAAATCACCAATAATCTTACCATAAAAGTAACCACCATATTCATTGCTTTTGAAACATTTAGTTCCAGGGTTTTCTTTATGCACATAGCAGTACACACACACATGCACATGCGCACACACACACACACATCATTTGACTTTTTCCTATAAACAGTTTTATAGTTTTTCAAATAACATTATATTTAAAAAATTATTTATTGTGTCATTAGTCTTCATGAGTCTAATTATGCAGACTGCAAATGCTATATTGTATATCAGTTATTTAGTCACGACTATATTTTTAAGATATTTTGTGGGTTTTTTCCAAGTTTCTATTTCTTACTATCATAACACAACAGTGAACATTTTTGACAAGTGGAAACCTTAGGTGTCAGCTGAACAAAGAGTTTGTAGTCTGAATATGAGAGGGAATCTGGTGTATGATGAATGCAAAACAAAGACTGTGTTTTTCAGGGAAAGTCTTATAAGAATGGATGCATGTAAGAGAAGCAGTATTATAACATACAGCCTCCCAAAACTGCAAAATACAAAAAACAAAAACAAAAAAAGTGTACAGAAATAGCTTCCCTTCATTGAATATATTGTACTGAGCACTTGATATATCTTATCTCATTTAACTCTTACAATAATCGTAAGAGGTAGTGTGGTAGGCAGAATGACACCCTAACCTAAGCCCTAGAATCTGTGAATATGTTATCGTACATGGCACTCCCATCTGGTTTGCAATGTTTCTGCTGAAATATCAGCTGATTGACGTATAGGCTTTCCGTTGTAAGTAACTTTTGTTTCTCTCTTGCTGCTTTTAAGATTCTCTATCTTTAACCTTTGACATTTTAATCATTATGTATTGTGGTGTGGACCTATTGGGCTCATCTTATTTGGAACTCTATGCTTCTTGGACTTGGGTATCTATTTCCTTCCTTAGATTAGAGAAGTTTTCTGTTATTAATTCCTTAAATAAGTTTTCTACACCTTTCTCTTTCTTTTCTTCTGGGACCTCTCCAACATACTGTACTGTTGATTCCCTCTAGTGTGTTATTTTTTTTTCGATTGCTGTATTCTTCAACTTTGATTGTTTTTTTCAATATTTCCTATCTCTTTATTGAAGGTCTTACTGAGTTCTTCCATTCTTTTCTCCAGCCCAGTGACTATCTTTATGAGCATTACTTTAAATTCTTTATCAGGCATATTACTTGCCTCTGCTTCAGTTAGTTATTTTTCTGAGTTTTTTTTTTTTTTCTTATTCTTTCTTTTGGAGCAAATTCCTCTGTCTCCCCATTTTGCTTGACTTTCTATGTTTCTATGGATTAGGCGAAACGATGACTTCTCCTAAAGTTGGAAAGTGTTCCTGTGTTTGGTGTCTGCTATGCAGAATGTGTGTGGTTGGTGACTTTCACTTGCTGGCTGGAGCTCTGGCTGTATATGTCAGTTCCTCTTTCAAACCATGGCATGTCTCTGCCTTTCTTGCTGCTGTCTTGCCATCCTCTATCTTTGGCTGATCAGTAGCTGTTCAGTCAGGCTTCAGTTCTTCTTGTGGAGGAATTGTTCTATTAATAAGTGTAATTTCATGTGTTTCATGGAGAAGGTGAATTCAGAACCTCTTGAACCAGAACTCGCAATCTTTCTTATTTTTTAGTGTAAGCATTTATAACTATAAACTTCCCCCCAACACTGCTTTCACTGCATTTCATACCTTTTTGTATGCCATGATTTCGTTTTCATCAGTATCTAAGTATTTTCTAATTTCCCTTGTGATTTCTTTGATACTTAGGTTGTTTAAGAATATGTTTTTTAATTTCCACACATTTGTTAATTTTCCAGTCTTATTTCAGTGGTTGGTTTGTAACTGTATCATGTTGTAGTCAAAGAAGATACTTTGTATTATATTGATCTTTCAAAATTTATTAACATTTAATTTGTAGACTAACATATGGTCTATGCTGGAAAATGTTCCATGTGCACCTGAGAAAAATGTTGTTGTTATTAGGTACAGTGTTCTATATATGCCTGTTACTTTTAGTGGGTTTATTGTGTTAAGTCCTCTGTTTCCTTACTTATTTTCTGTTTGGTTGTTCTATCCATTACTGAGAGTGGTATTGAAGTCTCCAACTATTATTTTATAACTATTTTTCCCTTTGTTTCTATCAGTTTTTGCTTCATATACTTTGCTGATTTATGAAAAGGTGTATGTTTAATTGTTATTCCTTCTTGCTGCATTGAGCCTTGTTTTAATATGTAATGCCCTTCTTTGACCCTTATAAGCATTTTGATTTACAGTCTATTTTGTTTGATAACAGTGTAGCCGGACCTGCTCTCTTTTGGTTACTAGTTGCATAGAAGATCTTTTTCTTTTACTTTCATCTATTTGTGACTTTAAGTCTAAAATGAGTCTCTTGCAGACAGCATATAATTGGGTCATGTGTTACTATTCATTTTGGCAATCTCTGTCTTCTGAGTGGAGAGTTCAATCCAAATAACATTTAACGTAATTATTGATAATATGGGTCTTATGTCTATCATTTTTCTATTTGTTTTCTATATGTCTTCTAGCTTTTTGCTCCTTATTTCCTGCACTGCTATCTTATTTTTTATTTAGTTTTATTGTAGTAAAGTGTTTAAATTTTTTCTCATTCACTTTTGTGTATATTCTATGGCGATTTTTTTATGATTACAGTGGGAATTACATTCCACATCCTAAAGTTATAACACTCGTATAATTTTTAAAAATATATTAATCTCTTAAATCATGTAGAAAGCAAAAAGGGCAGTAGACACCACTGTTGCAATAATATCAGATTTTATAATTGCCAATGTAGTTGCCTCTATTGATCTTTATTTCTTCATATGGCTTCATGTTACTGTCTGGTGTCCCTTCACCTCACCCTGTAGGACTCTCTAGAGCATTGATTTAAGGCAAATCTAGTGCTAATGAACTCCCTTAGCGTGCGTTTATTTGGGAATGTCCTAATTTCTCTCTGTGTGTTTATATTCCTGCAGTGGTTGTGCTTACACTTTAAAACACAAACCTAACTTATTTTTCCATATCTATATTTAATTAGTAGTTTCTCTTTTTTACAATACTGAGAAGCTTAAGACACTTTACTCCTTTTCATTTCGTTGCCTGTCCCTGCTACATCCCATATTGACATTATTTGATACTATTATTTTAAAATCAGTACTTATTTAAATGTTACACAGAGCTTTTAGTTTCTGGTTTCTTTTCCCACGATTGCTTCTTCATTACGACTTCTCCCAGATTAATCTTTTTCTTTTCTCTAACATTTATTTTAGGGAGGACTTATGAGTTGTTAAACTGACACTTTGGCATATCTGAAAATACCATTATTTTACTCTAAGTTTCGAATGGTTGATTGGCTGCANAATTTTGAGAAACTTTTTTCTGTTTTATTTCTTTAGAAAAACTAAATGTTTTCTGCACTATGTTCTTGCCAGGTTACGAAGGGAAAATATAAAATAAAAACACAGTTTTATTATTGGTAGATAATTATATTTTTACTCTGAAAAATTTCATGGTTTTTCTCTTGACCTTTGTTTGCTAAACTGTCACTGCTATGATAAGATTTGTGGCACATTTTCATTCATTTGCTTGGCACTATGTGGCTCTTTCATTTCTCATGTCTTGAGAAGTTTTGCTCTAGTATTACTTAGAATAGTTGCTTCTCTTTATGCCTTATGTCTTCCAATTCACTCCAATTTCTTTTTCTTGAAATTATGTAGTGAATTTAGAAATTCTGGATCTAAANTTAGGTCTTATGTGGGAGTCTTTGTATTCTCTATTATATATACTACTTCAAAATGCAGAATACCTCTGTGGTCTTCTTTTTCTATTTTGTGAAACAGGGTTTTTGGTGGGGTGTTTTGTTGTTGTTGTTGTTGTTTTGGTACCCATTTTCGGCAGTGGTTTCATTTTCAATCCTATTCATTTTGCCTTTTCCAGTTGGTATTCTTCACTTCACAGAACTGAAACTGAGGTACAGAGAATTCAGTGTCATATTCAAAGTCACACAGGTAGTGAGTTGCAGAACTGTGATTTGACTCTAGGCGGTGTGGCTTGAGAACTACTGTTTTA
>NW_027528635.1:2486303-2487618 GCF_008692635.1 Crocuta crocuta | reverse complement strand
AATTTTTCTACTACTAAGAAATAATACTAATTGGCATTAAAATAAAGTTAGCAACATGGTAGGACAGCTAAAGATGAATATCTAGTGTTCTTCCCTCTGGGGTGTTATTGTCTATTCACTTTTGTTTTTGTTTTTGTTTGAATTGTTACTATTACTGTCACTTCTTACCTTGGGTCTTTTTCTTTGTATAATGAAGGACAGAAATATCACCTCAATTAATTACCTATAAAACAAGATTGGCATATTTGGTCCTTTGATATTTTTAATGAAAATAAATTAAGTTCAGTATGTAATTTATTACATTAGTTAAACTAAAGCTGATTACATCCAAAGTAAGCAAAAGGGTTTGCTTCAAATTTAAATATTTGTGAAAATTAAAGCATGTACATTAGAAAAGTGTTAGAAATCAAGTACAAACTCACCTTGTTTCCTGCAATTGATTTTTCTCTGACTAAATCTCACTCTCACAGATATGTCAGAAGTGTTCATGCCTGAAGAGTAAGATTGGAGAGCAAATGAATTCTCAGACATTTTTCTCCTTGAAAACTTTGAAAAATACCTACAAAATTAGCAACTTAGTTTACCGTGGGCATTTATTTCTGTGTGCTTCCCATAAAATTCAGTATACATTGCCATCTTTCTCTTTTAACAGGGAAAGGTATTGAAAGATCACATTTTTTATTTTGTGCAATATTCTCATCCAAGGATATTCCAGACAATAAGATATAGTAAATACATTACATAAAGCATTATAGGAAAATAAAAATGCTAATGTGGAACCCAATTCTTCTATTTAAGACTCCAACATCATTAACTATATCCTTTTAACTCTGAAGAGGGGACCACATTTTGCTCAGTGCCTTCAAAAAATATTCTCCAGTCCTTGGCATTTCGTTGGGAAATTTTTTCTTCGGTATGACATCCAATCCACAATTTCATTAGTACTTAATGGAGAGTGGCTGAGAAACCCAGAGATACCTCCTAGTCCTGAAACAAACAAACGGATATACAACAATCCTACTTTACTCCTCCTCAGACAGTCTTAGAAGCAATAAGAGTGAACCTGGCTTTTAGTTTTATTGGCTTAATGTGACTAGCAATTTTTGTTGTGATTCTGACCAAGGTTTTTTAACCACTTGGTCTTAGGTCTTTTTTGTTCTCAAATGGAAGAATAGTTACAAGGACTTAAAGGGCTAGAGAGCTAGATACTAAATAGGAAGAAGAGATCCTAAGTGTTTTTAGGACTGTCCTTTTAACACTGTGAATGCCAGTTCTCCACTTGTTAAAAACTGTAAGAAAAATAAAATGTGATGGA
>NW_027528635.1:2485378-2486233 GCF_008692635.1 Crocuta crocuta | reverse complement strand
TATAGAATAGTCTCCTGGCTTCTGGTTCATCATCTCTTTCCCATTTGTTTTTTTCAAGTCTTTGCATAGAGCTCAGGATTGAAGATAAAGTCTCTCCTTCTTGGAGTGGTTTGGGCCATTGTCCATAAATCCTAACTCTGCCTTTTGTGAGGAAACCATCATAATCCTAGAGTTAAAAACAGGCAGCAACCTCTCAGACCTTGGCTGCAACAATTTCTTACTAGAATGTCTAGTAATCCAGGGAAACAAAAGCAAAAATGAACTCTAGGGACCTCATCAAGATCAAAAGCTTCTGCACAACAAAGAAAACAATCATCAAAACTAAATGGCAACTGACAGAAAGGGAGAAGATATTTGCAAATGACACATCGGATAAACGGTTGCTATATACAGAAATCTCTAAAGACTTGACCAAAAAACTGCTAGAGCTGATAGACAAATTCAGCAAAGTCACAGAATAAAAAAATACTATACAGAAATCGGTTGCATTTGTATACACTGATAATGCAGCAGCAGAAAGAAATTAAGAAAACAATCTCATTTAAAATTGCACCAAAAATATTAAGATACCTTGAAATAAACCTAATGAAAGAGGTGGAAGATCTGTACTCTAAAAACTATAAAGCACTGGGGCGCCTGGGTGGCTCAATCAGTTGAGCATCTGACCTCAGCTCAGGTCATGATCTCATAGTTTGTGGGTTTAAGCCCCACATTGGGCTCTGTGGGGAGTCGGAACCCTGCTTCGTATTCTGTGCCTCCCTCTCTCTGCCACTCACCTGCTCATGCTCTCTCTCTCTTGTTCTCTCTCAAAAATAAAATTTAAAAAATTTTAAAATAAAAACAATAAAGCACTGA
>NW_027528635.1:2459141-2485364 GCF_008692635.1 Crocuta crocuta | reverse complement strand
AAGGGGCGCCTGGGTGGCTGTCAGTTAAGAATCTGACTCTTGATTTCAAGCTCAGGTCATAATCTCATGGTTTGCCAGATCAAGCTCTGTGTTGGGCTCTGCACTGGCAGCGCGCCACCTGCTTGGAATTCTCTCTGATCGTCTCATTGCCCTTCACCTGCTCATGCATGCTCTCTGTCTCTCAAAATATATTCATTTAATCTATTTAATAAATAAATATTTTTAAAAAGGGAAATTGGAGATGACACAAAAAAATGGAAAGACATTCCATTCTCAAGGATTGGAAGAACAAACAGTGTTAAAATGTCTATACTACCCAAAGTAACATTTAAAGAATTCCTTATCAAAATACCAATAGCATTTTTGACAGAACTAGAACAAAAAACCCTAAAATTTGTATGGAACCACAAAATACCCTGAATAGCCAAAGCAATGTTGAAAAAGACAACCAACGCTGGAGGCATCGCAACTCCAGACTTCAAGTTATACTACAAAGCTGTAGTGAGTAAACCAATATGGTACTGGCACAAAAATAGACACATAGTTCAGTGGAACGGAATAGAAAACCCAGAAATGGACCCCAAACTATACTGCCAAAAATCTTCAACAAAGTAGGAAAGAATATCCAATAAGAAAAAGAATGTCATTTCAATAAATGGTATTGGGAAAACTGGACAGCAACGTGCAAAAGAAAGAAACTGGACCACTTTCTTACACTATACACAAGAATAAATTCAAAGTAAACAAATACCTAAATATGAGACATGAAACCATAAAAATCCTAGGAGAGAACACAAGCCATCACTTCTTTTTGTTTTTAAAGGTGTTTTTTTAAATTCTGTTTATTTATTTATTGAGAGAGAGAGAGAGAGTGAGAAAGGAAGGGGCAGAGACAGAGGGAGAGAGATAGAATCCCAAGCAGGCTCCACACTCTCAGCACAGAGCCTGATGCGGGACTCAATCTCACAAACTGTGAGATCCTGACCTGAGCCCAAATCAAGAATCAGACGCTTACCTGACTGAGCCACCCAGGAATCCTGGCAGTAACTTTTTTAACATTGGCCATGGCAACATATTTTTAGATATGTTTCCTGAGGCAAAGGAAACAGAAGCAAAAATAAACTTATTGGGACTACTTCAAAATAAAAAGCTTCTGCACAGCAAAGGAAATAATCAACAGAACTAAAAGACAACTTACAGAATGGGAGAAGATATTTGCAAACGACATATCTGATAACCAGTACCAAAAATCAAATGATCTAATTGAAAAAATAGGTAGAAAACATGAGTAGACATTTTTTCAAAGAAGACATCCAGATGGCCAACAGGCACATGAAAAGATGCTCAATATCATAATCATCAGGGAAATGCAAATCAAAACTACAATGAGCTATCGCCTCACAGCTGTCAAAATGGCTGAAATCAACAACACAAAAAACAACAGGTGTTGTCAAGGATGTGGAGCAAAAAGAACATTTATGCTCCGCTGGTGGGAATACAAACTGGTGCAGCAAATGTGGAAAACAGTACGGAGATTCCTCAAAAAGTTAAAACTAGAACTACTCTGTGATCCAGCAATTACACTAGTGGGTATTTGCCCAAAGAATACAAAAACACTAATTCAAAGGGATACACACACCCCTATGTTTATAGGAGCTTTATTTATAATAGTCAAATTATGGAAGCAACCCAATCCTCCATCAATAGATGAATGGGTAAAGAAGATGTGGTTTTTATACAGGGGAATATTATTCAGCCACAAAAATGAGATCTTGCCATTTGCAATGACATGAATGGAGCTAGAGAGTATAATGCTAAACTAAATTAGTTAGAGAAAATAAAATACCGTATAATTTCACTCATATGTGAAATTTAAGAAACAAAGCAGACAAAGGGGGGAAAAGAGAGAGAGGCAAATGAAGAAAATGACTCTTATTTATAGAGAGCGAACTGATGTTTACCAGAAGGAAGGTGGCTCGGGATTTGGGTTAAATAAGTGATGTGGATTAAGGAGTGTACCGGTTGTGATGAGCTCCAGGTGATGCATGGACTTGTCATCTCACTGTGTCCAGGGCCATGTATGGAAATGCCGTGGAAAGGATAGTGGATATGACACTTCTTTAAGTATGTCTTTTTGTGTAGTTCTGATTTTTGGAATCATGTATTATTTCAAGAAAAATTGGGAAAACAAAAATCTTAAAAATAAAATACAAGCAGAAGCAAATACAAAAAAAAAAGAAAGGAAAACATTTGAAACCTGGGTGAAGATCATTTCTTTTCTCTGTTTAAGCTGTAGTTAGAAAACTATTTCTGTAAGTATTAAACAATAACATCACAAGTTTGGCAATTTATTAACAAAACAAGGATGTTTATTAGTCTAAGCACCAGTGGTTTTTTATTTTTATTTATTTTTTAATTTTTAATGTTTTTTTTTTAATTTCTGAGAGAGGGAGAGAGAGACAGCGTGAGCAGGGTCAGAGAGAGAGGGAGACACAGAATCTGAAACAGGCTTCAGGCTCTGAGCTAGCTGTCAGCACAGAGCCTGACGCGGGGCTCAAACCCATGAACCGTGAGATCATGACCTGAGTCGAAGTTGGACGCTTAACTGACTGAGCCACCCAGGTGCCCCAGTGTTTTTTTTTTAATTGATATTGAAATATAACTGATCATATACAAGCTGTGCTCACATGTAAAAGCTGTGGAAAATAGGCCCATTTTTCTGATTGTTGATTTTCATGGGTGATGTCAATTCTTCTGATTAGTCAGACTGCAGTGGCTAATCTTTGTTAGGAAGACTGTGACACCAGTGATCAGTGGGATATATTAGAGAGATTACCTGAGACTGATGGTTTCATGTGCCTTGACTATTTGGCTGGTCATGAGGCAAGTAATGCTTTGCAGAGAATGCACGTAAAAGTCAGTGTTATGAATGAAATGTTTGTTTCAAGTCAGCTGTTCATTAATGAATCAGGAAGGAGCAGAGGAAAAACTGTGTGAGCAACAATAGTACTACCTAAAGATACAGATCGCCATTCATCCTCTATTCATATGTGTATGGAGGCTCAGTTCACATCTCTATATTTCTTCCGACTCAGTTTTTCCCTCCGAAAAATGAATGTCACAGACCAATAGATTGTATAAGAAATAACTGACTATCATTAAGACCATACTTATGAATCCAAATGGCACCATAAGTATGCAGAATGGGAAGCAGTGCATTGCTGCAAAAGAAACAAATTTGCAACGATATGTGGTAACTCCTTTTGCGCAATTTCCCATTTGTGATGCTATTTTATACTTCTTATTGAGGCATATGACATTTTTTCAACTATGACGAGCCCAAGAATGACCTCATACAATTTAGTTATCTGTGTATTGTACAGTATTTTATTTTCAAGCCAATACAAATTGAGTTCCATTGCACGTTTAGCATGTCACATTTTCAGTGTTTCCTCTAAGATGTTGCTGAACACACCTTGATTAATTTGAAATAGGCTAACACTTATGAAAACCTCATTCTAGATGTTCAAAATATAGTTTATATCTATTTAAAACCTGATAGAAATTATATCCTGAATGATGCCATGCATTTTCTACTGTTGGTATGTTTGTATATCAGAAATACTTGCAATTATAATGAACGCTTTTAAGGTGCATGCATGTGTGTGTGTGTCTGTGTTTACGTACATAAACTGGCATGATCTGTTTTACAGGTTAAAAATAAGGGAAAAAAAATGGCTGATCTTGGCATTGTAGTAGGCAGAATTCTGAGATGCCCCCCCCAAGATTCCTGGCCCTTGATATATTTGTATCTATATCTTTATCTATGTATATACTTTAATTTATTAATCAAATATCAACTTAGGTGTTGTTATAAAGGGATTTTAGACTTGTAATTAAAGCTTCTAATCAACTGACCTTAAAATTAGGAAAATATTAGTGTGGGCCTCAGCGAATCAGGTAAGACTAAATCTTAGCCTAGAGATTAGCGATGGAGGAAGTCAGAGATTCAACAGGTGGATTCAACATGAAAGAAGTCCATATTGCAGGCTTGAAGAGAGAGACAAAGAATGAGACAAAGAATTCTCTAAGCAAACAAGAGCCTTGAGGTTTCTAGGAGCTGTGAGTGGCTCCTGGTTGACTGTCAGCAAGAAAAACAGAAACGTCAATCATACAACTGCTGAATTTTGCCAAAACCTGAATGAATTTGGAAGAGAATCCCAGGCCTCAAATAAGATTACAGTTCACATCTTGATTTCAGCCCTAGTGAGACTCTGAGCAGAGGACCCAGGTCTTCATTCCATCTTCAGATTTCTAATCTAGAGTAACTGAGATAATACATTTATGTTACTTGAAGCCGATAAGTTTGTGTTAGTTTGCGGCAATGGAAAGCTAATACAAATAGTTTTATCTTTTATCTTCATCTCAACCCAGGTCCTCTTTCGGGAACAGTGACTGTAATTGCTCTTGGTTCTCGGTTAAAGGCCAAAGTCTTTATTTTGAAACCCCCTACCTTATTCCCCAGTACACTTTTTCAGTCTTACCTTCTAGTGTAAGTCTTTAGTCATTTTCTTCTCTACGTGTACTGTTCCCTGTATATTCTACTTCTATACCAATGCTTTACTGTATCCTCTACTTAGAAGTCTCTCCCATACTCATTTAGTATCTCCAAGGTCAAATTTTAATTTTGGTTCAATTCCAGTGCTATTTCTTTCCTAAAACTTTGATTGATCCATTGCAGCTTTTGTAATCTATCCCTTCTTTGTACACCAAGAAGTATACTAAGCCTGTCATGAGTTTCTCATGTTCTTCATTGTATCCTAATTGCACAGGCATTTGACCTTTCTTACAAGAAGAAAGCATCACTGGAGCACCTGGGTGGCTCAGTCGGTTAAGCGTCTGACGTTGGCCGACTTTGGCTCAGGTCATGATCTCACGGTTCATGGGTTCAAGCCCTGAATTGGACAGCTAGTTTAGAGCCTGGAGCCTGCCTTCGGATTCTGTATCTCTCTCTCTCTCTGACCCTCCCCTGCTCGCTCGCTCTCTCTCAAAAAGAAATAAAACATTTAAAAAAAAGGAAGCATCACTGTAGCACATATATCGCCCTGTATATAGAGGGTGATTTAGTATTTGATGGATAGATTGATGGATGGATACATCAATGAGTTAGTGAACCTTGGGACTTTTGACTATCCTAATAATCTGTCCACTCCACCTTCCCTAATTCTTTAATGTATGCTTCTTCTTTCTTGGTTATTTAATTTCTTACCATCCCCACCCTCCAATGTTTACACTCTGCTCTTGCTGACTCAGACTTTCTCACTGCTTTTGTCTCTTTTACAAACATCCACAAGCAATAAACTTGAAGACACATTGAAAGAGAAATTATGTTAACCTAGTATTTCACTGTTATAATTTGACCTTGGAATATTATTTGGTGCATGGGGGATAAATGTATGTTCATTCAATTGCTAACATAATTCTAAAAGGACTTCCAGAAAGAAATATTTACCTCTAAGTGCCTCCCATGTTTCATTATATATACATGTAAATATGTGTATATATGTATGTAAAAGGCCTTGGTGACTAAGCAAACAAGAGAATTGGGTTATTAGTCATATTGTAGAGAAAAATATGTGTCATCTGGGCTTAAGGAAGCAATTAGAATAATCTGCTTCGGGTGTCATAATTTTGCTAGAAACATAGAAGCAAATGGATGTACATAAACTTGAGTAATGTAAGTAATTTATCAAGACAATTATTATTATTATCAACCCAGCAAGAGTGAGAATATAATTTATATCAACCATCATGACAATGTATAGTTTATGAGTGATTCAAATCATAAACATTTGATGTTGCTTCCAATTGTGTGGCCATCATATACAACTGTTTATAGATTACCAGGTGCTTCTAATAGTAAATTATGGATCTCAGTGGATGATATTTCAGAATCCCTCATATGTCTTGTAAAGATGAACTGTGTGTGAGGAATAATGCTTATAGTGATAACTATCCTTTATAGAACAATTCTAACTAGTAAATGTAGAAGAAGTAATAAAATTAGAAAACCATCATTTTGTAGTCCTAAGTGACAACTGACCCGGGAACAATGCTAAACCTGTTAGGGCAGCTTGTGTATAGAATCATACATCTCACACCCATATAAAATTAGTAATCTCAGGTTCAAAGTAATACATGTTGTGGAAGAGGTACCATAGATCATGGGAATTGAAAACCAAGAAATATTTCTTGTTCTGTGTTCATATGTAAAGAAAGCTTCATAGACGAGATCGTATTGGATTTTCATTTTGAAGGATGGATAGAGGTGATATGACTTGGCAAATGATTCATTATGAAAATTAAAGGAAAAGTCATGTAGGTTTTCAAAGTTACTGGTTCAAGTGACGTTGAATAGCTGTGTCACTTAATGAGATAGGAACCCAGGAGTTGTGACCATTTGGGTGAGTAGTGATGATGGTTGGGGCAGTTAGTGGAAACCTGAGGAGTTTTGTTTTTGTTTTGTTGTTGTTTGGTTGGTTTTTCTTTTTCAAGTTGTTAAAATAGTTTTTACTTATTTTTGAGACAGAGAGAGAGAGAGCATGAGTGGGGGAGGGACAGAGAGAGAGGGAGACACAGAATCTGAAACAGGCTCCAGGCTCTGAGCTAGCTGTCAGCACAGAGCCCAACGCGGAGCTCAAACCCACAACCCGTGAGATCATGACCTGAGCCGAAGTCGGATGTTTAACCAACTGAGCCACCCAGGTGCCCCTTCTTTTTCAAGTTTTTATTTAAATTCCGGTTAGGTAAAATATAGTGTAATGTTAGTTTCAGGAGTAGAATTTTGTGATACATAATTTACATACAACACCCAGTGCTCTTCACAAGTGCCCTCCTTAATACCCATCACCCATTCTGTTTTTTAAATCAAAAAATGACTGGGCAATGTCTACATAATACCTTCTCCTTTGACCTCTGCCTGAGACTCCATCTACTGCTCTCATTCATTCATTCAGCAAATATTTATTGAGTTTCAGCTCTGTGCCCAGAACTGTCCTGAGTACTCGAGCTGCAGAATTGAACGAGACAGAAAAAGTCCCACTTGTATAGAAGTGATAGGCTAGTCTAGCGGGGGAGGGGGAGTGTTAAAATATGTGATTAATTACAGTTTTGATAGGAACTAAGAGTACAGGAACTTCGAAAATCGTTTGAGAAGATGATCTAATCCAATCCAGGAATATGGTGCACTTCTCTGAAGTCAATCTATGCATATAATTACCAGTGGTGCCTAGTTGTACTCTGGGACAGTAAGTTCTTTTTGCCAAAACTCTGAAGCTCCTCCTTTGTTGAAGTAGGACCTTACACATATTTAGAGCCTCAGTTCCCTTATGTGGAGAATGAAGATGATTACATTCCCCTAAGAGATTACATTGGCCCTAAGGTGATCCAATGACATAACTCATGTAAACTGTTTAGTATGGTATCAGACGATATAGATTCTTTCTCTCTATTCTCCAAATCTGATTCTTGTGACTTTCCATATTCAATAACATAGCTCAGCAACATGTTAGCACACTTGTGAAAATATATAGGCATATAGGACATTAAATTCTTGGAACATATTAACTCATCTACGTCTTCCATTCTCTCTTCCTTCTGTGATGGGCTTATCATCATCTTCATTATAGTGGAGGGTCCTTTCCGAGGCCTTATTACAGCAAAACCATACATTTAGATGAATTGCCAAAACCCTCAAGATCTGCTTCATACGTTTCTCAGCCACAAAGCACCATGACTACACTGCTTAAAATTTTTTTTACACTGCCTAAATGTGCCAAGACGTTAAATTCAAGTAGATTTTTTGTTTTTGTTTTTATAAATAAACTTGGATTTGTTAGACCACACATTCCAATTTTTACTTCAAAAGATAAATCCGCCATACCTAGGACAAAGAGGAATATACACAGTTTAGTTCATAATGCTGGATGTTGTTATCTTAATTTACTCTAAGTGGTTTAAAGAAAATGTAGTAACAAACCTGTAGTTCATCCGGTTGAAACACGAGAGCAAAAGCAGGTCATCTGAAAATCATTTATTTTTCTTTTAAACATACTCCAGTATTTGCATATAACCTCTTACAGCCCTCTTTAGCCCCACTTTGTTTTAGAAGGAAATACAATTTTGTTCTTTACGTGACCAACCAATATCAATGCCTGATTTCCCGTGGATATCTGAGGGCATCATAAGACCAGTGTTTTTAACTTCAGTTGAATTTTTAGCACTTTTCTCCATAAGTCCTGCCAGTGTTTAGACATTTCACCATCATGGGGCTCTTCTTGACTGTTTCTGCTATGATTTCAAAAGAAGAATCAGCTCTTTTTTCCCACAGAGCTTTCAAAGGCAACAGGGATGTATTTTCTCAACAGTCCACACAGGAGGGCCACACCCGGCATGGTGGAAGTGTGAATGTGTGGGGGCAAACGTTCCAAGTGCTTGGTTAACAGCAGACCGGGGCAGGAGGACAGGTGATAAGCCAGTGATATGTTCCTTTGCACTCTGGCAGCCCACATTCGGGCCCATCTTTTATTTATAAACAAGGACAGAAGACACGCACGTACATAAACACACAACAGGGCAGAGTGAGCAAGAAAGAGATGTGCTCTGGAGCCAGGCTGCTGGGGTCCACATTTCTGTTGAGCCAGTTACTGACCATGAGCTGTGAGAGCCTGAGTGTGTGGCTTCAGATTTCCACATCCTAGTTTCCTCATCTGTAAAATGAGGATAATAATGGAACCCACCGCATGGAATTGTTGTGAGCATTAAATGATCCATACATAGGTATTAGATCAGTGCCTGATACATAGTAGACCTTTGATAAGAATCTACTATTATTATTGTTTCTTTGAAAAGGTAGGTGGAGTCCATTTTCTACACCCCTTTTCTCATTCTTACACAGACCCACAAAGTTCCTTGCTGGCGTTTTCACATGATAGCTCTCCAGGAAGATGTTGTGTCCCTTGAGCAAGCATTTATCCAACACCACACCCACACCTTGTTTTCAAAATAGACAACCATTGTTTAAGTGGGAGGTGGGGGGAAACAACTTCTGGCAGAAAAATATAGGTATGTTTGTATTGTTGATACAAATGTGTGCGCATGTATGTGTTTGTGTCTTGATGGAGTATTAACCATCCTACATATATTTGGATTTATCCAGTCTTAGAAAAAAAAACGTGTTTTTTCCCCAAGGCACAGATCAACAAGCCCAGGAGGAAATGACATAGGGATGGTTGTCAGGGAGATAGGAGACTTCGTTTGGAATTTTCTGCAGGATAGCCACTGAGTGAGCAACCAGGTATTGACTGCCCAGTGACCTCCTAGTTCCTTTTATGTTTCGATCTCCACCCCTACTCACACCCCCATTTCCAGCACTCAGAGAAGTTGTTGTGACGGCTACATCATAACTCAGAGCAGTTGTGCAAAGGATGGACTTGGAGTCAGAGAAGCCCAGTGATAACACCTGCTAACTGTGTCACCCCAGACAAATGACTTATGGGTTAGAGCACTGTTTTTCTCATATGGAAGACTGCAATCAAAATATCTATCTCATAAGATTGAGGTAAACCTTAAATGAGTGGTCTGAAAACTCCTTAGCACCATGCTGTCACGGAGGAGATCATTCACTGAACAGTAGCTGACCTTACTGTTGCGTGTCACTGAATGTGAATGATAAAGAAACTCTGACCCTGAACTGTTCACCTAGCGCCTAGTGTTCAAACAGTGAGGTCTTTAGACACTAAATCCCAGTGAAAACTCTTGAACTACATAGAATACAGTAGTCAAGGCTTGGTAAAAAGTTAATTTATTAAAAAATAAATTAAACAATGTTTTACTTAATTCTGGTGCTAATATGCACTTTTTTTTTTTGCAGTCTTGTTTAAAAAGAAACTTGAGGGGAGTGCCTGGGTGGCTCAGTCAATTAAGCATCTGACTTTGGCTCAGGTCATGATCTTGTGGCTCGTGAGTTTGAGCCCCGCATCAGGCTCTGTGCTGACAGTTCAGAGCCTGGAGCCTCCTTCAGATTCTGTGCACCCCTCTCTTTCTGCTTTTCCCCCACTCCTGCTATGTCTCTCTCTCTCTCAAAAATAAATAAACATTAGGAATTTTTAAAAAGAAACTTGATTGTAAATAATGGACTATAATCCTCACTACTGCTGAATTCATTCACTTTATCTAGAGAATTCTATAGTGCTTTAGTGTTCTGAAGGGAAAAGTGAGAGAGAATTCTTGTATAGACAAATTGGAATGAGATTTAGAAAATATAAATTGGGGAGCAGATTAGAAAAGAGAAGGTCCGTAAGGCTCCTTTTTGAATTTTAGAGGAAATAGATGACGTCTTTTACGTTGTCTCCTCTCCTCTATCACTATTTTATGTAGATAAACAGCAGCAGGGTAGTGAGGGTGGGAACTGATGAATCTCCATTTACTAAAAGCAGACTATTCATCCAGCCACCCTATGAAGACAAAAGCATTGACCACCCACAAACAATAGATCGATTTCTCAGATGTTTTGCATTTGCTCATAACCTTTCTATGAGCTTTCGTTGAGTGAACATATTCATAGATAAGGTTTCCCACCTTTTTTCTATGTCATTTCCATTGAACCATTTCCATTGAACAGCCTAAAACTCTGCTATTCGTTTAGCCTCATGACAATCCAATTAGGTTATATTCCAGGCAGAACACTTTTTGTAGAGAATGCTTGAATTACTTTCTACCCACATAATAATTGGGGCTGACTTTTCCTATATAAAGTTTTGCTAAGATTAATTGACTGAGGTAGTTCTACGGAAAGACTTAAGAAAATGTCATTACATGTCTACAGTGAAAGAGCTGAATAAAAACCAGCCATGCCTTTCAGACACCTTATGAATCCCTCCAAAGTCATAATCAAATTCAAGGTCTAGACAGATGCCAAAGCTCAGTTTGTTCATAGGAGGGTTGAAAATGCAAAATTGCAGAGAGAAATATGGATGGCAATTAAGCTTGTGAAAAGATGTTCAACGTCATTTGCCATTAGGGAAAGACAAAACCACATAAGACATCATCACCCATCTATCAGAATGGTTCAAATTAAGAATAATGACAACACCAAAATCTGGAGAGAATGTGAAAAAACTGACCATTCATACATTGCTGGTGGGAAAGTGAGATGATACAGCTATTTGGAAAGTAGTTTGGCAGCTTTTTAAACAAACAAACAAACAAACAACTAAACATGCAAGTACTATTTGACCCAGCAATTGTACCCTTAGGCATTTATTCTAGAAAAATAAAGGATTATGTTTTCACATACACAGACACACCAAAAAACAAAACAAAACAACAAAAAAACCTGTGAATGGATGTTCATAGAAGTTTCCTTTACAATAGCCAGAAACTGGAAGCAATGAAATGTCCCTCAGTGGGTAAATGGTTAAACAGACTGTGGTGAATCCGTATGTTGGGCTACTCTTCAGCGATAAAAAGAGTAAACTACCGATACATGCAGGAAACTTGATGCATCTCCAGAAAACAATACTCAGTGAAATAAACCCAAAGACAAAGACCACTTACTCTATAATTTCATTTATGTAGCATTCTTGAAATGTCAAAATTACAGACACGGAGACCAGATTCATTACTGTCGTGGATTAAGGGGAGAGTAAGGGCGGAAGGGAAATGGGCTTGACTACAAAAGGATACTCGAGAGATCTTTATGGTGATGAACATGTTCTGAATCTTGACTGCGTTAACGTCACTATGCTGGATGTGGGATATTTTACTGTAGTTTTGGAAGATGTTACTTTTGGAGGAAACTGTTCCTTTTCACGGGTACACATTATCTCTCTGTATTATTTCTTACAGCCATAGGTGAATCTACAACTATCCCAAAATTAAAGTTTAATTTTAAAAATTACAGATTAAAAGATGAAGCTTTCTGTGATCCAGCATGTGAAGTCTAAATAAATGTCCAGTCAGTTTGAAAATTAATTATCTTACAATGAGAATACACATCATGGTGTAGACTTAGTCTCAGTTCTCATGCAAGTATTAGCTCGTAAGTAAGCAGTTCTTAAAGCACTAAGAATGCTACTTGTTTCCTGAAGGTCATGGATATCACTGTATTCTCTTGCCAAAGTTACAAATTGCTCACAAATATGTACCGAGTAGGGGTAATTTGCTAAATACTTTTGCTATGTCCCTTAAAGGCAGATAAATCTGATTTGTGTAAGACAATCACGATTTACTGGTGCCAGGATATGTTGTTATTTAAAGTCTACAGTTCCACCTTAAAATGGCAATGAGAAGCCCAAGTTTCCTGTGATAATTGGTACTTGTTCTCAGAAGAGAAGTGATGGCTGAAGGTATATGCATGGGGCACTTCAGTGTTCCAGATAAGAAACACTGATGGCTTGGTGCAGAGCAAAAGCTAATCAAAACGGTATATATAACTGGATGATGGAGTTAGTTGGGGATGATAGGTAGAGAAAATGGAATAAGTGAGAATGACCCATATTTTCTAGCTTGAATAAACTGACTGGATGGTTGCATCATCTACTAAGAAAGTAATGACTGGGGGAAGGTTTTAAGATGAAGATCAAGACTTCAATTTTGCAAATATTAGGTTTGAAATACCTATGAGATATCCAAGAAGAGATGTCAACTAAACTTTTGGGTAAGTCTCAAGCTTTAAGGAGAGGTCAGCACTTCAGAAATAAATTTAAAACTAATTATTAAGTAGGTAGCATTTAAAGACAGGGCAGTCGATGAGATCAGTGATCAATGTGCCGAAAAAAGAAGAGGGTCAGGATTGAATCAGAAGGAATTCCAAATCTCCAAGGGAGATACAGGGAACTATGAATGGGCATGGGGAAGCAATGGGCAGTAAGGTAGGAGGAAAACAAGGTGAGTGGAAGCCATGGTGACTTTCTTCTGTTGCCTACTCCAATACAATGTTTGTTTGTTTTTTAATTTACAGAAAATAGTGCTGGCAGAGTGACTATACTGGAAACATAGTTGCATTTGTGAAAGAGTAACTAGTAAGTGAGAAAGTTGTGATAGAAAGTTCAGATGACTCCCTAGAAAAATATTGCTATGAAGGCAAGTAAAGAAATGGAAGAGTGTCTAGAGGTGGTTGTTGGGTCAAGGAGAGCTTTTGTTTAAGCAGTAGTTACTTGAGCATGTTAACAGGCGGACATCAATAACCCAGTAGATAAGATGTTCAACATGAAGATGTAGCAACTTACAGAAACTGACTCACTGGGAAATGGTGAGGAAATGGGTTCCAGAGCATATGAAAAAGATTTGGCTTTCTGCGAGAACAACGTCACTTCTGTGGAAGAAGGATTAATAATATGTTGGATGGACTGTTTTGGAAAGATAGAAGAAATAGAGAATCATCAGGCTGATATATTCTTATAGAAGTATGGTAAGCATTTGAACTGAAGAAGGTGTAATAAAACGGAGGGGATGGATTTGTGAGCACATCACTTAGATTTAATCAGCAGAACCGGGCAATCAATTGGGCATGAGGACTGAGGGAAAGAGCGGAGAGGAAAATACCCTATATGGAGGTTATACACTATATGGCGAGTTAGAAGTCAGCACATAATTTTTAAGCATTAATTGTCCAAGAATATTGAGCTAGCTGATTATTTTAAACACTTAATAGAACATTGAATGCGACAAGGATAGGATCACTCTAATTGAGATTGAAAATTAAGTTTATCGACCTCAACTTTTTCTCAGGTCATATCTCATTTATTTTGTTGAGGATAGCAATTGTCATCTCTCTGTAGATATTTTCCACCTTGTGATAAGCGAACCATTGACTAGAGTAACTTTTCATTTACAGAGTATTTCACTGATCTTTGTCTCCCAAATTCTTAGATTGTGTTGTTATTGGCCACAGCAGTATAAAGAACTATGGGTTCTTTTTAAATAGAACTATGGGTTCTATTTAACTCCCTATGGGTTATACGACAGGAAGTTTTTAACTGGTCACGTCAGTGAGTAAGGATGAGGATCTGGCTCCGGAAGATCAAGACCAAATGAATAAAGTGGTGATTGTTTGAGCTGGCATGTCTAATTCTTGAATTCTTCTTTCCTGTAGTTCAACCTTATTTTACTCGAGACTTCNGTGGCTCAGTCGGTTAAGCATGACTTCAGCTCAGGTCATGATCTCACAGTATATGAATTTGAGCCCTGCATCCAACTATATGCTGACAGCTCAGAGCCTGGAACCTGCTTCAGATTTGGTGTCTCCCTCTCCCTCTGCCCCTCTCCCACTTGTGCTCTCTCTCTTTCAAAAATAAATAAACATTTAAAAATGGAAAATATATATGCATTCATTTTTTCCACAATGTTTTATATACCTTTAAAGTTTTTGAACTTCTCTTGAATCTTAAAAAAAAAGCTGCGGTTGTTTGTAAGACATAGTATTTATAGAAACATTATGATTGCACATTAAAGTATGGAGAAGAAAATAAAAATCATCCATAAACCATCTCTCCGAGATAACCACTGTTAAACTTTACTGTATTTTTATCCAGTTGTTATTCTGTTCCTTTTTAAACATAGCCAGTGTAATATTAGATATGTTTGTGATTTATGACTTAGGACTTCCCAGACAATTTTAAAAAGTAGAGCGGGCAGCATAGAATTACCAACTTTTCGTGTGCAGAGTAATACCCAAACCGAAACAAAACATTAGGCCATCAACAGTAATAAAAAAATCTATTATCTCCCATCACCATCATATTTTAAAAGGATATTTTAACACCATAGTGTGGAAATGATATAATCTCAGAATAAAATAGCCATTCCAGTTGAATGAAGCCTTATAAGAAACTGCCAATATTGTTCTTACTATTCTTAGTTTGTTAGAGACTTGTGAAAATTTTGTCTTGACAGTCATTATCACCAGGGCTGTCTATAAGCGGTGCATTGACTAGGATAGAAAAAAAGTAGGAAACATATTGACAAGTCTTTTTAAAAATACATGGCCACATGTTTCAGTTGAGCCCTTACCATTGCTTATGATGCTACTGCTTATCCCTAATCAATTTTCTCTCTCACTGTCAGATAATTCTATTCCATGCCTTGTCATCTGTCCTCACCCCTCAAATAACTCCTCTCCCTTCTTCTCTCTCAGCTGATGACACTACTTCCTAATTTCATTGAGAAGATATGATCAGTCAAAAGATAACTTCTTACCATGGGATAGCACTCACAACCCCTAGGATGGCTGTTATAAAAACAACATATAATAACAAGTGTTGGGGAAGGTGTGATAAGATTGGAATGCTGATCCACAGCTGGTGGGGTTGGAAAATCGTGCAGCCACTTTGTAAAAACAGTTTAAAAGTTCCTTAGAAAAACTGAGCACAAGGTTACCATGAGACCCAGAATTTTTACCTCTAGGTATATACCCCAGAATATATTTAAAACATATTTTCACACAAAAACGTGTACATTTTTTTAATGCTTATTCATTTTTGAGAGAGAGAGCGAGAGCGAGAGAGAGCGAAAGAGCGGGAGGTGGGTAGAGAGACACAGAGTCAGAAGCAGGCTTCAGGCTCTAAGCTGTCAACACAGAGCCCGACGCAGGGCCCATCACAAACTGCTAGATCATGACCTGAGCCGAAGTCTATGCTCCACCTACTGAGCCACCCAGGTGCCCTCAAAACTTGTACATTTTATATGCATATCAGTATTGTTTATAATAACCAAGAAGTGGAAACAAGGCAGATGTATAACGAATGTTGACCACATAAGAAAAATGCTTTATATTCGTGCGATAGAATATTGTTCGGATATAAAAGGAATGAAATACTAAATTCATGCTCCAACATGAATGAACCTTGAGAACATTATAGAAAGTGAAAGACGCCAAACACAGAGGGCCACCTATTATATGATTTCACGTATGTGAAATGTCCAGAATATATAAATACGTAGAGACAGACAATAGATTAGTGCTTCCTAGGAGCCAGAGCATGGGTAAATGGGAATGATCGATAATAGGTATGGGCTTTGTTTTCAGGGTGATGATGACATTAACTTATATGGTGGTGATGTTGCACAATTCTGTGAATATATTTAAAAAACCCACTGAACTGTATGCTTTAAATGGATTAATTTTATGTTGTGTGCATTACATCTCAATAAAGACATTTTTTTAAAAGAAAGAACTTCTATGTGCCTCTGGCACCAGATCTACCCACCTCCCCCAATCTGTATCTATTTTGCCTTCTTCATTTTAAAATGAACTATATTTATTCCTATCAAAGTTGAACACTCTGCACTTGTACTCAAAATCTCACCCTTCCTTTATTTAAGGGCTTTACAATTGAAAATAACCCCTTTGTTCAGCATTATTATTTTCTCCCTCTCTGTAGGTCATTCCTATCAGCAGAGAAACAGGTAATATTGTCCATCTTTCAACAGTCATCTCAAGCCTACAATCCCCTCCAGGTAGAGCCTCAGTTCTCTGCTGTGTATGCCTACCTCTTCTCTCATTTTCCTCTGAACTCACCCGACAGCTCTATCATGACCATCGCCCATCAAAGCTGCTCTTTTCAAAGACACCCAGTGACCTTTGCACTGTTGAATTAAATAGTCAACTTTCAATTCCCATCTTATTTGAGCTAACTGCAACATTTGACACAGTTGGTTACCTCCTCCTCTTTAAAATTTTTTTTTTATGACTCCATATTATTAGAGGAGTTTTAGGTTCACAGAAAAAAAATGAGAGGAAGTTACAGGGATTTCCCAAATACTCCCTCTCCCCACACATGCATTACTAATATCCCCACCAGAGTGCTACGTTGACACGTCATAATCATCCCAAATCCATAGTTTACATTGGGGTTCACCTTAGTGTTTCATATTCTATGGGTTTGGACAAATGTATAATGGCATGTATCTATCATTATAGTATCATGCAAAGTAGTTTCACTGCTCTAAAAATCCTCTGTGCTGCATTGAGTCATCCATTCCCTTCCCAGTCCCTGGGACCCATAAACTTTTTACTGTCTCCATAGTTTTGCCTTTTGCAGAATGTCATATAGTTGTAATTATACAGTGAATAGCCTTTTCATATTGGCTTCATTCACTTAGGATTATGCATTTAAGGTTCCTCCATGTCTTTTCATGGCTTGATAGCTCATTTCTTTTTAGCACTGAATAATATTCTGTTGTCTTGATGTACCAGTTTATTCATCAGTCCACCTATTGAGGGACATCTTAGTTGATTTCAAGTTTTTGGCAATTATGAGTAAAGCTGCTACAAACATCTGTGTGTAGTTTTTCCGTTTGGACATATGTTGTCAACATTTTGGGTAAATACCAAGGAGCACAACTACCGGATAACTGTAAGATAACGTTTAGTTTTGTAGGAAAACTAAAGTTCTCCTTAAAACAAGTTCCAGGGACACCTGGGTGGCCCAGTCAGTTAAGCGTCAGACTGTCGGTTTCGTGATCTCATGGTTCGTGAGTTCGAGCCGCATGTCAGGTTCTGTGCTGACAGGGCGAAGCCTACTTGGGATTGTCTCTCTCTCCCTCGCTCTCTGCCCCTCCCCCACGCACACTCTGTCTCTGTCTAAAAAATAAATATTTAAAAATTTTTTAAAAATAATAAATAAATAAACTTAACGTTCCAAAGTGGCTGTACTATTTTGAATTCCCCCCGTCAGTGAATGAGAGTTCCTGTAGCTCCACATTCTCACTGACATTGGGTGTTGCCAGAGCTTTGGATGTTGGCTATTTTTATAGGTGTGTAGTAGCATCTCATTACTCTTTTAATCTGTATTTCCCTAATGACATATAAAATGGATTATCTTTTCATATGTTTGTCATTTGTATGTACTCGCTGGCGAGGGATCCATTCAGGTCTTTTGCCCATTTTTAAATTGGATTGTTGTTTTCTTATTGTTGAGTTTTGTTCTTTGTGCATTTTGGATAAGAGTCCCTTATAAGATTTATTGTTTGCAGATATTTTCACCCAGTCTACATCTTGTCTTCTCATTCTCTTGACAGTGTCTTTTGCAGAGCAGTTTATAATTTTAATGAAGTTCAACTTATCAATTATTTCTTTCTAGACCAGGCCCTTGGTATGTATCCAAAAAAGTCACTGCTATCCCTAAGGTCAACTAGGTTTTCTCCTGTTATCTTCTAGGAATTACTTAGTTCTTTGTTTTACATTTAGGTCTATGATCCATTCTGGATTTATATTTGTGAAAGGTTTAAGGCGTGTGTCCAGTTTCATTTTTTTTAACATGTGGATGTTCCATTGTCTTAGTGCCACTTTTTGAAAAGGCTGTCTTTACTCCATTGGATTGCCTTTGCTCCTTTGTCAAAGATAAGTTGGCTATATTTATGTGGGTTTACTTCTGGGTTCTCTATTCTGTTCCATTTACCTATTTGTCTGTTTTTTCACCAATGCCACTTTATCTTTATTATAGCAGCTTCATAGTAAGTCTTGAAGTCAGATAATGTCAGTCCTCCAAATTTGTTCTTCGCCTTCAATATTGTTCTAACTATTCTGGGTCATTTTCCTCTTCCTGTAAACTTTAAAATCAGTTTGTTCCTATTTACAAAATACATTTCTGGGCTTTTGATTAGGACTGCACTAATCTATAGATCAAGTTGGAAAGAACTGACATCTTGACAATATTGAGTCTTCTTATTTGTGAACATGGAATAGCTCTCCATTTATTTAGTTCTTCTTTGACTTAATTATTTTAGTTTCTCTCATAGATCTTATGCATATTTTTTTTGGATTATACCTAAGTGCTAATAATTAAAATGGTATTCTGTTTTTAGTTTCAAAGTATACTTGTTTATTGGTGTTATATAGGAAAATCATTGATTTCTGTATCCTATAACCTTGCCATAATCCGTTTTTAGTTCTAGGAGGTTTTTGTTGATTCTTTTGAATTTCCTACATAAATGACCATATCTTCTGTGAACAAAAATGGATTGTTCCTTTCCAATCTGTATATCTTGTATTTCCTTTACTTGTTTTATTGCATTAGCTAGGACTAAACTGCTTTTTTGTTTTTTACTTCATTTCCAAGATACCCTATCCTCTTGATTTTCCTCAGACCCTACTAGGTATTCCTCTGTGTCTTCTGGGGGCTACCCTCCAAATGTTAGGGAAATCAGGACTTAGTCATCAGATATTTTCTCCATCTCTATTGATGATCTCATCCAGTCTCTCAGCTTGAAGTGCCACCTATATACTGACAACTTTCAAATTTATAAATCTAGCCCAGATGTAGCCCCTTAAGTCTAGATTATCTATATTGAATTACCTCTTTGACATATACACTTGGATGACTAAGGGATTTCTTCCAATTCTCTGAAATAGAACACCGTAAATGCCCCCCAACAATAAATCTACCTTTCTCGTTTCTCATAGCTTCTATTACTTGCGAATGGAACAATCATTTACTCTGATGTTCAGACCCAAAGCTAAATTGAACTTTGATCACCGTTTTCAACTCAATTCCTACATTCAATACATCAGCAATTCGTGTTATCTCCAAATCTTGTTATTTACCACAATCTTTCACTACTACGACCCCTTTCCAAGCCAGCATCACTTCTTGACCATAGTAGAAAACAGCATAAATTAGTCATTCTGCTTCTTTTGCTATAAATTTGTCCATTTTCAACCCAGATATCAAAGTTACTATTTTAGTTTTTTAAGTTTACTTATTTTGAGAGAGACAGCACAAGTGGGGTAGGGGCAGAAAGAGAGGGAGAGAGAGAATCCCAGGCAAGCTCCACACTGCCAGTGCAGAGCCCAATGCAGGGCTCGAACCCATGAAGCCATGAGATCATGACCTGAACTGAAACCAAGAGCTGGACGTTTAACCGACGGGGCCAGCCAGGCACCCCTCTGAGTTACTCTTTTAAATCATAAGCTGGTTTATTTTACTCTCCTAAATAGAGTCCTCTCTTGAATACCCATTACAAGTACAGTGAAATCCCGAAACTCTTCTCCATGGCTTCCAAAATTGTGCTTGATCTGACCCTGCCTATCTTTCCAAACTTACTTCCTACCACTTTCTACCTTGATCTCTCTGCTTTAGCTACAAAGGCCTTCTTCTTTCCTTCCTAACCCAGTGTTTCCTTCAACTTGCCAAGCTTGTTTTCATCCTAGTTTTTGCACTTTCTAGTCCCTCAGCCTGGATTGCTCTTCTTATAGATGTTTGTATCACACCCCCCAAGTTTATTTTGGCTGCTACTCAAATCTCAAATATCACCTCCTCAGAGAGGCCTTCTGTGTCCAGCATATCTGAAATGACACTTCTTATCACTCTGTACCCATAAGGGTTCTTAGTTTTCTTCATAGCACTTATCACATCTGATTCTATATCATATTTGTTTGTTTATGACCGCTTTATCACACTGGAATATGGACGCATGATAGGATATTTTGTCTGTTTCATCCACTGCCACATTGCCAGAAAAGTGTCAAATAAGTGACTTTTTAGTGAATAAATGCTTTTGGGAACCACTGGAATATTCAGTTGCTTGTCTTATTATGTTATTTTTAACATTTTAGGTAAGAAGATATTTTATCTAATGATATCCATGTCATTATGTCATTACAAACTCAGAATAATTTATGTGCCTATATATTATTTCAAGTAGCATTTGCCTAATATGAGGATTTGTTTTTTATATTTTCACAATTATAATCAACTGTGCTCTAAATCCTACTCTGCATTTCATTTTACCTCTTTAAGATTATTCCTAAGAGGTACAAATTCTCAGTCAAAGGATATGGACATGTGTAAGATTTTTATTTCATCTAGCCATATAATGATTTCCCGAATGTTGCATCCATTTGAAAAGCAAATACACTCATTCATTTGCTCCACATATTTACTGGAACAAAATTGGCAGGACTACGTGCTCTACTGGAATTTTGGAACCTACGTTCTAATGGGAGATGACAGATAAAAGTCAATAGTAATAAATAATTANTGGAAAAAGATTAAGTGCCATAAAAAAGGAAAGAAAAGAAAACTCCAGCAGTTTGGGAGGATTGGCAGTGCTATGAAAGAGGGCAGAAGATGAAAGTATTAAAGACAGTATTCTGGTAGACCTCATCAAGGAGACGAGCTCTTTGCAAAGACTTAATAGTTGAGGAAGATGAGGAGGTGAATGTGGGGCCAAGAATAGAAGCATGGGTTTGTCAGCAACGCAGAAGCTATGGGAATGGCATGAACAGATTGTCCTTCAAAACCCTCAGAAGGAACCAACTCTGTTAACATCTGGATTTAGGACTTCTGGCCTCCAGAAATGTGAGAGAACAATTTCTGTTGTTTGAAGGCACCCAGTTTGTAGTATTTTGTTACAGCACCTCTAGGAAACTAATATATTTACATTTTGAATTAATTCTAAATTGTAGTTATATTTTCAAATAAATTGTACTGATTTCATTATTTCTGTAGTGGGATAAAATGTATTCATGGCAATTCATTTTGTTTTTATTTTAAACTTCCTGTCTAGGAGCATCTGAGTGCCTCAGTCAGTTAAGCTCAGGTCATGATCTCACAGTTTATGAGTTTGTGCCCTGCGTCAGGCTCTGTGCTGACAGCTCAGAGTCTGAAGCCTGCTTTGGATTTGGTGTCTCCCTCTCTCTCTGCCCCTCTCCCACTTGTGCTCTGTCTCTGTCTCTCTCTCTCAAAAATAAATCAACATTAAAAAATTTTTTATAAAATAAACTTCCTTTCTCTCTCCTCATCTTTCATGGTAAATAAATGTTTTGTATGGACACTATTTCCATTTTACTACTCCCATTCATTCTTGAGTAGAATCAAAGAAAAATATCAGGTAAGGCAATATTTAGAGGATTCCAAATTAACTGAAAGGCTTTAAGTAGATTTAATTTAAAAACCAAATAAGATAGAAAATAGTTTTATAAAATTTAGCCTGTGTCATAAGCTACCATTTAATTAAGTAATTCATCAATTTATTCATTCAACAAATACTTATTAAATACCTAGCAACTCTGAATACTCTCTGAAGTGAGAGAAACAGATAAAAAATATCTTCCCTAGGATCTTGTTTTCCAATGGGAGCAAAAGTTAAACAATAAACGTGGAAATAAGTCATTTTAATAGTGATTATTACAGTGAAACAGAGGACAAATGAACGAGAGAGGAGAAGGGAAACTTTAAATGGGGTGGTCAAAGAAGACATCTCAGGAGATGACATTGCAGAAGAAACTACTGTTCATGAAAACTTCTGGGGGAAGAGCCTTTCCTTCTAGACAGAGAGAGAAACATGCACAGGAGTTCAAGGGCAGCAACCAGATTGGCATGGGCAACAGAGTGGAAGACCAGTGTGGCTATGGCATAGTAAGCAAGTGGGAATGATACAGGAGATGATGTTAGAGAGATAAGGGGATGTGGGAAGATTGTGCAGAGCTCTGCAGCCCATTGTAAGGAGTCTGGATTTCCATATAGCCTTGACTGAGCTACTTAAAATTAAGCTAGTCTGTTCCCAGGCTACTCATCTGTGACTGGTAGACTACTGTGTGCCTGAACACCGAACTAGGGCCACTGGTGATTGTGGGGTAGCCAAATTCTGGGGGAAGACAGATGTGAAAGAAAAATATGAACTTTTATATTAAAGAGAATTCAGCAATCAGCCAGGTCAGGATGTCAGGAAGCCAGTATTATGTAAGAGACAAATGTCAAAATGAGTCATGACTCAGAAATCTAGAAGACAAGCCAAATGAAAGATTGCATCAGTTCCACAGTTAAAGGTGGTCTGGAGTCAAAAGGTAAATGCATAAGTTTATGAGAGTCAAGAAGATGTGCATCCTGAAAGGCAATGTGAGATAAGTAGTCAGTAGTCTGGCATGAGTAGAATAAAAGACTAAAGCAATCAAATGTAAAGTCTAAGAAGCCAGGAAGATAGTAATTTCCAAAACAAGATTTCACTGATCCAAGGAGAGATTTCTTTACAGTTTCTACTATAGTAGAACCAATCTCAATGTAGTCAGCACCAATGTAGTCAAGGAGATACAGAAAGCGACTATAACTAATTAGAAAAATGGTAATAACTAAGAGAGCACCCAAAGGCAGCCCAGCTTGTGTGCTCTGCATGTGTGTCCTGAATTACCTTGAGGAAAGTGGCTATGACTATGTAGATATTATACCCACATATGCCTCTTGAGACATGTGTACTAGTAAAGATAGATGGAGTTCTAATGCAGTTTACACAGTAGAGAGTTTGTCTTCCTACTCCTGGCTATTTTAAGCATAAAACCTGTTTAAATATTTCTTTCAATATAACTTTTTTTTTTTCTGATAATGCAATGGTAAGAAGAACAAAGAGGCTTCAATCATTGTTCTTCTAGCTCTTGGCAAAGACAAGTATGCATAGAGATTTAAAAACAGAGACCACTAAAGTCAGGAAAGGATCCTGACCTCTAAGAATACTTTCTAAAATTTCCTCATTAGCATTGCTTAGAGTTAATAAGTGAATTGCTGCACAGTCTGGGTCATTTTTCTCATAGATCTGAAGTAATGTAAGTAATGTGAGATCAAGGAATGGGGAACAATTTATTATGTTTTTGTTGCACAAAACAACTTTGTGATAGTATCTTTTTGACATGACTTATAGGACTGATAAAGAACTCTTTTGCTAATGAAGTGGCTACAGAAATGAAAAGCCTATTTCTAAATTAGACTAGAAGAATGTGATCATTCATATTGGGTATGTTCTCTTTGATTCCTTATCTTAAAAGCAAAACACTAAATTTTAACAATGTTAATGAAAAATGAACATTGACTTAAAACTTGTCACTATGAAACTAAGGAAAATAATATCCCAGTAATAATGATAATACATGCTACTTTATGTTGTGAGATACTTTACAGATGAGGAAACTGAGACCCACAGTGGTCCCAAAGGTCATAAATGGTGGCACTGGGCATCATAACGAGATTTATGATGACTCCTGAGTTTTGTACTTCTTAAACTACTAAGCTGTGCTGCCACTGTGCCTAAAGACATTTAGGTTGATGTACTCACCAGATCACTACCATTTATTAGTGTCTTAATAAATCAGAATTACCTCCAAAGCCTTGTGTCTCTGCCTTGAGAATGCACTTTACTATAGTTTCTCACTAAGAACGTTAATGAACAGCTAGGCCTGGGTCTGAAAAAGGCTCTAGCTCGTTAGAGTAGCGTGACATGTACCAAGTCACTCTACTAAATGTCAGTGTTTGTAGTAGGCAATATAATTCTCTTCTCCAAGTGTGTCGAGGCCCTATTCCCTGGAACCTGTGAATATGCTACCTTGTATGCTTAACAAACAAACAACTTTGTACACGTGATTAAATTAAAGACCTTGAGATGGGAGATTATTCTGGACTGTCCGGGTAGGCACAGTGTTACAAGTGTTTGTAAGAGGGTGACAGAGGATTCGGAATCAGAGGTGATGTGAATATGGAAGCACAAGGCAGAGTGATTCAGAAACATGAACCAAGAGAGGCAAGAAGATGCTAGATAGAAAGAAATGGATTCTCTCCTAGAGCCTCCAGAACTATGAGAATGTGTTGTGTTATTTTATACCACTAAGTTTGTATGTGTTATAGCAGCAATAGGAAACTAATACAGTTTCTTTATATGTAAAATAAATGTAAGAATGTCCTCAGAGAGGTGCCTGGGTGGCTCAGTCGGTTGGGTGTCTGACNAACCTCCATTTGGTTTTGGAGGTAGTTGGGCTAGGGGAACTAAATCTCATTTTCCTCTCCTTCTTCATCTCCTCCTCCAAAGATTTTTCAGAATCTTGCCCTGCTTTTTTCTCCTACTTTAACTCTATTTTCTTCCTGGGTGATTTGCTTCACTCCCACCATACATTCTACCTGAAGTTCTTTATCCCTGTTGTTTCTTCCCTCTGGAACTCTCCTATATTATTGCATAATGTACTGTCATTCAAACCTCAACTGAAATGATACCTCTTTCTGAAAGGTCTTTCCAGAATCCTCAAACCGAAACAAATCTCCACAGCCATCCCCTACCACACTTCCTTAACTTAGCTTCTTCATAGTGCTTATTCGTACCTGAAATGTAGCTTAATATATTTAACACATGTGTTCATTTATTTATTTTCTTTCTAACTTCTCCAGAATATAAGATAATTGAGGGCAGGTGTACTGTCTTTCTCATTGCTATATCCTCAGAAACTAAAAGGCACATAATTATGTACTTAATGAATTTCTTTTGACTGACTGACCACATGAATGAAGACAACTCTTCTTCCAGAAGCAAATCAAGTGTCCATCAATAGATGAATGGATAAATAAGATGTGGTGTATACACACACACACACACACACACACACACACACACACACACACAGGAATATTAGTCATCAAAAGGAATGAAATCTTGTAATTTGTAATGATGTGGATTGATCTAGAGAGTATAATGCTAGGTAGAATAAGTCAGATAAAGACAAATATGATTTCAGTCATGTGAAATCTAAGAAACATGACAAACAAAACAAAAGAGAAAGAAAAAGAGAAACCAAGAAACAGACTCTTAACTCTAGAAAACAAACTGAGGGTTAGCAGAGGGGAGGAGGGTTGGAGGATGGGTGAAATAGGTGATGGGGATCAAGAGTACATTTATCTTGATGAGCACTGAGTAATATATAGAATTGTTGGTTCACTATACTGTACACCTGAAATTAACATAAATCTGTATGTTAATTATACTGGATTTTTTTTTAAAAAAAAGACAACATTTCTTTCACATATTTGGAGGAAGTGAGTTAATAAAGTTCATTTTTGTTTAAGGCACTTTGAGAAAGTGTTTTCTATGTTTGTATCCTCACTGATTCAACTTTCTTTTCCTTGAATGTGTCTATTCATCTATCCATCTATGATTAAAAATCAGGCAACAGGGACACATGAGTGGCTCAGTCAGTTGAACATCTGACTCTTGATTTTAGCTCAGGTCATGATCTTGTGGTCATGAGATTGAATTCTGTGTTGGGCTCTGTGCTGAGCAAGGAGCCTGCTTAGGTTTCTCTCTTTCTCTCTCCCTTTCTCTCTTTCTTTCTCTTTCTCTCTCTCTCTCCCCCTCTGACCCTCCCCCTCTCTTTCTGTCTCTCAAAAAAATTAAAATTAAAAAAGAAAAATC
>NW_027528635.1:2458001-2459101 GCF_008692635.1 Crocuta crocuta | reverse complement strand
CTATTGAAATAATCTATTTTTAAGTATGATAATATAAGCATACAGTATTATATACCTATAATTACAAAATACATAGAAATTACCCTAATATGCTAGACATTACATCCTCATGACTTATTTATAACTGGAAACTTGTACCATTTGACCACCTTCACTCATTTCTCCCACTTCACAGCCCCTACCACTAAGTTATCTAATATATTATAAAATGTATTAAATATACTTTTGGAAATAATCTATTTATATTATATATGATGTGGTATAACTTAGCTTTTTTATTTGGCATTTTCATGTAACAGTGAGATAGACACTGAGTTGGTGAGAGAGTGGCTCTGTAAACAAAAGTAGGTCAGAAATGCCTCAAGGGGCGCCTGGGTGGCTCAGTTGGTTGAGTGATTTCGGCTCAGGTCATGATCCCAGGGTCCTGGGATTGAGCCACACATCTGGATCAATCCCAAGCTGAGCATGGAGCCTGCTTGGGACTCTCTCTCTCTCCCTCTGCCTCCTGCTCATGCTCTCGAAAGAGAGAGAGAGAGAGAGAGAGAGAGAAAAGGAAGGAAGGAAGGAAGGAAAGAAAGAAGAAGGAAAAGGAAGAGAGAAGTTCTTTTGGACTTAATGAGTTTTAAGCTAGAACATGAATTGATAAAAAGGAGCTACCATGAGAAAAATCTGAGGGAAGAGCCTTGCAGAAGAGGAAATAGCTAGTACAATTGCCCTAAAGCAAGAATTAGTTTGATGTGTTTAGGGACAAACAAGAGGCTGATGTGGCTGAATTTCTCACCTCAAAGGTGCAAATTGAAACAAAGGAAGAAGTTATCAGACATGAGCTCAGAGGGACCCAGGGCATGGAAAGAAACTTGGACATCTTTTAAACTGCAATGGACAGAGAGTTTTAAGCAAGAAGGGTGATTGAATTGCTTTGTATTTTCAAAATATCACTTCGACTTCCATAGTAACTACTTCACCTTGTTCTCTTTTTTCTTTCCAGGATTTTATTTAAATTCAGGTCAGTTAACATACAGTGTAGTATTGGTTTCAGAAGTAGAACCCAGTGATTCATCACATATATACAACACCCAGTGCTCACCCAGTGTCCTCCT
>NW_027528635.1:2457571-2457958 GCF_008692635.1 Crocuta crocuta | reverse complement strand
CCCATCTAGCCCATCCCCCCACCCACCTTCCCTCCAGCAACCCTCAGTTTTGTCTCTGTATGTAAGAGTCTCCTATGGTTTGCCCCCTTCTCTGTTTTTATCTTATTTTATTTTTTGGCCCCTTCCCCTATGTTCATCTGTTCTGTTTCTTAAATTCCACATATGAGTGAAATCATATGTTATTTGTCTTTCTCTGACTGACTTATTTCACTTAGCATAACACACTCTAGTTCCACCCACATCTTTGCAAATGGCAAGAGTTTCATTCTTTTTGATCACCAAGTAATATTCCTCTGTGTGTGTGTGTGTGTGTGTGTGTGTGTATCCATTCATCAATCGATAGACATTTGGGCTCTTCACATAATTCTTATTCAATTCATATTAGGT
>NW_027528635.1:2445357-2456910 GCF_008692635.1 Crocuta crocuta | reverse complement strand
ATATTAGGTTAATTTTTTAAGTTGAGATATAATTGGCATATAACATTATAATAGTTTCAGGTGTACAATGTAATGATTCAGTATTTGTTTATATTGTGATCAGTACAAGTTTTGTTAACATCCACCAGTACACATAATTTCAAAATTTTTTTCTTGTGATGAAAACTTTCTTGTGATGAAAACTGTCTTAATAACTTTCAAATATGCACTACACTATTATTAACTATAGTCACAAAGAACAGATTGGCTCTTGTCAAAGGTGCAGAGTGTGGGGTGGATGAAATGGGCGAAGGTGATCAAAAGGTACAAATTTCCAGTCATAAAATAAGTCATGGGATGGGCTATTTTTCTCATTATAGTCCCTAAGTAGCTGTTATTTAATTAGAGGGAATTGTTAAAAATATTTTTTCCAGTTTATTCTCCTCTCCTATTGCTTCTAAAGTATCTTCAGCTGGTTCTGTTGAAGCTTGGCAGTAATATAGATAATGTAACATCATATTATCTTCAGCAAATGATGAGTTTGCCTTTACTTTCTGATATCTGTGCCTCTTCTTCTGTCCTCTGATTGAATTGTATTGCCTGGCACTTCCACAGAAATGTGAAGTCATTGTTCTGACCAACACCCTTGCTTTGCCCCCGACCTAAGGCCCATTTTCTTGTGTCAGAGATTCCCAGATACCCAACTATTGCTTCTTTCTTGACTACTAGATCTCTTGCAGTTGATCCGGCTGAATGGATTCTCAGACTATGTTCCCCAGTCCCTTCGTAACTGGACAGTGCCATAGGACTGAGTTCTAATGGGTTGTGAGTAGAAATGTGCCATTTCCAAATCCTACCCTTTAAAGAAATGAATGTCCATTCCCATTTTTGTTTGCATTATCCGGTAACCTTTTCCCAAAGAGTTTTACTTTCAGCCTTTCTGAGTTACTTTCCTTTAGGATTTTTGTGTTTAGCTGAATAAATATGACACCATTGTTATAATTAATCTGCCTAACTATGAGTCTTTTTCATTAAAAGGGGAGGGTATGATTGGGTCTACATATTTGTTCTCACTCATCATCTCACTTCATTTTTGTCTGCTTTTATTTAGTCCTTTATGTTACATTGCTTCCCATCTGAGCAATATCAAATATGTCAACTAATTCTTAATTCTGCTAGGTTTTAGTTTTAAACGTTTAAAATAGTACATTCAATTTAAAAATTTCAAGTATCACTTTTAGTTACACAAGGGTTTCTTTGAATTCTCCTCTATGAAATATTAATAGCTGCAGCTGATGCCTGTTGAGACTCTTCTTTGTAATTGCTTGGGAATTCGCAGGCATCCTCTCGTTTAGCCGTCACAATAACCTTGTGAGGCAGGCACACAATTTGCCGATGAAGAGCAGAGGTTAAGAGGAGGCAATCATTGGGCCAGGGTCACATAACTACCTCTTGTGAAAGCTACATTCAAAATACGTTTTGATTGATCTTAAAGGCCAAAATCATAATATGTTACGTAAAGTGAAGAAATTATTGATCTGCTACTTTTTTCCCAGTCTCGGTCCATTTCTACAGGTAGTAAGCCTAATTCTAGAAGGGCGATCCTAATGTTAGGTTGGTTTTCTTTTGATACCATCCCGTATATCATGCTCATCTGTTTGCCCTGTGTTTCCCAAGCCTATACCTGAGGTTACTGACTGAATTTTTTTTTAACTTTTTAAGAAATGTTTTTATTTAGTTTTGAGAGAGACAGAGTACAAGTGGGTGAGGGACAGAGAGAGGGGGAGACACAGAATCCAAAGCAGGCTCCAGGCTCCGAGCTGTCAGCACAGAGCCCAATGCGGGGCTCAAACTCACTACTTGTGAGATCATGACCTGAGCCGACTTGGGCTCTTAAGTCGGATACTTAACTGACTGAGTCACCCACGTGCCCGTGCTGACTCAAGTTTTTTATAGGGTTAATAATGTTTCCTACTGCTTCTGACTGATTTTAGAGTTATCTTTTTAGTTTACCCATTTGTTACATATTGTCTATGATCTCTTTATTTCTTCAGCCACTGTTAAGGAAGCTGGCAAAAAAGCTACCGAGCTCTCTTTGCTTGGTATATCCCTGTTCTCTTCCCTCTTCTATTTTAGAGCATTTTATACATGAGCACCGTGTTGTTATTATTTGCTGCACTCATTTATTTTTCACTGGGATCATTTATTGTCCCCACCCCCCAGAGAGAGGTATCTAGGGCTGTGTGCAGGTGCAGTTATTTTTTTTTTCTCAGTTGCTATTTTCTCTGATTTTGTTGGCATCCCTGTACTGGGGTAAGCTGCTCCATGCTGAGGGGGCACACACTTATCTGTTGGTGGAGAGTGCACTTCATTTTACATTGTATTCCCTTGCAGGGTAAGGAATCCATTTGCATGAAAAAAGTCCAGGGTTGATGGGGGTTTTGTTTCGTGTAAAACTATGTATTTCTCCTGTCCCAAAAGCTGTTTGTGGCTCTAGTTTTCTAGTGCTGTTTCTCTCTGATGTTTTCCTGGCTAGAAGGAAGAAGAACTGTATAGTTGGACAGGTAGACAGGCAGGCAGTCATATAAGTTGTATGGCTTTGTACATGTTCCAGCATTTAAATTTCCAAGGCTCGTTATTTGCAGTAGAGAAATGGGCTCCACACAATACATTCTACATTTTTTCCGGTCTGCTCAAATCTAATTCTCTTGCCTCTCCAAACTGGAAGATGTGGACTAAGGTGGCAATAAGGATCATGTATTGATTTTCTTGAGTCTTCTTTTAACCTGAGCCAGATTAGTTTGTATCTGAATCTTATCCATAGAGATATACTGAGTGAGACTAGGGCTTTTTTCCAAGTTTAAGCACTGATGATTTCTGTTCATTTTGGTCAGTTATGCTGTGAGAAGTTCTTTAAGCCTGCACTATTTCTGTTCACTTTCCTAGAAAGCCTCACAGCCTATTCATTATTATTCATTATTGAAGGTTTTTTCAGAACAAGAAAGTTATACAGTATTCCTTGTTGAATGCCAAACTTCCATGCTTGACGCTCCAGTAGAAAAAAAGCAAAAATCTCTACAAAAGAAAATGCCTGAGGGTAAAGAACCCTTGTGCACTGTAGGTGGGAATGTAAATTGGTACAGCCACTATGGAGAGCAGTATGTAGTTTCCTCACAAAATTGAGAATAGAAATAAAACTACCATATGATCTAGCAATTGTACATCTGGGTGTATATCCAAAGGAAATGAAAATAGGATCTCGGAAAGATATCTGTGCTCCCATATTCACTGCAACATTATTCACAATAGCCAAGATATGGAAACAATGTAAGGGTCCTCTGATGGATGAATGAATATAGAATATATATAAATGAATAATTCTGCCATGAGAAAGAAGGGAATCCTGCCATTTGTGACAACATGGATAGACCTTGAGGGCATTATGCTAAGTGACATAAGTCAGACAGAGAAAGATAAATATTGTATGATAGCATTTATATGTGGAGTCTGAGAAAAACCAAACTCATAAAAAATAGAGAATAGACTGGTGGTTACCAGGGGCTGGTAGGTGGGAGAAATGAGGAGATGTTGGCCAAAGGGTACAAATATCCAGTTCTAAAATGAGTAAGTTCTGAGGATCCAATTTACAGCACCGTGATTCTAGTTAATAATACTATAGTATACACTTGAAATTTGCTAAGAGAATAGATCTTAAATGTTCTCAATACAAAAGAGAAATGGTATTTACGTGAATGTTTACTAACATTACGGTGGTGATCATTTTGCACTATATATCAAATCAACAGCTTTTACACCTTAAACTGACATGTTATATAGAAATCATATCTCAGTAAATTTGGGGGAAAAAGTGCATGGGTCAGGTGATGTCCTTGTGAAGGCTGGAAAGGCAACAGCTCTGTATAGTAAGTTTTTGTTCTGCCGCTTTTAGATGCTCCAATCTGGACCTATGTTTTACTTTTTCTGCAAGTCAGTTTTATTTTTTTAACTCTGGAAAGTGTAGATAGCCATTGTAACTACCTGATATTATTTTTTCACAAGGACTAAATGTAGCAGTGTGTAAACTATTGACAATAGTGCCTGTCACATCATGAATCTTTGCAATATCAGGTCTCATCTCCTTTCTCTTGGGTATCAATTAATGGTGAGAAACAGCTGTTAATTTGCCAAAAGATATGGAATTTTATATCGGAAAACAACATCTCTTTGGGTAACATATTAAGGAATGATCTACAGGGTGTTCTACTTTTGTCACTACTGACATTTTGTGGCAGAAAACTGTTCTGGGGGGGGCCTCTTATACAACGTTTGATCTTCAGCACCATTTCTGGTCTGTACCCACTGGATGTCAATAACAATCAACCACTCCCCTCATTCACCCTATTGCCACAACCCAAAATGTCTCCAGATTTTATAAAATGTTCCCAGGGAAAAGGGTACACAATCACCCCAGTTGAGAACTACTAAGCTATAGAAAGAACATTTTTTTTAATTGGGTAGGGATTTAAACCTCAAAGTATTTTTTGTGACTTGGTACAGGTCTACCTAATCCCTTCCTAACCATTCAGTGAGCTAGGCCACTCTATGTCTATGCCTGAATGAAGAAATATCAGAGGAGAAAGCAGGAGACAGAAAGAGGGTTTTCTTTATAATGGGGGCATTGAAAAACTCAGAGCATAGTCAAAAGATCTCAGAAAATCCCTCATGAGTCAATGTAAAACTCTTGTGTTCTCAAGACCAGAAACACATTTTTCAGTCTACGGGCAAGACACAAGTCAAGAGGGGTAAAGCGGTCATGACTATCTTCCATTATCCTAGTAGAGCTTGTGGAGATGGCAAAACTCCAGAAAACCAATGCCTATGCATCTCAGGAAGTTTTCAGTGCCTAAAAATGAATAGTATAGAGTGGTGACATGAACTCAGTATGCCCCAGAAGGTGAAAAAAGAGCTCCTTGGAACTAAGGAGCCATGAGATGGGGACTAGAGATGTCTCTGTTGCATCTGAAAGACAGATAGGATGTTGACTATCTCGAAAGATGCCAGAAAAATGATTAGTAATAGCTCCTCACACACAAACACACACACAAACACAGAAACCTTGACCCTAATCCTTGGGAAAGTGGTAGAAATCTCTGAATTGGTTTCTGCCACCTTCGTAGAATAATACTTAAAAAGTAAATTGTCAGAAACAATAGGTATTACAGTTCTTGCCCCCGAGTCTGTGAAGTGAGATATGAAATAGGATGTGTAAAAGAGAAAGGCTTGCATGTGCTAGAGGCTTCAGACATAAAAGGAATTCAATTGGATAGTTCAACCATTCCTTAATGGCTACCTACTAGGTATCAGGCCCTATGTCAGGTGCCAAAAAAAGACACCACCTCTGCCCTCACAGAGCCCGTTGTCAAGTGGAGGTATAAACAATTACAATTCCAGGGGTTAGGAGTTTTGCTGGGAGAGGGCATTTAGGGTGATATGAGAGCCCAGAAGAGGGACAGCTGAGCAGCATGAAAGAACCGGACAAGGAAGTATCCCTGTTGACGGAGGTGAAGCTTCAACAATGAGCATTGTTATCTAATTTATGTACCAAAACATAGCAACAGCTCATTTGCTGGACACATCCCAGAGGCCAAGTGTTATTACATTTGAAAGGCACTGGAGACCTAGGCTTATAATGTATACAGAGTTGGCACTTTCATTCCAGTGTATCTGGGCAAGCGTTTGAAGTGCGTTAGCACACTGTTCAAGGGCTAAACGCCTGGTTTATGGCTGGTTGGCTTGTGGATATCAGTAACAAATCTATTTTAGAAGCATTAACTTTGACAGCATGTTTTAGGACAGTCCCCTGAAGCTCACAGTGGGCTTGGTGTTCTAGATTTCACTGTTTCTTACACAGCTAGCAAATCTTGCTGGAACACTATTAGATTCAAGGGATGAATCCAGGCACAGTGACTATCAGGTAGGAATAGCTCACCGAATGTGAGATTATAAATCCCTATCTAAACTACGTGGCCTTCACTGTTCTGAGTCCCAGGAGGTCTGATTCCTTCCTGAAAGCAACCTTCTGAAAACCCTTATGTTGCACGTCAATGAGACCTCCTCTTTGGGTGGAATGTGTAATGAGTAGCCAAGGATATGCAGATTTAGTTCTTTCTAGACTTCTTTGTTTATCTGGCAAGACCATACATACTCCCTGATCCTTGACAATTAGTAAAAGGTTAGTCATTCTTAGACAATTGGGCAGCCATATTTATTACCTCCTGCCTGAGTCCTTTAGAGCCCAATGACTTGCTGCCTATGAATCTTTCAGTGCTACCTAGCTTATTGACTTTACTACAGTTTTGTGGTGATATTGATGGAGAAATGATCTGATGCTTACTGTGTACAATCTATAGAGTTTACAATCTATGGGCCTTGTAGGGTAGGCGTGCACAGGGCTTGACCAAATCATTAGACAATGTTGTTACTGGAGGAGGAAATTAAGCTACAGTGCTTATACTGCTGTACTGCTGTATCTCTGATGTGAGCTCCTATAGTAGGTATGACTCTTAAGCTAATATTTTGTAAATATGTTCTATATTAAAAAGGTCCATGTTGAAGAGCATTTCATGAATCTTTTCCATCATTATAGGGTAAGAGTTAAGTGGGTTTTTTTTTTCTGCCTGTGGGATTGATTAAGCATATCCATTATCCAAGAAAAACAAGTATTTATTCATTATTTATTCTGTTCCTTTTATTTTTATGTGTATTTCTAACACATTAAATACTGTATTAGCTTTTTAATGTCTTTAGGACTATTTGGCAATGTCTTACAGATACTGTTGTTATAATTGGGGGGAGAAGGGGAAGTAGGGAATGCTACTGGCTTCTAATGAATAGAGGCCAGGAATGGTGCTAACCATCCTATAGTGCAAAAGACAGCCTCCCATAACAACGAATCCTCCTGCCCCAATGTCAATAATGCCAAAATTGAGAAACCGTGATTTTATCTGATGTGCTCAGAACTATAAAAATTTTACTTTTTCAAAAGTTTGATGCATGTGTTCATCTGTTTAAAATGTACATTGTGAAAATTCCTACTAAAGAATTTGGATGGGGAAACCTATTCCCCAGCTGTTANTGTGAAAATTCCTACTAAAGCATTTGTATGGGGAAACCTATTCCCCAGCTGTTAAATGACTGGTAGGGAAGTTGATATTGAGGTGAAGTTGACTGAAATGCCACCGATATTTAACAGCCAAGAAATACCCTACCTGGAAAGTATCCATTCATAGTATCGTGAAGGAACTACAGGAAAATGGTCTTTAACCCTTAGAAAATTAATAGCTAAAGCATAGTCTTTCCTAATTAGCTTTCAGTTTGTGATCCAGCAAATGATAAGCTAAGTAAAGAGTGACCATCAGGTCATAAAGTCTTATCTTATTTAATGTTCAAGAAAGTATTTTCCTAAAGCTATCAGCATAAAAAGTGATTTAAAAAGGAGAAAGCTACATGCAGCATAAGGTTTAAAATCTTTCTGTCAAAAGAATAAGATATTGGAAAAATGTATGATTACATTTTACTTGGAATTTGTTTTAAATAGCAAATTTAGTTTAGATTTCTTGAGAACATTTCATAAATTTGGCATTTCCATTTTAAGAAGAATTTCATGGAAGTAATATTTTCTTATGTCTCCAGTTTGAAATAGGTGCCTTTCCCCACCAAATTATCATTGTGAAGTGGCATTTTCAATATTTTTCCCTTTCGTCCATGCTGGCTGTAATTTAGCCCAATATATGAGCAGGAATCCTCTTGCAAAATGAATCAGTGGGCAGTCATGCCTCATTAGTGGGCTTTTCATATTAAAAACAATATAAGAAGCATAGCATAATGTACAAATTTGTCAAATCGCCATGTCGTATACCTGAAACTAATGTAACGTTGTGCATCAACTCTACTTCAATAAAACACACACATGCACACAAAAACAAAACCCAAACAAACAAAAACAGTAAATATTTAATGAATAAACAAATCTATTCAGAGGGCTCAAAATTGGACCATGCCTCATTGGTTACTTTTCTTCTGTATTTTGAGCACCTGTCTTTCTATTGGCTACTTCACCACAGTTTGTAAATAAGTCAATCTCAAGTAAAATTTTTAAAGAGAAGCATCAGCAACAATAAACATCCTTTGACTCTGTCTTCTCCTCCAGCTTCTTTCCATCTCTCACCTTCCTTTCCAAGTGAAACTTCAAGGGTAAAGCTGCCTGTTTTTTCTTTTCCTTTTCCTGATTACTTGCCAGTCACTCCCTTTTTCAAAAGCTCTAATGAGGTACAATTTATATACGAGAACTGCACATACTTAGTATGTATGATTTGGTTCGTTTGGACCATATGCACACATCCCTGATGCCATCACCACAGTCAAGATAATAGACATATCCATTACCTCCTTAAGTATCCGTGGTTCTTTTGCTTTTCTTTCTTTTTAGTAAGAACATTTAACATGCAATCTACCCTCTTAACAAAGTTTTAAATACACAATCCTGTATTGTTAACTGTGAGCACTGCCATAGAGCAAAGTTCCAGAACTTAATCTAGCATCACTGAAACTACTTATACCCATTGAACAATAACTCTCCTAATGCTTTCTGACTTCTATCCTTACCATTCAGCTGAAGTTGTACTTTGAGAAATCACCAGGAAGCTTCTAATTATCAAATCCAGAGTTTCCTTTGAGATCTTTCAGGACTCAAAAGAAATCGCATATTCTTACAGAGACCTTTCCTGAATACCTAAGCTAAATCTCAAGACATTCTCTATTTTCTTTATGGCTCTTAATACCTTTAATCATTTTCATGTCTTTGCTTATATGTTTATTTTCTTTTTGCCCCCATTAGAATACAAGTTTTTTGTGGGTAGAGCCTCGACATTGTTCATTATAATATACTAAGGCCCTAAACTCTGCCTTGCACATGGTAAGCATTCATTAACCAACTGTCCACTGACAGGGACTGATTGGTTTTCCTCTTATGTGGCCTATTTGGAGCATTTGACACTGATGAACATTTTCTTCTTGATGCTCCCTTCCTGGCTCTTGACATAGCACCATTCCTGTTCCTAACAGTATCCGTTGCTAACTTCTCAATAGGATGTGATCTCTTTGAGGACAGTAACTGCTGTTAGCACATTTGCTGGCAAATCAAAGTCCAGAGAAACACACAAGAGATCCTTATGTTTGCATTTCAGTATAAAAGATCTTAGCTGAATCCTGTGTTTAACACAGCTGAAAAACTATTGAAGAAAGAGGAATTATTACTTTTTGGCTGGTAATAAACCTAAATGTGCCCAGTATAATTATTAGGTGTTGAATAGAAACTTGGAATTGCATGAATATATGTATTACTTAGTACTCTAGACTCTGGTGTCATTTTGGTGCTTGGTCTGCTATTTCAACAGAAACACGGTGATCTCAAAATGGGTCAAAAATGGTAATACAGGTTTGCTTGGGTGTGGCTCAGTTGAATAAGCGTCTGACTTGGGCTCAGGTCATGATATCCCGGTTGGGCTCTGTGTGGACAACTCAGAGCCTGGATCCTGCTTCGGATTCTGTGTCTCCCTCTCTCTCTCTCTCTGCCTCTCTCCCACTTACACTCGGCCTCTGTCTCTCAAAAATAAATAAGCATTAGAAAATGTTTAATGAGTAATACAAGTGTCCATATATAGGGGAATTTTTCATGTATGGTATAATGTCTTATTTGAATACTTGTAGCCATTAAATTTATAAATCATAATTATGAAGATAAACTTAAAGTATTTGTTATTAGTGAACAATTCATGGCACCATGTTGTGCATACATTATGAACAGAGCTGTATAAAGTATGTATGACAATGGATAACAGCCTTTAATAGTATTTGGGTAATTTTATGAGATTATTCACATTTTGTTCTTTTTTTCTTTTTTACTTTTTTTAATGTTTACTTTTGAAAGCGAGAGAGACAGAGTGTGAGTGGGGAGGGGCAGAGAGAGAGAGGGAGGGAGACACAGAATCCGAAGCAGGCTCAGGGGCTGATGCGGGGCTTGAAGCCATGAACCATGAGATTGTGACCTGAGCTGAAGTCGGATGCTCGACTGACTGAACCCCCCCAGGCGCCCCTGCACATCTTGTTCTGGCTTTTCCAAACACCCTGTGACACTCTCGTATAGTTTTGAGAAACAGCAATCCAAAGCTGAAAACACCAAACAAGCTGTACCCTTGGTGGGAATGCCCTTGTGATGGAAATGTCAGAAGGGCAGTTTGCACTTGCATCATCTTTTCTCACGGAGGAAATACATTCCCTGTTACTCGTGGCCTTTGAAATTTCCCTTTGTGTGTAAAGTATTCCACATCTAGATGTTCCCTTCAAGGTATCATGCCCTGGAAATATAAATAAAGACTTAAATTACTCCCATGAAAATGACTTCTTCCAGTTCATACCATGAATCACCAGCAGATCTGGAAATGAAACCCCTCAATTTACACTCTTAGACTTCATAAACATCTCTAAAACACTTACTCCATTCTAGAGTGGTAGCTTTATAATGAAGTGTTCTAAATTTATTAGACTAAATGTCTTAAATTTTCCCTTTGATTGCTATTGCTCCGGGTTGCAACGAAAGTCACTCTGACTTCACTTGTAAGAGCCAGATTGGTTTGACACACGCATTGTGGAGTTTATTAAATTATTGCCTCTTCTCTCTCATTTATAATTTTGAAAGTAAATTCATGTTCATGAAATTTATTGCACCTGCATTTGTAGAGGCATAGGGAAATGCAGCAATTGATTCATGAATAGGCTTTATCATGGAAATGAATGATGGCAAGTGTCTAGTTCACAAGGCAGTTAGAGTGACAGAAAACACACAAGTTTCTGCTTTACACATACCACGAGATCTTTAAAATTTGTTTTAAAAGTTCTTATTTAATTTTGAGAGAGAGAGAGAGAGAGAATGAGCAGGGAAGGGGCAAAGAGAGACAGAGACAGAACCCGAAGCAGGCTCCAGGCTCCGAGCTATCAGCACAGAGCTCGACGCGTGGCTCGAACCCACGAACCATGAGATCATGACCTGAGCCAGAGTCAGACACTCAACCAACTGAGCCCCTCAGGCGCACCCACATACCACAGTTTTAAAGGCTGTGTGATTAGAGGAATATGGTTGGAGGAGCTCTCTGAGTCTGGTGTGGTCTGCCACTCTGCAGGGGTCTGGGGATATATAAACTGCTGGGCAGGAGTACGTTTTCCAGTTCTGCACACAGGTTTGACTTGCCATCAGCCAATTCAGACAACCCAAATCGTTCTTTACCGGTGGCTGGCTACATGCTTTTTGCATTGTTTCATATTTGAATAAATTTACTGCACATATACTGTCCAATTATAGCAACAGTGAGCCAAGGAAAAAGCTCATCTTCCCTGAAGAACACCTGAGAAACCCAGAACCCAGACATGCCAGACGAACAACGTAGGGCAAAGAGGTGATTTTGAAATAACATCAGGATAATTAATTGAAAGTGTATGGAAAAGAGGCTTCCCTCAGCT
>NW_027528635.1:2431484-2445187 GCF_008692635.1 Crocuta crocuta | reverse complement strand
CAGAATGTTACTTAAAAAGGCAAACGACTCCAGAAGAAAAATTAAAGTTCTCTCAGAAAATGGAATGACTCAAGAGCAGAAACGTGAATACCCTTGAAAAAGCCCCCAGCATGCTTCCTGCCCAATCAGTCAAACACAAACCCCAATGATTAATAAGTGTTGCCTGCNTAGATTGTCTTAATTTTAAATATACATACAAAAGAGAATATCTCATTCCTTTACTCTTCTCTTTGGCTTGTACAATGTTAGTACCTTGCAACAATATATTGTTTAGTGGTCCCTGACTTTGAACAGTGTATATATTGAGCCACACCATATGTATTATTTTGACTTTTTTCCAACCAGAAGTATGTTAAAATGCAGTCACATGTATACATGCAACTGTAGTTCATTCATTTTCACTGCCATTTGGTATTTGGTTTTATGAATATACCAAGTCTATTCATCAATATTTTTTCAGTGGGTGTTCAGGTTATTTGACATCAAATTCTCTCACTTTCTGTTTATCTAAATAGACAGATATTTGGGGGCACCTGGGTGGCTCAGTCAGTTAAGTGTCCAACTCTTGATTTTGGCTCAGGTCATGATCTCACAAGCCCCGCATTGGGCTCTGCACTGACAGTGCATAGCCTGCTTGGGATTCTCTCTCTCTCTCTCTCTCTCTGCCCCTACCCTGCTCACGTGTGCACTCTCTCTCTAAACGTAAATAAACTTAAAAAAATTTAAATAAATAAATATGTTGTCATTTCATTCACATTCTTGAAAAATATTTAAGCTTGGTATATGATTTTAGGTTAGTTCCACTGCCTTCCTGTTCCCTTTGTTGATGTTGAAAAGTCAAGTCTTAGTCTAATTACTATAGGTGAATTACCTTTTCTCTCTGGATGCTTTTAAGATCTTCTGTGTCTGGTATTCTCTTCTTTCACTATGATGCATCTAGTCATGGATTTCTTTTCATTTATTATGCTTGGGATTTGTTAGTCTTTCTGGATTTTAATTTTGGTATTTTCAAAAATTAAGAAGGACATCAGGCATTATCTCTTTGTTTCCTTGACCACATTTTCTACTATTTTGAGATATTAATTCACATATATTAGGCCTTCCCACTCAGTACAGCCTATCTTTTAATCTTCTTTCATATTTCAATTTCCATTTTATTGGACAACCTCTCAAAACATTTCTTTGGATTAATGTCACTTCTAATTAAAGACCTGCATCATATTTGCAATGAATGAGAAAGTTATTTAGAAGGAATATAAACAAATGCCAGCATGGCCAAGCATTAAGGTTTAGCTCTCCAGGAAAGTTTTGGGAATATTCTTCTAGAATAATTGAACATTTTTTAAGTGGGAACATTTCCACTCATTCTAGGTCATAGTATATATTCACTGCTGTAATATTTTCTTCATTGATATTTCTACTGCAGTCTCTCTGCATCAGCATTTCAAGTAATATAAAAAGGTAGTTTGAGGTGCTTTTTCATACTTAGTTTAATTTAGCTATGAATAATGTAAAGTGATGATTTGTAGGAAATCTTGAAAATAATTTTCCCAAATTTCACATTTAGTGCTAAGGATATTTTGTAAATGTACTTATAATTTGATTTAGACACAAATAAAGAACTAAATTAAACTTCAACTGAAAAGTTTGCTTTCCTTTGAGCACAAAATTTGCATACAGATTCTGGTTCTGTACAGCTATGTTTATGGTGATAAATGAGAATAGTTTTTATGATAGATAGACCAAAAATATCTCAAAAATAAAAGCAAAACTTTTCAGAAAGCCTTGGTGAAAATATATGATGACTCATCTATGAAGTCTTATATGCCAATATTAGACTTTGAGTTTTGCTGAATGCAAGTTTGCAAATACCATCATTTCAGCTCCAGTCATATTTCCAATAAGAGAATTTATATGTTGACAAAACTTAAGTTGTGCTTCAGGGAAAATGGGAGCCAAGTGAATATATCTCTGTTTGCACTCACGTTCTATGAGCTGACCTTTAAAAACTAACAAACTTGCAGGTTAGACATGTGACTCTCATGAAGTTAATGCCATGTTGTTATGTTGTATTACTTTGGTGAAACTAATGGAACTGGTAATGTGTCAGTTACTTATTTTGCTGTTGCCTTTGTTGTATTGAGCGTTTATCAGGAAAGAAAAGGCCTTGGGAGACAGAATTGTTTAGTTGAAAGAGCGTTTGTGGTCAATCCTATTAATGATGGATTCCTGGCACTACTGCTAACTAGCTGCATGACCAGGAATCTTTTCTACACTTCAGTTTCCTCATCTGTAAAGTGGTTATGGTAGAGCATATGTGATAGGGATGACAAATTTAACAACAGTGCCTGACATTATATATTGAAAACGTGCTGTGTTTCAGCTTTCGTACTAGATGCTGAGGTGCAGAGGTGCCAAATAACGACTTGCACCTAATAGGCAAGTCCGTTTCCACCTTTTTGATGGTTCTTGCCCCTTATTCCATCCCAGATTCAGATTTTCACTGCTTAATCAATTTGCCAGCTCCCAGGTATTTTTATTTATTTAAGTTTAATGATTTATTTTGAGAGAGGGACAGGAGGGGCAGAGAGAGAGAATTTCAGGCAGGCTCTACACTGTCAGCACGGAGCCTGATACGGGGCTCGAACTCACAGACCATGAGATCACGACCTGAGCTGAAATCAAGAGTCTGACCAACCTACTGAGCCACCCGGGTGCCCCTCAGGTATTTTTAAATCCCGTCACTCCCTGGCTAGTGCTTTCATGAATGTGTTCTGGTTACTTTCCACTCCTTTTCCAACTGATGAGATAATGTACTCTTCAATTCAGAAGACTACAATGGCTTTCTTTCATGCTTCATTGCATATCTCTCTGGCCTAAGATGGGGACTGGGTGATGGGAACCAATAATAAGTGAGTTTCTACTATATGCAGGTCTCTATGCTTTGCAAAATTCTGTGGGTACTAAGACCTCCCCCACCCTCTTTTTTAGCAGTCTTGCCTTGTTAGGGGATCCTGACAGGAAAATGAAATGAAAATATTTAATAGTCTATCCACTCAAGATGCCTGAATTCTCAGACTTGTAGCACCTCACTTAACTCACAGCCCCTGTTTTACTGATTTATCTGACCCTCTCTGGTATTGTTCTGCTCCAAGGCCATAACAACATTGCTATACCTCAGAATATAGTTTTACAGTATCTGAGTTCTACCCTGGTTCAAAAACATCTTACCATAGAAGTGAGTGTCATAGTGGATTCTAGGTTTATATACTTAAGTATTTCCATGGACTTTACATGTGATTTGACAGTTTTTTCTTTCTGTAAGCGATATTGTTAAATTGTGGACAACTTCTCTTGTTGCTATCTTTAGTTCTTCCTCCAAAGTAGATCGTGTTACTCTCATTTCACAGAAAGCTGGAGTTCATTTCCTTTGGACAAATCCAAGCCTCATTTTCCTCATTCATAAGACAATGATAGTACTATCTGATTCATTGGGTTTCTGGGATTAAGTAGAATAAAAAATAATAAAAAGANAACAAAAGAAATTATTTTGGCCAAAGAATAAATCACAAGGGGAATTAGGAAAATGTTGTAGCTGAATAAACATTAAAAAATTCATAATTTGTGGGGTCCAGCTTAAGTAGTGCTTAGAGGGAAATTTATAGCTGTGATGCCTTTATTAGACAAGAAGAAAGATCTCACATTAATTAACCTAAGCATATTCCTCAAGAAATTAGAAAAAGAACTAAACACAAAACAAACAGGAAAAAAAAGAAATAAAGATCATGTAGAGGTTAATATAAGAAAAAAGAAAATAAATAGAGAAAATTGATGATACCAAAGTTTGGTCCTTTGGAAACCAAAACTTGAAGTTGGTTCTTTGAAAACCAAACTTTGAGGAAAAAAATATATATGTGCGTGCGCACACACACATATTTATGTATTCTCAGAGTTTTTCAGGGTTTAGCTCAAATGACTGCAGAAGTACCAGTCCAAAATCTTCAGGATAGGCGAGCAGGTTGGAAACCCAGAAAAGAACTGGAGTCCAAGTTGAAAGGTAGTCTGTTGGCAGAACTCTTTGCTTGGGGAAGATCAAACTTTTTGCTATTAAGGCCTTCAACTCATTGGGTGAGGGCCACATATATTATAGAGGGTAATCTGCTTTACTCAAAATTCACAAATTTAAATGTTGATCTCAAAAACATATTTTCTGCAACATTCAAAATAGTGTTTGACCAAATATCTAAGCACTGTAGCCCAGCCAAATACATACAATTAACTATTACAGACACTGATTACCAAAATCTGTGCTGAAAGATTGGGCCTAACTACTGACCTTACAGAAATTAAAAGGATTATAAAAGAATACTAGGAAAAATATTATGCCAACTAATTAGAACATTTATTTATTTAAAAAATTTTTAGTGTTTATTTTTGAGAGAGAGAAAGAGAGTGAACGAACATGAGTGGGGCAGCGGCAGAGAGAGAGAGAGGGAGACACAGAATAGGAAGCAGGCACCAGGCTCTGAGCTGTCAGCATAGAAGCTGACGTGGAACTTGAACTCATGAACCACAAGATCGTGACCTGAGCTGAAGGTGGATGCTTAATGAACTGAGCCACCTAGGTACCCCACATATTAGAACATTTAGATGTAATTGACAAATTGCTAGAAAGACATGAACTAGTGAACCTGACTCAAGAAGAAATAGAAAATCTGAATAGACCTAAAACATGGGATTGAATTACTATCAATAAACCACCTACAAAGAAAAGACAAGGCCCAGATAACTTCAATGGTGAATTTTACCAACCATGTAAAGAAAACTTAATATTAATTCTGCACACCCATCCAAAAAGTAGAACAGGTAAGTAGGATTAATTTACTATAAATTGAGATCTGACATACTTGGTAAAAAGGAGTTAATCGTGATTCCAACCTATGAGGTACTTCACTTTTCATTTCTCCATCACTTCCAATTATCCATTGGAACTCTCGGTAACATTTGGACTGTTGGGTATTGGGATGAGTCTTTGTCTAAATCATTGAAGAGTATTTGTCATAGTGGTGTATCAAGAGATAACAGAAAGTGGGGTGCCTGGGTAACTTAGTCGGTTAAGCACCCGACTCTTGATTTCAGCTCAAGTCATCATCTCATGATTCATGAGATTGAGCCCCGTGCCGGGCTCTGTGCTTACAGTGAAGAGCCTGCTTGGAATTCTCTCTCTCCCACTCTCTCTCTCTCTCTGCCCCTCCCCTCCAAAAAAGTAAATAAACAAACATTTAAAAAAGAGATAACAAGAAGAACTGTCATTAGAACTTGAACGCTCACTATGTGCCATGCCCTGTTTGTCACATTCCATGTATTATTTTTTTTAATGTCTATTAATTGCATCAGATTGTTGGATATTTTTATTTTCATTTTTGAAAGAGAGACAGAGAGAGAGTGTGTGCACAAACAGGTAAGGGGCAGACAGAGGGGAAGAGAATCCCAAGCAGGCTCTGTGCTGTCAGTGCTGAGCCCAGTGCCAGGCTCGATCTTACAAAGCGCAAAATTATGCCCTGAGCTGAAACCGATAATCAAATGCTTAACTGACTGGGCCACCCAGGTGCCCCTTTAATTTTTATTATCAAAGTATAGTTGGCATACAAGCTATATTCATTTCAAGTGTACAACATAGTGATTCAACAGTTAAAATACGTTACTCAATGCTCACCAAGGTAAATGGAGTTGCCTTCTGTCACCATAGGTTATTACAATGGTATTGACTATATTTCTTATGCTGTACTTTGCTTCTCTGTGATTTATTTTATAACGGAAAGCTTGTGCCTCTTCATCCCCATCATCTATTTCACTCATCCCTCCCCCTAGACTAAAGAATTTGTTTTTTCAATGCCAACACTGAACTATAATTTTTCCTTGTATTATGTAGATGGCACTTACTGTTTCTAAATGAAGTTGATGTGCTTATTGAGATATTACTCATGTACCATAAATTTCACAACTGGAAATGTACAATTCAGTGGTTGTTGGTATATTCATAGGATTGTGCAACCATCTCCCCTATCTAATTCTAGACCACTTTTCATCACCTCAAAGGCAACTCTGTATCTGTTAGCAGTCATTGGATTAGGTCAAACACTTTTTCTGCTTCTCTTCATATAATGATGTGTTTTGTGTTTTTTATCCTATTCATATGGTACACTACATTAATTTGTTTTTGATGTGAGGCTAACCTTGATTTCCCGAGATCAATCCCACTTAATTATAATGTATTACATTTCATATATATTGCTAGAGTTTATTTGCTAGTATTTTTGATGATACTTGCATCTATATTTATGTGAGAGATTGGCCTGCAGTTTTCTTTTCATATGATGTTTTTGCCTGGTTTTGTTATCAGGATAATACTGCCTTCAGAGAACAAGTATTTCATCATGTTTGTATTTTTTGGAATATTTTCTGAAAGATTGGACTTAATTATTTAAACCTTTGGTAGAATTCAATCATGAAGCCATCTGGGCCTGGGCTTTTCTTTGTGTCATTTGTTAAATTACTAAAGCAATCTCCTTACTTATTATAAATCATGTATTATTTGTTACTTTAAAGGCAATTCCTGAAAGAGGTAGCATGCTGACAATTATAAAAAGGAAGAAACAGAGGTTAATTTTTTTGACGAGGGCCAAGTTCATGAGTGGCAAAGCGAAAATTCTGATCATTCTGGCGGTAGAAACCATGTCATTTTCCCTTGCATCACACGGTCTTCAATGAACGCTGATTAAGATTATTTACTCCATATGTCTTAGGTGTGAATACAATGTTATAAGATGCTAAAGTCATTAGATAAATGCTAGCACTTTGAAGCAAACGTCTGCTGGCAAACCAACTTTCAATCAATATTTTTTTGTGCAGCTTGTGCACATCTTGTGAAAAGATTAAATACACTCCATTTTTAGTTATCTGCCTTTCAGCTGGAAATCAGATTTTGGCAAGAAGCAAGTACCAGCATCCAGATGACCAGAGTTAAGTAACATCTAGATTTTGAGTGATCTCACTCTCAGGGACATATGTATAATTTTGCTAGGTGATAAGGTAAGTAACATTCTGTAATCACCTGTCCCCTAATCCAATGATGTACAATAGAAACTAGCTAGACAAAGTGAGTGGTCTGTGACCATAAAACAGGTTTTCTGGGGTCGGGAAGGAGATGTACGTTATCTACTACTACGCTTTGTGCAGTTTTCTTTAATTAGGCACAATGCTCTCAGGTTAAAGTTGTAGAAGCTGAGGACATGAAGATGGAATGGCCTTTTCACAGCTGATGGGAGAGTTGATTTAATACCTCTCAGTTGGGAACTCTTGTTTCTAAAACATCCTGTCAATCAGATATTGATAATTAATAATTATTCATCCATTGAGCCATCTATTTGTTCCCCCAAATATTAACTAAATATTTAGTGAGTGAAAAACAGTTGGGAACTGAGACTATATTTCAAGAACAACTGAACATTTTCCTAGACCCTTCAGAACTATAACATAGCCCTAGCATGCTTTAAAAAAAAAAAATTAACTATACAAGCCAAACTACCTATCTAGAATGAAATCTCTAAAAGTCCCTGCGGGAAGTATTCTTTCATTTGGTGGGAAGGCGTAGTATAAGATCTCGGCCTCATGGATTCAGCATAGTCCTTCTGTTCATTTACCTGCCTTTTGTTAAGCTCATAATGTGTGCACAGCACTATCATTGCTGTTAATATCGCCAACCTATGTGAAGTATGACAAATGAATAGTAAGTTTCATTTTGGTTAAAGTTTGAAAAATCAATCCCTCATCTGAAAGCTAGCAAGATTCCTGGTTACTAATATATTCTGCAAATTATAATCTCAAGGGAATTCACTTATCAATCATACACAGGTACAAAGTGTAATAAGCAACATGAAGCTGATGCTTGTAAAGTCTCATATCTATTTCATGAACCATATGTAAAATGAGTAGCTAAATTGAAAAGAGTTAATTTTAGGGCTAATTTTATCCTCTAAAATCAATGCATGAGGAAGAGAAAGCTTTGGAACTGTATCTTTCTATTCTCCCATTTATAGGTTGAATGTTTTCTGTAAGCATATCTGAAATAGAACTTACAGGAGAAGTTAAAGGGAAAAGCAGATAGTGTGCATCCAGGTCAGCTTCTGGAACATCAGTGGATGTTTTCCAAACCTCTAAAAGACCATCTGGACCAAAAACAGTATTGATCAGTGCTCGGTACAACACTGTGGAGAGTGCTCTAGTGGTCCCAGATGTTTTAGATGCACATCAGGCCTGGTCCTTGGCCCAGCATTTATAAGAGATGCACCCATGACCTTGTGATCTTGTGGCTGGATGAATCAATTTTTGTTAGTTGGCTTTGGTTGTTCAGAAATGAGAGAGGGGCAAAAATGAGCCCACATATTGATGCTAGACAATGGAGCATAACTTTGTGAGGGAGTTACAGAGCCTGTGGAAAGCTGATCATGACCAGAGGTGAGGTAAATCACAGCTAAATTGAAAAGAGTTAATTTTAGGGCTTACAGAAGATCTTTCTACATTTCAACATGTTTCTGCTAAGGTTTCAGAAACTTTCCAAAGTGGGAATTTTAATATATTTGAAAAAGAGGGTAGAGTCTTTCCCTGTACCTTAATTTTGGATCCACTGAATACCACCAACTAAGGGAGAAGTTTTGAAATGAAATTATATTATAATTTGTTTCTCATGACTGTTATGTCTATGCCAGGAAGAGGGTTAATGCAAACATGAAGAGTCTGGCCCTGATAAAACCTTCAGTGGACCTGCCCAGTCGTTCTGAATATTTAAAAAATTTTTTAAATGTTTTATCTATTTCTGAGAAAGAGAAAGAGACAGAGTGAGCATGGGAGGGTCATAGAGAGAGGGAGACACAGAATCTGAAGCAGTCTTCAGGCTCTGAGCTAGCTGCCAGCACAGAGCCTGACACGGGGCTTGAACCCACAAACCGTGAGTCATGACCTGAGCCGAAGTCGAATGCTTAACCGACTGAGTCACCCAGGCACCCCCGTTCTGAATATATTGAGTCAAGAGTCCCTTGGAGAATTTCATGAAAATCATCCAGGCAACTACTAACTAGCTCATGCACTAAATTTTGCATACATTTTCAGGGGACCCCAGAACTTTGATATGTGCTTAAATCAATCCAAAACTCCCAAGAACTCTTAGGTTACATAATAAAAACATTTTACTGTCACTGTGGAAAAGTCAGGTTTGGGCATTGATAAGAAAGGTAGGCTCCAGAATTAGAATCCACCAGAGGAATCACTGTCTGCTTATCTGTAATCAGTGGTGTGAGTCCACAGGGTATAGGCCTGTAGGTGAGTTTATGAGGTGAATAATAGTGCCTTTCATTGTAGATTATCTTTAGAGTTTCATCCGAGGTTCCAGAACAACTGGGCCACTCCAGCTCCCATATATCCACCACAGCCTCACATCACTACACACTCTTTTCCCTCCTTGGCTTACACCGAGAGCTCAGCAATTGCTTCTAACTCCAAGAAAAGCAAGTCCACGTACCTGAGAGTCCCTCTTTGGATGTGGAAAATGGGCCCACAGTTCCAGTGGCAATGGCTTTTGGCCAGTGTTCCCCATTATACATCAAAAAAAAGAGGAAGTCTAGTCACCCTCATGGCTTTACATATGAGTGAGTAATTACATGAAAATTGTATTCTGTGGGCACTTGGGTGACTCAGTCAGTTTAACACCCGACTCTTGATTCTGGTGTAGGTCATGGTCCCACAGTTGTGAGATCAAGCCTGGTGTCAGGCTCCACACTGAGCATGGAGCCTGCTTAAGATTCTCTCTGCCCCTCCCCTGCCCATGCTTGTGCTCTCTCTCTCTCTTTCTTTCTCTCAAAAAAAAAAAAAACCCTAAAAAATTAAATTAAATTTAAAAAGTCATATTCTGATTCAGGAACTCAAGACTGGAGAAGAGGAAGCTATTTGTTAAATATACACTCCATTTGCATCTGAAGCCAATTAGTGATGTATGGAGCAGCATTTGAGAAGCACTGCTATAGTAGAAGTAATAATGAAAACTGATAGCAACAACCCTTTTTTACTAAGTCTGAGACACGTAATACATAGAGTTCGTGTGAGCCTCTGTACAAATCTAAGAGATAGGAATGTTAATGCCGATACCATATATCAAATATCTGTGGAAAATGAGGTAAAGAGAAGTTAACAAGAGGTAAAGAGAACTTGCCCAACTTTACACAGAGGAAGAGCAAGGACTGCCAACCAGGGATGTCTGAATAGTGAGTTCTGGGCTTCTCACCCTTTTCTATGCCATGCAATGTATCTGGTGAAGCCTATGGACCCCTTCTCAGAATAATATTTTAAAGTACTTAAAATGAAAAAACGAATTCCAAAGTAAATTGAATATATTAAAATTCAGTTATCAACTTATTTTAAAAAATGAATGTGGGATACAGTGACACGTGCTACTTTTGTAATGCTTTCCATAGCAAGATAGAGGGACAAGTGTAATACCTGAAGAGTTCCAAAGTCATCATTCAAATGAATATAAGTGATGTTTTCAGATATCTGTAATAACCCTAAGGTGATATGAAAGTATCCCTGATTTCTATTGATAAAGTCATACATACTGCTAATACAACTGTGCTTTGATGCCTACATTCATTATGGATGGAACTGCTGAAGTTCACATAAAAGTTAATGCAAATAAAGATGTACATATTCTTTCCTGCCTCCATGTTCATGGACTCTGAATTCCATCTACAGGGTCCAGGCTGAGCATTCCTTCTGTAGAGTTCATCCTTTTAATTTTCATGATGAACAAAGTTTCACTAGAATGATTAAGGAGAATTTATCAGTTTCCTTATAGTTTTGATATTCTAGAACTTTCTCAAGTAGGTGGTGAAAATAAAAAGCAATGTAAAATTGTCAAAATATGATTTTAAAAATGGACATTAAAGTAAATGATGCTTTTCCAAAACAGTGTTCTTGGGGATATGTGTACTCATTGCAGTGATGCTTCCTTGTTTGGTTTTTATGCCGAAAACATTTTAGACTTCCTTGTATCAAGTATGGGTTGACTCCATAGTGTCACTTGGGTAGTATTTAGTTTTATTTCCTTGAGTATTCCTCCTCTGTCCTAAGCTGTGGTTGCCGAGCTCCACCATTCTTCTGAGGCTCCCAGACCACCTCACTCTTAGATTCTAGCCATCAGGCCCCCCTCCTCTCTTCTCTCACCTCAACCTTTGAGGAATTTCCTCTCATCTCATTTTCTGAGTTTACGTCCTGTTTCTGATTGTATCCCATGCTGTCTTTGTCCCCCTCTCCGTCTACTCCCCTTCTCCTCTTCAATTTTCCTTACATCGCTAGCTCCTTCTTCTCTTTCAAAAATAATGCTTGGAGCACCTAGGTGGCTCAGTTGGTTAAGTGCCTAACCCTTGATTTTGGCTCAGGTCATGATCTCTTGGCTCATGAGATTGAGCCCGACGTCGGGTTCTTCACTGACAGCACAGAGCTTGGAATTCTCTCTCTTTTCTCTCTCTGCCCCTCCCCCATTTATGTGTGCTCTTTCTCTCTCAAAATAAATAAACATTTAAAAATGCTCAACTCTTTTTCATAAATATATATTTATGAAATATTTGTGTAATTCACATGTACATGTATATATGTATTTTAAATATACATATATACGTGTACATGCATATTTAATTTACATCCAAGTTAGTTAGCATATAGTGCTATAATGATTTCAGAAGTAGATTCCAGTGATTCATCCTCTATGTATAACACCCAGTGCTCATCCCAACAAGTGTCCTCCTTAATGCCCCTTGCCCATTTAGCCCATCCCCCAACCCACAGCCCCTCCAGCAACCTTCAGTATTTTCTCTGTATTTAAGAGTCCCTTATGTTTTGTCCCCCTCCCTGTTTTTCTATTATTTTATATATAATTTTATATTATTTTTGCTTCTGTCCCTTATGTTCATCTGTTTTGTATCTTAAATTCCACATATGAATGAAGTCATATGATACTTGTCTTTCTCTGACTGACTTATTTTGCCTAGCATAATACACTTGAGTTCCATCCACACTGTTGCAAAAGGCAAGATTCATTCTTTTTGAGTGCTGAGTAATATTCCATTGTATATATACACCACATCTTCTTTATCAGTTTATCTCTCGATGGACATTTGGGCTCTTTCCATACTTTGGCTATTGTCAATAGCGCTGCTATAAACATTGGAGTGCATGTGCCCCTTCAAAACAGCACACCTATATCCCTTGGATATATACCTACTAGTGCAAATTGCTGGTTCATGGGGTAGCTCTATTTTTAACTTTTTGGGGAATGTCCATACTGTTTCCAGAGTGGCTGTACCAGTTTGCACCCCACCAGTAGTGCAGAAGAGATCCTCTTTCTCTGCATTCTCACCAACATCTGTTGTTGCCTGAGTTGTGAATGTTAGTCATTCTGACAGGTGTGAGGTACTACCTCATTGTGGTTTTAATTTGTATTTTCCTGATGATGAGCTATGTTGAGCATTTTTTCATGTGTCTGTTTGCCATTTGGATGTCTTCTTTGGAAAAATGTCTATTCGTGTCTTTTGCCCATTTCTTCACTAGATTCTTTGGGGTTTTTTTGGGGGGGGGAGGGGCATTGTGTTTGATAAGTTCTTTATAGATTTTGGACCCTTTATCTGGCATGTCATTTGAAAATACCTTCTCCCATTCCATCGGTTGCCCTTTAGTTTTGCTGATTGTTTCCTTTGCTGTGCAGAAGTTTTTATCTTGATGAGATCCCAGTAGTTCATTTTTGCTATTGTGTCCCTTGCCTCCAGAGATGTGTTGAGTAAGAAGTTGCTGTGGCTTAGGTCAGAGTGGTTTTTACCTACTTTCTCCTCTAGAATTTTGATGGCTTCCTGTCTTACATTTAGGTCTTTCATCCATTTTGAGTTTATTTTTGTGTATGGTGTAAGAACGTGGCCCAGGTTCATTTTTCTGCACGTCGCTGTCCGGTTTTCCCAACATGATTTGCTGAGGAGACTTATCTCTATTCCATTGGATACTCTTTCCTGCTTTGTCAAAGATGAGTTGGTCATATATTTGTGGGTCCATTTCTGGGTTCTCTATTCTGTTCCATTGATCAAAGGGTCTCTTTTGGTGCCAGTACCATACTGTCTTGATGATTAAGCTCAGTAATAAATCTTGAAGTCTGGGATTGTGATGCCTGCAGCTACGGTCTTCTTTTTCAGGACTGCTTTGGCTATTCAGGGTCTTTTCTGGCTCCATACAAATTTTAGGATTGTTTGTTCTAGCTCTGTGAAGAATGCTGGTGTTATCTTAATAGGGGTTGCATTGAATATGTAGATTGCTTTGGCTAGTATCAACATTTTAACAATATTAGTCCTTTAAATCCAGGAGTATGGAATATTTTTCCATTTTTTGTGTCGTCTTCATCAACTGTCTCTTTTTCAAAGGAACATAGAATATTTTCTGATTCATCCACACTCCCAGGGTCAAAGTCATGAAAAGATAAACTTTGTTTTCTGTACTTTCTCAGTACAGACCTCATTATCCTTTGGAATTCTGACTTCTGTCCACGCCACTCTACTGAAACTGCTCTATTAAAGTCACCAAGGACCTTCTGATTTCCAAACCCAGCATCCTTT
>NW_027528635.1:2431274-2431478 GCF_008692635.1 Crocuta crocuta | reverse complement strand
CATTCCTCTCCTCTTCTGTTTCTATATATCTTTCTCACTGTTCTTCCTCTACCCTTTAATGACAATATTTCCTTCTTCCTTTCCTATTTATGAGTCTTCTAATAAGAAACAGTGTGTATGTATGTCAAATACATATTATAATGTACATATACATGTATAGTCTATCAATACTATGCCATATCTTATAAGATATATACCTCTTAG
>NW_027528635.1:2430395-2431157 GCF_008692635.1 Crocuta crocuta | reverse complement strand
TAGGTTTCTTTTAAGGAAACAATGTGTATATATAATTAATATTTGGTATATATTAAATATTTGTATTTATATATAAAGTTAATATTCATTACATGTAACTGCATATCCTCTACAATATATGATTTACACGTATGCATGCATATGTATGTACATATATGTGTGTACACACTTAATCCTCACAACAAGCATTGAGATATATAAAACTATTATTTCTATTTTACAGATACAGAAATTGAGGCACAGAGAGGCCACCTCATTTGCCCAAATCACAGAGCTGGTAAGTGCCTGAGCTAGGGTTTGAACTGGTACATTCTGGGCAAAGGGCCCATCCTCGTAACTGTTCTATTGTACACTGCATGTTCAGCAGCTTCAGTTTCTAGAAAACATAGCAAAGATATTAGATGTTCTGTTATTTTATTGGAGACACTGAGTCCCAAACTGAAGCCAACTTCTCCCTGAATAATACAGACCTTCACTACAGCCCGACTTATGCTGAGACCCTCATGGTTATTATAGATTGGAATCTTATCCAAGTCCAAATTTTAAAGTAATCTGAGAGCTTCCTTTCCCATCTTCTGATCTGATTATCAGCAGCTGTGATAATTTTTGCTACTTCTGCCTCCTTCCCTTTCCTGGTTAACACCACACTAGTTCAGGCTCATGCTTCCTCTTGCCTTGTCTCCAACATCAGCCTGCTGTCTGGGCTGTCTTTGCTTTAATCCATTTTATACTACTTTCATGTTTATCTTTTCCAGGAGAATT
>NW_027528635.1:2429075-2430213 GCF_008692635.1 Crocuta crocuta | reverse complement strand
GTCACCCCCTTACTCAAAAACACTCAATTTCTTATTGCCTGAGAAAATAGAAACAGATCATTTGACATGATACTAAAGGTCCTTCAGAGTACATCTCACAATTACCTTACCAATGGGACATTTCCCTTCTTTCACTCTAACATTATAATCCAGCCACTGGAGCTATCCTTTGTCTTTTATACTCATCTTCATGCAGTTACCATTTTCTCCTCTCAAGGTCCTACCTACCTTAAAGACTTATGCCAAACACATGTCTGTCTTATCATAGACCCTTTCCCCATCCCTCTTGCTCTCCAGAAGCTCTAACTTCTTTCTCTTCAGAAAATGTCTAGCTACTGGTACCTCTCCTATAGCATTTGGGTTCCGACCTCTGTTTTAAGTATTTGTGTACTTTTGTGCCCCATGTATCTTCTTTCCTGTAATGTGTAATACCACACTGCCACTTAGAAAACATCCAGTAACTATCTGTCAAAGTGACTTTAATTGGGCACGTCTGCTAGAGTTGACTCTAATAGTCACACTAGAAAAATCTTCTCCTTGTTTTAAAAGCAAGACACATTTATCCACGAAATAGTAACATTTGGGGGCTAGCTAGTAGTAGCCTTGAGCATAAAATAGTTTTTCAAACATGAAAGTCATCCTCAAAGCATGACTATATTTTATCATTGGAAATATTATCGTGAATATGATGCAAGATCTGAAGAGAATCCCATAGAAAAATTCAAAGTAGACTTCTAGTCCATTTCCCTTATAACAGGAATGCAACGTGATCTCCTTCCGTGTTCTACACAGCCCTGCGTGTTCTGGTTCTTGCTTACCCCTGGACTCCTCTCTTCCCACTCTCTCCCTATCGCTGGCTTCTCTAGTCATATGAGAACTTTTCCAGCTCCTTTAACATGTCAAGATTTTTCCTTCCTCAGGGCTTTTATCCTTGCTTTCTCTCTGCCTGAAATGCTCATTCCCCAGACTTCAGATGGCTCTTTTCCCCATTATTCAAGTCTCTGCTCAATGTCACCCACTCAGAAACTTTCGTGACACCCTACCTGAAAGAGGCTCCACTCTCACTCCATCTTTTTTTATTTACTTGCCTTTTTTTTTTCATAATACAACTCTATGGAAACATCTGGCTTGTGTGATA
>NW_027528635.1:2422127-2428703 GCF_008692635.1 Crocuta crocuta | reverse complement strand
ATTTTAGCAGCAGCATTAATTGCCATTTTGAATGACAATTACACTTCATGCATTCAAATACTTAAAGTTTTTCAGGGAAGCATATATTCCAGTCTAGATATTTCTTGGTAATATTACTTAACAGAGAAAAAGGAACAATACCACTGAAGTCTGTTGTCAACAGAAAATGCCAAAGTGAAAACAGCTGTTTTTTTCTGTGAGATTNAAGTCTTGCACTTCTCTAAGGCCAAAAATACATTGGTTTATGTGCTTTCAGCAATCAATCATTTGCTGAAATCCACACAATTATCCCTAAAGGTCACAGGAAAGCTCATTTTGTTCCATTTCCGATTGAAATTAGGGAAATGTCTTAAGTAGGTGGCTTTCTCATAAAATCAAGAGTCTTTAAAAGCTTGTTTTGTGTTTACAAGCAATTCATGTTCTATTTTCTTTTTTATAAATTTATTTTAATTGATTTACATATATAAATTTTTATAAATGCATTATGTCCTGTCATATTCACATGCATTGTGCACAGTCTTTTTTGCTCTTCATGTTGTTTGGTTTCTCATTCCCCGAATTTAGTTATCCCCTGCCTAGTAACCTATGTTAGTAAATGTGTGTGTGTGTATTTGTGAGATACACACACACACACCATGGAAGTCCTTGTTAAAAATATGTTCTGGTATGTGTTCATTCATGTTCATACACACAGGCATGCATACACACAGAGATAGATAGATAGATAGACAGACAGACAATAGATATCTAAAGCATTATAGATATTATATGTATTAATTTTTNCAGACTGGAAGAAACAATATTGTTTCAATGTTCACCTGACCCAAAGTAATCTTCAGATTCGGTGCAATCCCTATCAAAATTCCAATGGCATTTTTCACAACCATAAAAAAATCCTAAAAGTGTGTATGGAACCACAAAGTACCCTGAAACAGCCAAAGCAATCTTGAGAAAGAAGAATGAAGAACATTTCCTGATATCAAACTATACTACAAAGCTATGGTAATCAAAGCAGTATGGTGTTGACATACAAACAGACACATAGATCAATGGAACAGGGTCAAGAACCCAGAAATTAACCCACACAGCTATGGTCAATCAACTTATGACAAATGATCCTGGAATATACAGTAGGGGAAAGAGTCTTCAATAAATGGTGGTTGGAAAACTGGACAACCACATGCAAAAAGAATGAAACTGGGCTCTATCTCATACCACTTATAAAAATCAACTCAAAACGGATTAAGTATTTAAACATAAGACCAGCAACCATAAAACTCCCAGAAGAAAACGTAGGAGATAAGCTCCATGACATTGGTCTTAGCAATGATTTTTTGAATTTGACACCAAGAGCAATGACAACAAAAGGAAAAATGAACAAGTAGGATGGAATTATGTCAAACTAAACCATCAAGAAAATAAAAAGGAGACCTGTAGAATGGAAGAAAATATTTACAAATCATATATCTGATGAAGGGTTAATATCCAAAATATATAAATAAGCCATATAGGTGAATAGCAAAAAAACAATCTGATTTAAAAACAGAGGAACTGAACTAACATTTTCCCAAAGAAGACATCCAGTTGATCAACAGAAACATGAAAAGGTGTTCAGCATTACTAATCATGAGGGAAATGCAAATCAAAACCACAGTGAGCTATCACTTCACACCTGTTAGCTGTTAGGATGGCTATTATCCTGAAGACAAAAGATAAATGCTGGCAAGGATATGGAGAAAAAAGGACCCTTATACACTGTTGGTGGGAATGTAAATCAGTCCAGCTACTCGGAAAATTAATATGGATGTGGCTCAAACAGTTAAAAACAGAATTACTTGGGGCGCCTGTGTGGCTCAGTAGGTTGACTGTCTGATTTCGGCTCAGGTCATGATCTCATGGTTTGTGGGTTCGAGTCCCACATTGGGCTCTGTGCTGACAGTGTGGAGCCTGCTTGGGATTCTCTCTCTCCTTCTCTCTCTGCCCCTCCCCCCCCCCACTTGTGTTGTCTCTCTCTGTCTCTCAAAATAAATAAATAAACTTAAAAAAATAAAAAATAGAAGCAGAACTACCATATGATCCAGCAATTCCACTTCTGGGTATAGATCTAAATGAAGTCAGTATCTTGAAGAGATATCTGGACCCCCATGCTAATTGCAGCATTATCCCCAGTGCCAAGATATGGAAAGAACATAAGTGTCCATGAGCAGATAAATGGATAAAGGAAATATGATGTATAGAGAGTGGAATATTATTCAGCCATAAAAAAATAAGAAGATCCTACTATTTGCAGCAACATAGACAAAACTTGAGGGCACTATACTAAGTGAGATATGTCAGACAGAGAAAGATCTCAATCTTATGTTGAATTTCTCTCTCTCTCTCTCTCACACACACACACACACCCCACAACAGATTGGTGGTTCTCAGAGGTAGGAGGTAGGGATGGGTGAAATGGGTGAAGATGTTCAAAAGGTACAAACTTCCAGTTATAAGATAAATAAATCCTGGGAATATAATATACAGCAGGATAACTATAGTTAACAGTACTGTATATTTGAAAGTTGCTAAGAAAGTAAATCCTAAAAGTTCTCATCACAAGAATAAGAATGTAACTATGTGAGGTGATGTATATTACCTAAACATTGTGGTGATCATTTCATGATATAGGCATATATAAAATCATTGTGTCATGACCTTAACCTAATACAATGTTCTATGTCACCTATTTCTCAATAAAACTAGAAAAACAAAGACAAAAACAAAAACCTGGGCATAACTAACCAAAAAAGCATAGGAAGATTCTGAAACATAGCAAGAAGGCTGACTACTGAAGGACCTTGGGACTTGAAGGACAATCTGACAGTGAGTTCCTTGGGTTTCCTTATTGTCAACCATATATCCTGGAGAGGGCACTGCAGAGACCTCCCACCCAAAACCGTCATCAAGAAGAGACAAAATAAAATAAAATAACAACTTTAAGAAGAGTCTGCTGCCTCTAGTTAAAGATCAGGAAAACAGTGGTCTGGCAGCAATACCTGCCCTGCTCCAACCAAACCCAAACATAAAAACTGCAATCAACCCACCCGCCACCACTCCCACCACTACCCTTTCATTGTTTTCTTAGGGATAGAGGAGATTTGATTTCTGTTCCCTGCCTAGCTGAAGTTGCTGGTGCTCTGATCTTCTGTTGTGGGTAATATTGTCAAATCTTAGCAGGGAGTTAGCTTTCCGTCACATTGCTGGCAGAAGCAGGCAATGATTCCCCTGCGGGAAGGAATAGATGGGCCACGCAGAGAGCTGACCTTCCAACCCCCCAGCCTTTGGTGCTTTGGTTCTTCTCCAAGAGTAGTTTTAGCAGGGTCCAGTGGTAACCTGGGCCTCTTCTACCACAGTAATGACACTGAACTAGGTGGTCCAAAGCAAGACTAGTTGGTACTCTGCTTCCCCTCACTCAAAATAAATGAAAAAATAAAATGATGTGTTCATTAATGCAAAAGAGCATAGCCTCTGTAGAATACGGTATGGTGGTTTCATAAAAAAATTAAACATAGAATAATCAAATGATCCAGTAATTCCACTTCTGGGTACATACCCCCAAAGAGGTGAAAACAGTGAGTCAAGAAGATATTTGTACACTTTTGCACATAACAGCATTATTCCCAAAAGCTAACAGGTAGAAACAACTCAAATGCCTATCAACAGATAAATGTGTAAACAAAACATGGTATATGTATACCACAGGATGTGTATTCAGCCTTTAAAAAGAAGGAACTTTTGATACATGCTACAACATAGATGAACCTTGAAAACCTTATGCTCAGTGAAATAAGGCAATCACAATAGGATAAATACTGTATGTTACCTCATACGAGGTACCTGTCTTAGTCAAATTCACAAGATAGAGAGCACAAGGGTGATTGCAAGGGTTAAGGGTGGGAGGCAATGGGGAGATATTGTTTAATAGGTACAAGAGTTTCAGTCTGAGAAGATGAAAAACTTCTGGTGATGGATGATCATGATAGTTGCACAACAGCATGAATGCACTTAAATGCCACATTTTAAATACCTTTAAAAATGGTAAATTTGGTTATAAATGCTTTAGCATAATTAAAAAATCTTTTATTTATAAAGGTACAAACTATCTTTGACACTTATATTTGAAGGAGAGATGTACAGAAGTGATCTGGTGAGGTTGATTGGATGTCTAGGATAGATGTGATGAGCGAAGAAATCTAGAGATCTTAGTACTTTTAAGACCATCCAGGGGCACCTGGGTGGCTCAGTTAAGCACCCGACTTCACTCAGGTCATGATCTGACAGTTTGTGGGTTCTAGCCCTGCATCGGGCTCTGTGCTGACAGCTCAGAGCCTGGACCCTGCTTCAGATTCTGTGTCTCCCTCTCTCTGCCCCTCACCCACTCATGCTCTGTCTCTTGCTCTCTCTCAAAAATAAACATTAATTTTTTTTTTTTTAAAATAAGGCCATCCAGGGTTTCTGCATATACTGAATTGAAATAGTCTTGAGCTTATTGAGTTACAAGGTGCTCGCAAAATTTTGAAATTGCAGTCTGAGTAATGGATATGTGGGGGTTCACTACTATGGTACCTTGTCTGTTTTCAAAAATAAAAAGGTTTTAGGGGCACCTGGGTGGCTCAGTCAGTTAAGTGCCTGACTCTTGATTTTGGCTCAGGTCATGGTCTCATGGTCGTGGGATCGAGCCCTGCATCAGGCTCATGCTGAGCATGGAGCCTGCTTGGTTTCTCTCTGTCCCTCTCAANCAGAAAAATCTCAACTATATGATATTCTGGAACAGGCACAGCTATGGAGACAGTAAAAAGGTCAGTGGTTAGTAGGGGTTCAGGGGAGTGATGGAGGGGGCAGAAATGTGGGTTTATCAAATTTAACCATATGTATTACAATACNCCACGAACCGCGAGATCATGACCTAAGCGAAAGTCGGAGGCTTAACCGTCTAAGCCACCCAGGCGCCCCAAGGGAACCCTCCATATTTTCTGATCAAGTTTTTGTAAACCTTGCAAAACTCTGAAAAATAAGATCCATTAAGTTAAAAATATATAAATGATTTAAAAAGACATTTCATCACATAGGATATATGGATCACAAAAACATTCGAAATGATACTCAACATCATTTGTCATTAGGGGAATGCAAATGAAATTTCAATGAGATTCAACTGTATACTAATTGTAATAGTTAAAATTCAAAAGTCCGAAAATATCAAATGCAGGAAAGGATATGGAGCTAACAGAATTCTCATTCATTGCTGTTGGGAACGAAAAATACACAGCCAATTTTTTTCATGTAAGATGTATTTTAACAATATATTAAAAGATGGTGCATATTACATTATTCTAGCAAAGAAATTTGTGTGACAATTCAGTGTTGCATGAAATAAATAACAGAATATGTAAAAGAACACTACACAACTGGGAAAAATCTTTATCAAAGTTACATTTGATTTGCTAGAATTTTAAGACAAAGATTTGAATTCCTGGCTGCTAAGGATATACCATTATCATATTCTCAAAATACAACCAACAGATAAATACAGATAAATTTTATTAATATTTAATATTAATAGTAATTTATAATATTAATTATATTTTACATATAGATTATTTTATTAAATTAATTTANCATGTAGTACCGGACAAGTAAGATATGAGACTCTTCACATTGCTTGACTTTGCATTTTATATTCATGGAGGTAAATAAAGTTAAGACATTGCGTTATAAAAGTGACATACATAAGAGAAGAAATATTCTGTTTAGATCAGATTTTAACAAGCTACAAGATAAATTGTTTCAAATACATGCTGTCTAAAGTTTAGAAGACAGTATTTACATGAAATTTTGGAAAAAGCAAGAAGATAGATACAGAAAACAAATCATAGTTTCTAGGAACTTGGGGCTGGGTGGGTGGTTGACTACAGTGTGAGGCCCAAGGAACTTACCAAACAGCTGGGCTTGGCCGTAGTTTATTCCTTTTCATTGTTCTGTAGAATTTATTAGAAGGATGCACCTCAGTTTGTTAATCAACTCATCCATGGAAGGACATTAAAACTGTTTCCAGCTTTTGGCAAATATGAATAGAGATGCTAGAAACATTCGTGTGTTTTTGTGTGAACGTGCATTTTTATTTCTCCATGGTGGGATTGCTGAATCAAACAGTGAAGTGTCCACTGATAAGAAGTTACCAAGTCATTGCCTACAGGGACTGAACCATTCTGAGCTCACAAGGATGGTGCATGAGCAGTCAAGTTGTTCCAGCCATGCTCACACTTAGTGTCAGTATGTTTTTGGCAATTCTCAAAAGTCTGCTGCATCCTACTGGCGTTTTAATTTGCTTTTCTCTATTGGCTAATCATGGAGGAGAATTTTTCATGCGCTGATTTGAAACTGTATGTCAATTTTAGTGAAGTGTCCCATGATGCACTTTGCCCATTTTTAAGTTTGGATTGTTTCTAATTTTTGAACTTTGAGAACCCTTTACATATTCTGGATACAGGTCTTTTGATGTGTGTATGACTCATCTTTTTTTTCTTTTTTTTTTTT
>NW_027528635.1:2413547-2421504 GCF_008692635.1 Crocuta crocuta | reverse complement strand
TTTTTTTTTTTTTTTTTTCAGTCTGTAGCTTTTCTTTTTCTGTTGTTAAGAGTGTCTTTCTCAGAGTGATTTTTTTTTTTTTTAATACTGAGGATGCCTGATACATCATTCTTTTTGAATTAAGTTTTTGGTGACATTTTTGAGATATTTTTGCCTTAATTCTAGGTGATAAGATTTCCCCCTTCATTTTCTTTTAAGCAATTTTACAGCTAAAAAAAAAAAAAAATGCTTGGGGCGCCTGGGGGGCTCAGTCAGTTAAGTGTCCGACTTCGGCTCAGTCCATGATCTCACGGTTCGTGGGTTCGAACCCCGCGTCGGGCTCTGTGCTGACAGCTAGCTCAGAGCCTGGAGCCTGCTTCGGATTCTGTATCTCCCTCTCATATCTCCCNGCAATCATCAAGGGGTGGATACAAATGAAGGATTGAGGGGACCTTTCACCACACATAGAGGGAGCCCCAGCCCCACCTTGTCCCTGCTGTCAGCTGTGGTAAGTCCCAGGCAGTGTCCCCTGGAGGTGGTGTTTATGGACTTTCAGGCAGTGTTCCCTGGGAGCCTGAGGGAGATGCAGCTTTTATTATTTTTTTGTCCCCCTAAGGGAAAAGGCCTCAGTTTCACAGAGCTAGAAGTCCTAGACTCTGCCATGCATTAAGGTGAGGATCTAGAGGAAGGACAGAAGGGAAACTCTCACCACAGAAAAACAGTACCTCAAAGAAATCTGCCCCTGCTGTGAGCCCTGAGAGGCTCCATTCTTGGATATCAAGCAGGGACAGCTTTCTTTATCCCCTTGACTTCCTTCTCTGGTGTCACTCAGAGATGGTGGCCTTGGCCTGAGGGACTATCCTCTGTTCAGCAGAAAGGAAAGGACCTTTCTTTGCTGTCAGCCCTGGAAAGGAAATATTTTTTAATACTGAGGAAGATGGAACACCTGGGTGGCTCAGTAAGTTAAGCATCTGACTTCAGCTCAGGTCATAATCTCCAGCTCTGTGAGTTCAAGCTCTGCATCGGGCTCTGCATTGACAGCTCAGAGCCTGGAGCCTGCTTCGGATTCCGTGTCTCCCTCTCTCTCTCTGCCCTCCCCCGCTCACACTCTGTCACTCTCAAAAATAAATAAACATTAAAAAAATAATATTGAGGAAGCCTAACATATCTTTTTTTTTCTTTATGAAAAATCCTTAATGTCATGTTTAATACATGTTTGCCTAACTCCAGGTCATAAAGTTTCCCTCTGCATTTTCTTTTATAGGTTTTATAACTTTTAATTTACCATTTGGTTTGATGATCCATTTTGGATTTGTTTTTATATAAAGGGTAAGGTTTATGTAGATTTTTTGGCATATAAATGTTTCATTGCTCTAGTTTCATTTATTCAAAACACTAACATTTCTCAATTTAATTGCCTTTATACCTTTGTAAAAACTCCTTGGGCCATATTGGGGTCTTCTTCTGGGCTTTCTGCTCTTTTCCATTAAAATACACGTCTATCCTTAACCAATACCACTCTGTATTGGTTACTATACCATTATAGTGAATCTTAAATTAGGCAGTGTGAGGTTTTCAAATTTATTTTAGTTTTAGTTTTAAAAAGTTTTAGAAACCCAAAAAAATAAGTACAAGACCTATATGAGGAAAACCGTAAAACTATGATGAATGAAATCAAAGGAAGTCTAAATAAATGGAGCAGTATTTCATGTCCATGGAAGGAAAACCCCATGTTCTTAAAATATTAGTTCTTTGCAACTTGATCTATAAATTCTATGCAATCTCAGTCAAAATCCCAACAAGTTATTTTGTGGATAGCTACCGACTGATTCCAAGGCTTATGTGGAAAGCCAAAGGATTCAGAATTGCCAGCACATTTGAAGAAGAAGAACAAAGTCAACAAACTGACACTACTCAACTTGAAGACATATTCTAAAACTACAGTATCAAGACAGTGTGATATTGATGAGAGAACAGACAAATCAAAGAAACTCAACTGAGAATCCAGAAATAGATCCACACAAATATAGTCAGCTGACCTTTGACAAAGGAGCAAAGGCATTTCAATTAAGAAAAAAAATTGCCTTTTCCTCAGTTGGTTAACCGCCCAAGTCTTGATTTCGGCTCAGGTCATGATCTCACGGTGGTAAGATGGACCCAGGCATTGAGCTCTGTACGGAGTATGGAGCCTGCTTGGGACTCTTTCTCTCTCCTACTCTACACCTTCCTGGCTTGCACTCTCTCTGTTTTGTTTCTCTCTCTGACAAAACAAAACAAAACAAAACAAAACAAAACAAAACAAAACAAAATCACTTTAAAAAGAAAAAGAAAGAATGGCCTTTTCAGCAAATGAACAAATGGTGCTGAAAGAATTGGACATCCATGTCCCCCCCCAAAAGAAGACACAGACCTTACATAATTCACAAAAATTAGTGAAAAATAGACCTAAATGTAAAGTGCAAAACTTGTAAACCCATAGAAGGTAACATGACAGAAAACATAAGTGACCTTGGTTTTGGTGATGACTTTTTGGATACATCCCCAAAAGCAGCATCCATAAAAGGAAAGACTGAGAAGTTGAACATTATTAACATTTAAATGTTCTGCCCTGTCAAATGCACTGTCGAGGAAATGAAAGGACAAAGCAGAAAGAGAGCTTAAAACTTTGCCAAATATAGATCTGATTAAGGGTACGTATACAAGGAGCGCCTGGGTGGCTCAGTCGGTTAAGTGTCCAAGCGTCCGAATTCAGCTCAGGTCATGATCTCAGAGTTTGTGGGTTCGAGCCCCGCATCGGGCTCTGTGCTGACAGCTAGCTCAGAGCCTGGAGCCTGTTTCAGATTCTGTGTCTCTCTCTCTCTCTGACCCTCCTCTGCTCGCACTGNCTGGAGACGACTCAACCTTCTGTGGAATCAACGGCCAAGCCAAAGAATATCTCTTTGGAATCTCAGGGTTCCTGAATTTTGCTAAGGGTCCCGTCAAGAGTGAGAGCAGCTGGAAGAAAGTCTGTGGAAGAAGAAGGGCAATAAGATAGGCTCAACATTTGTCCAGTTTGCCGACATGAAAGACTTATTTGGGAATCTATTTTGCATACATTTCAAAATCAGATTTACATATAAGATGCTTAGCAAGTCATTGGGTAGGTGGAAGTGTTGTTTTGTCTCACTCCTCCCCTGTGAATGAATTAGAGCAGAGTAAGGCAGGAGGCCTCAGCCCTGCATAATGTGGTACAGGCCTGTCGCTCCGGTGTCTGCTGGGGAAGCCTTGCCTCTATAGGAAATACAGCAGGCGTTCTCTCTAATACTGACAAAAACGAAGTCTATATGTCATAAGAAGGATTAATCAAAAGTAAAAAAATATATTGTTTTCACTTGTCACCACAAAAGCGAAAACCCTCCAGATGTTTAAATTTTTTAAGCTGGAATTCACTCAAAGTACTTCACATTCGAGATACAGCCGAAGAAAGTGGTAGACATATACATTTTTATTCGAAAATAATCTTTCCTAATTTGCAGTACAATCCCATAGGCTGAGCACTATTGTTTCTGAATTTGAAAACGTGGAGAACTAAACTCTGGATATTAGAACAGTTTTGTACAATTTCTATGTCTGAGTTGAAAGGGAAATCAAACTTTGTATATGCTCCCTCATTTTACAGAGGGATGGCATGAATGTCTAAGTTTGCTTAAAGGCACAGCTTAGATTAGACCCCAGTTCTGCCATTTCCCAGCACGGCACACTTTGAAGGGCTTCATGTTTTTGTTATCTATCATTGCTTTACTAAATCANTTTTGAGTCCCTCTTCCTCTCTCTTTTATCTTTATTCTAGTTTTCTTACATTTGTATTATTCTTTATTCTTTGTGGGCTTCTCCGTACGCTGCATCCTCTTATCAATCATTACACCCTTTAATTTTTTTTTTCATGTGACAATAGAACCTTGGAAAATTCCTTCCAAAAATATATTTGAAAACAGGAACAGATTCTTTCTGTGGGTGTGCTTGGAGGTAATAAAATCGGAGATGAAACTTTCACAGCCGAGAGAAGGAAGGTGCTTTGACAATCCCATCAAAAAGTTTTCCAAACAAATTTTTCTTTAAAAACATCCTTTTTATAATGTTTTTGATTACTATACTTCTTGAATATTAAACACCATCTCCTGGACTCGTTTTATTCCAAAGCAAATGCACTGCAACCAATATTTGAGGTGTTTCAGGCTCCTTTTATAACCGAACCCACATCAGTTCGTGATGAGTCAGAAAGTGATGTCACACAAAGAAAACTTTATTTGCTGCAAATAAGGGGATCACAGGGAATACTTTCCAGAGCCCTGACTCCCGGAGCAAGGGTGAATGGATTCCTTTTATTTAAGGTTAGGATGAAAGTTTAGATCGAGAAGCCTCATCATTGTATGTAGAGGTGGGCATAAAGATGTGCCAANGCCTAAGAGTCTCTCTCTCTCTCTCTCTCTCTCTTCCTCTACCCCTCTCCCCTGCTTGCATACTCTCCTTCTCTCTAAAAAAAATAAAACAAAATAATTTTAAGTGATAAAAATTCATTCCTGGCAAAACAAAAACTTGGTAACGTCTTTATCGGGTCTTTGAGTGTGAGTGTGTGTGTGTGTGTGTGTGTGTGTGTGTATTTTCATTCTGCTCTCGTGGGAGAGCCTCTGTGCACAAAGCAAGCCCACAGGAACTGCGGCAGAAACGCCTACACACACACACACACACACACACACACACACAGTATGTTATGTAATGAGGCCTGCGCTCCTCCCTGAGTGAAGACTTTAGTGTGATAATGAAGTAATGGTAGTTGTCAGTCATTTTAGAGGTTACTCTGTGGTCTGTTGTCCAGCTTGGAGTCAGGGGTGAAGGTGAAACTGGCCTGGGTGGTCTGGGCTGGCTGGAGGTCTCCTCAAGGGGCGGTTTCACCTTCCATATGTGTGAATTAAGAGATAAGCTGGAAAGAAGAGCTTACGGAAGAATGTGAGACGAAGGTTAGTGAATACAAGCAGGTGGGCAGTAAAGGTCGGTTCTTGGGATCTAGCTGGTGACACGATGAGATATGGCTCTTACCTAGAAAACATGATCCAGGGTTGGAAAAATGAAATTGCTCAGCTATTTAGTCTCTTTACCATACCGTCTATATAACCTAAGCTTTAAAAACTTCTTTCAGGGGGCCTTCTCCCCGCCCCCAGTCAACTGTAATTAGGGTTGATTGACTGCCAGAGATTAAAGGAACAGTTACTTTTCTTCAATCCTGAAAGGTATTCTTAGTATTAGAAAGCCAAACGGATATAGGGACTGGTTTGAATTAAATAAAAATGCCCAAACTTCTAGGTGGTTACTATCAAGATACGTATGGTGTTTTTACACAGTTGTACTGTGATATTGTGATTTGTATTTGGTCATCTGAATGACCAAAATCTATTTCTCATGTGTATTTGATCTTGGTCTGTGGTTTGTGGCTCACAGTTCACCAAGGCATTGGAACTTCTTAAATGTTAGGCTGATCGTCCTCTTTTGTTATGTTGAAGATGTGACTTTTGGACCCTACCCAAGGGTGGAGGCTGGTTGCAGGGAGGACCAGCCCTGTGATTAGAAGGTCAGAAAGTTCATCCCCAACCCAGACCTCTGTGGAGGCGAGAGGGCTAGACATTGATTTAGTCAGTGGCCAATGACTTAGTCAATCCTGACTTTTCAATGAAGCCTCCATAAAAACCCTAAAGGACTGAATTTGGAGAGCTTTAGGGTTGGTGAACACCAGGAGACTGGGGTAAGTGCTGGCCTCGAGAGGGCATGGAAGCCCCACGCCCTTTACCCAGACCTCACCCTATACAATTCCTCATCTGGTTGCTAATTCATACCCTTTACCATATCCTTTACTGGCAAACATAAATAAGTGTTTTTCTGAGACCCGTGAGCTGCTCTAGCAAATTAAAATAACCTAAGTAGGAGGTCTTTGGAACCTTCCACCTGTAGCCAGTGAGTTGGAAACCCAGGTTAATAGCCCAGGGCTTGTGTCCAGCATTGGAAGTCGGGAGTGGAGAGCGGTCTTGTAGGACTGAGCCCTTCATCTGTGGAATCTGGTGCTCTCTCCCGGTAGATAGTGTCAGAATTGGGTTAATTTTTCAGACACCCTGCTTGTGTTTGAGAATTGCTTGGTTTTGTGTCCCCTCCCCACTCCCCGCCACATACACACATTGGAATTGGGTCCTCGAACCCAAAAAGAAGAAATGATCATGAAAGTTTTATAACTGAAAAAGCTCATCGGTAACCTGAGTACATACGTATTTTAACATGCCCTATTTACATCCACAGATCATCTTGCATAGTAAGAAAATCTCGCGCTGCTGTGAGTGTGTTTTCACATATGAATGCTGACTTTGTGTTCAGAGAATGTAGCTTTTTGACAGCACCCTGTTCATAAATGTGTGCTATATCAATAGGATATATTGGAAAGGCTCTAAATCCAGAGAACAACCTCCTGAAGTCTTTTCCCATCTGCCTTTTGTGACAATTTGTCAGTGATGTTTTGGCAGATTAGTGGTCATCGTTGCCTTATGAAGAAACACTCAACCTTCTGGCCATTCAGAAGAGTCTGGTTTCCAGGCACTATCTTGGGGAATCTCTTACATTGTATTATCCCATATATTTTGACTCTATTTTTTTTACTTTATTTTTCTTGAATGGAGTTCTGCAAAATATATCAGGTCAACCATAATGCAAAAGAATTCATAAATCAAATTATGCGAGTATTAGGCATCTCTTAGTGGAACAAGACTTATTTCAATTCATCATCTATGAGCTCCGTGTGTGCCAATTCATCACTATAGCAATCTTGTCAGTTTGTACCTTGGTAAATAATTATTTCCACATCCCGTCTTCTAAGGGGCTTGGCACTGTATCTTGCCAGCTGGTCCACATTAATGAAAAACAAACTGCTTATGATCTATGGCCATGGTTCATTCCCAGCTAACTGATATCACACTTATACGCACAGTAATTATACTGTTGGAAGCTGCATTTTCACACAAAAGCATTTTCTGTGCACTTTGGAGAAAACTAGTTTTACTTTGTCAGGAATGAGCAGATTGCCAAGCTGACCATTGAAGAAACGATAGGTTATTTACATGTGCCTTGTGATTAATATTTATGTGTGTGCTAGAATCAGAATATGGTGGCCGGATGCCAAGAAAGAAACCATTACCATTATGGTGCTTTGCCTGGGAAAATTGTTCTCTGACCACACACCCGGGTGACTTCCAAATTTAGAGTTCTGTCACACCTCCTCTTTCCTACTCTCTTCCTGTCCTTTGGATATGTCTACCTGAATTATGTTTTCGAATGCACAAATCAAACATTTCTAAGGCTTATTTCTCGTGCCCTGCCCCTTACTCCAAATGAGCTCTCCTTCCTAACTCATCAGCAGTTTCCTGGCCTCCAATCTTCAGTCATCTGCTGCCAACTTGACTTTGCCTGTCCTATCCAATCAACAGTGGAGTGCAAATGGCTTCATAATATGTGGATTATCTGTTCTTATATTTCTCTGTTACTCCTTTAGTTCAGCTTAAGCTTAGACTATAACAGCTTTATAATTGGTCTCTCTGCCTTTTCCCTGCCCCAAACCCTTCGTACTTACTGTAAGGTTGAAATAACAGAGGGTGGTGAACCAAAGACGCTCAAAAACAAGACAGAGGAGCCAAGGGGAAAGGGCTGAGCACACCTTTATTGAAAAAGGCTCTCGGGCGAGGGCGAGGTTCCGTGGCTTGGGGGTAGAAGCAAGCCCCGGGGAAGTCGGGCTCTGAGGGGTATATATAGGACTGTAGTTCCAGGCTGAGACCCTCGAGGGTAGGTCTCCTTATTTGGTATCGCTTTTCCTGGGTTGGGTCTCGTTTCTGCTGAGGTGACGTGTCTTCTGAGAAACCAGTAGCTGGAAGCTGGTAGCTGGAAAGTCCCGAGGCGATCATAAGATGGA
>NW_027528635.1:2402694-2413503 GCF_008692635.1 Crocuta crocuta | reverse complement strand
GGGAAGCTGGTGGCGGGAAAGTCCTGAGGCGATCATAAGATGGAGTCCTATCTGCCATCTTGGTGTCCTTTCCCAAACCCGCCAGACCTGTCACTTACCAGTGCAGATTAATCTTCCTAAAACTCTGCCCACTGCATAGAGAACAGAGTTCAAACCTGTTAGCAAGGCATCTGAATCCTTCCAGAAACTGCATTCAGTCTGCCTTTGTTCCTAGTATTTCCCCCACTTGAACAGTATGCTCCAGCCAGCTAAATTTCCTCATTCTTACCTTGATCTATCTGGTACTTTCCATGTTTATCAATTTTCCTCTAACTCTGTGGTGTGATGACAGCTTATTCAATTTTCTAACAAACTTCTAAAATGTTATTTCTAGAAAAGTCCAGCCACTTTGTTTTACAGATGAGGAAAAAAGAGGCCTGGAGCAGCAGTGTGCTTTGCTTAAAGACACAGATAATTAGTAACAGATGCAAGAGAGACTAGAACAGTTCTCAAGGAGTGCCCTCCCTACTCTTCCAAGCCACCTCCCTCTGCCCTGCCCTGCCCTGCTGGGGCTAAGACTTTCCATACAGTTTGCATGACAATAGCACGGCCTCAAGTTTACATTTAGCAACTTGAACTGTCAACTTTAAATTATTATTTCACTTTAACATGTTTTTCTCCCAAGGTCGATTCAAAACCCTCTAAGAACCAAGACTGTATCATATTCTTCCTTATAGAATCCAAATAATGGTAATGATTATAGGCGCTTGGGTGGCTCAGTCAGTTAAGCATCTGACTTTGGCTCAGGTCACGATCCCAGGGTTCGTGGGTTTGAGCCCCGTGTCGGCCTCAGTCCTGACAGCTCAGAGCCTGGAGCCTCCTTTGGATTCTGTCTCCCTCTTTGTCTGGCCTTACCCTGCTCATTCTCTGTCTCTTCCTGTCTCTCAGACATAAATAACATTAAAAAATTTTTTTTAAATAATGGTAATGATTAGAGAATACCAACAGTATTTTTTGTGTACATATTCTGTGTCAGCCACTGCATAAACTTGTTGCATGCATAATCCCATTTAGGTCTCCTAACAACTCTGTGGTCACTATCATTGTTTCATACATGACACAGTGAAACTCAGAGAAGTTGAATAACTGTCCAAGGTCACAAAGCTATCAATTATCATAGACAGCCTTTGAAGTTAGGTTTCTAAAACTAAGATTTCAAAACTGACACTNTGTGAAATTTATTTAAAATTTTTTAAAATATTTATTTATTTTTGAGAGAGAGGCAGACAGACAGACAGAGCATGATCAGGGGAGGGGCAGAGAGAGAGGGAGACACAGAATCTGAAGCAGGCTCCAGGCTCTGAGCTAGCTGTCAGCACAGAGCCCGACACGGGGCCTGAACCCACGAACAGTGAGATCATGACCTGAGCCGAAGTTGGATGCTTAACTGGCTCAGCTACCCAGGTACTCCTACAGGTAACCATCTAATAAGATTTCTACAGGTGAGGAAATTGAAACATAGAGAAAATATCTTGTTTGGGTTACAGCATTGACCGATTGAAGGGCAGGGATCAGAAAAGTTAGGGAGCTAGACTATGGAACCCATAGTTTTACTCATTACCCTATATTGCTCCTCATATAGATTTCTTGTCATTCACATAGTTACTAAGGGTAAGGGGACCAAAAGACAAAATTGGTTTCAATTCATAAAATTGGACTATTTCTATACACCCAGGCAATACTGGATGGAGTTCCCAAAGATGTTCTGATAATCATGTAGATTAATTTGAAACCCCTGGGGGTGTCCACAAAGTGAAAGAGTGTAGTTAGCAACGCAGATACCACGTGCCTGTTGCCTAAGATTTGCAGAGGAACCAACAACAAACTACTTGAGCCATTCATTCCTCTATTATGTGTCTGGCAGTGGCGTTGAAAGATACTAGTTCTCCCTTCTCTCCTTCGTGGAACCTCAACCCAGCTGCTCTTTAAAATCAGTTGCAGAGCTTTGAGGGGTGCCTGGAGGGCTCAGTCAGTGAAGCGTCCAGTTCTTGGTTTCTGCTCAGGTCATGATCTCACGGTTTGTGAGCCCTGCATTGGGCTCCGCAGGACAATGCAGAGATGGCTTGGGAATCTCTCTCTCCCCCTCTCCTTCTCTGACCCTCCCTCTCTCCCTCTTTCAAAATAAATAAACTTTAAAAAATAATAACAAAATAAAATAAATTGCAGAGCTTTGAGAAAAGCTGATATCCGGGATCCACCTCCCAGACATGCTGGATCAACTGATCTGAGAATGGAGCCAAGGCACAAGTTTGGTTTTTTTTTAAATTCCTTCAGATGAGTCTAATATTTAGCCAGAGTTGCAACCCACTTCTCTATCACATCAATGTAGGGAAGGTGAGGAGTGTACATTTAGTCTCCCTAAGTTCCCTTAATACTGTTGTGCTGTTTCCACTTACGCATGCTCGGTTTAAGTCTGTGGTAGTTTACATCAATCTTAATAAGTTATACTTTCAAAGTTTGTTATATTTTGTACCACTCGTATTCTGTATTCGTAGCTAACTAATTTACAAGTATGATGGTGCATAAGCTGTTTTGAGATGCAGTACCTTACATAGCCACTAGGGAAATACGTGAATTATGCAGCATTTAGGGCTTTTTGAGAAACAAAAACCAGAAAACTTTTGAAGCCTTTTATAAACAGAAAATACTGACAGTGAATCAGCTAGAGTGTATGCAAAACAATAATAATTTTGCTTTGATTATACAAAGTGAAGTTTCTTGTTTGAGCTAGAGTTGCTTTTNCATATAGGCACTCCTATCTCTAAATGGGAGGCTTTCTCTATATTGTCATAGCATTTCATATCATATATTACATTTGAGGGGAAAAATTGAATCTCATACTTTTATAATCCCCATAGTACAGAGCACATAGTAGATGTTCAATAAATACATGTTGACAGCTGACTGGTTTTCCTCNCATGACCTAAGCGAAAGTCGGACACTTAACCGACTGAGCCACCCAGGCGCCCCAAGATTTTCAATTTATATTCCACATTAAAATGGTTTTTTCTGTATTCCAAACAATCCTGTGTACCCTGTACCTTAATCAGTTTTCAGGTACCTGAATATGCCTATAACTACATATCTCATTTTATGTGTATTTTGGTCTTGGTAGAGAAGGATCACTCAATATAATAAGCCTCCTTGAAATTTCATGACAGTAAAAGATTAGCTATAGAATCAGTTCTTGGGTCAACGTTACATATTGAATGAAAAAAAAAACAATTGGGTTTAATGAATATAAGGCTGTGCATGGTTAATATTTTGGAGTTTATTTCATACGTACACAATAATCAATAAGATTATTCTCATGAACACAAGTTTTCAGAAACTGAAGTGACGACATTCAGAACCAAGTCAGATTTATTCTATTTTTAAAAATTTTTTTAATGTTTGTTTATTTTTGAGAGATAGAGCACAAGCAAAGGAGGGGAAGAGAGAGAGGGAGACACAGAATCTGAAGCAGACTCCGGGCTCTGAGCTGTTAGCACAGAGCCTGATGTGGGGCTCGAACTCACGAACTGTGAGATCATGACCTCAGCTGAAACTGCATGCTCAACTGACTGGGCCACCCGGGCACCCCCCAAGTCAGATTTATTCTATACAGCGTTTTTAGTGGTTTCCCTCTTTCTTCCTTTTTTCCTGTATGCTGCACATCTTTTAAAGTACTCGGTAATTGATGTTATTGTCTCGTACACCATTAAATCTGCTCATCAGGGATGGATACACGAGGGAACCCAGGACGATGGCTGGTTTTATAGTGTGATTTGTTAAAGGTTTCATATTTACCTGGCTTATGAGCCAGAGGTAATCTAAATTAAAATCAATGAAGAACAAAAGTGAAAAGCATTTAGGAACATTATTCATAGATGCTAATAAAATGCCATGACTTAATTATTAGTGGGTCTGTTTCATTGTCATTTTCATTGTCGAGCCACGCTGTGTTCTAATTCCTGACTCTTAGAATCTTACATGAAGAGATTCAAGAATAGGGATTTGAATTCGTTCGTGTTTGCCTCAGTGCTTTGATTCATTTGACCTAAAGAGATACAGGGGAAGAAAAGGGTTGGCCCTAGCCATATCTGCTCCACTGTGTCGTCTCTGCCCTTCTAACGTCCCTAGGAAAGAGTCAACTGCTAGGATCTGGAACTGACTTCTGCTGTTGCTGTCTGCATGCCAAGGAGGCATTGCTCAGTCCCACTGGTGAAGCATGTGCGATAGTTATTTTTTCCCTATCTGTGGAGCAGACCTATTCTTATTGTGTCCTCAGCTCACGGTGGACTAGGGCAGGCTATGCAGGATGGTTGGCTGGGAACTTGCTAAAGGGGGGCGTAAGACTATGGACTTGGGAGTCTGGCAGCCTGGGATCAAATCCTGGGTAGCTTTGGTAGGATCATTTCACCTCTCTGTGCAACCGTTTCCTCATTTGTAAAATAGCTATAATACAGGGGCACACGGGTTCCTCAGTTGGTTAAGCATCTGACTCTTGATCTCAGCTCAGGTCTTATCTCAGGGTCGTGAGTTCAAGCCCCGCCTTGAGATCCATGCTGGGCATGGAGCCTACGTTAAAAAAAATAACAAAATAAAATAGCTACCATACATGTGCATATCTCATAGGGTGGCAGTAAGGATGGAATGACTTAATACAAGAGAAGTACTTATCACTGCCTGCAACCTGGTAAGTAGTGTGTAAGTGCATTATGTTTATGAACACAACACAGGAATATATCCTATGACACCTTCTCTTCCTCACCTCTGTCTTCCAAGCATTACCAAACCCCAGAGAAGTATTTTTCAAACTCTAGGTGGTGACTTTTTGGTTTCTAAAATCAATTGTGCGGAGTGTGACCGGTATTGATTTTCAGTTGCAGGAGAATAGAATACACTAGAGTGCCTCACACCAAGAGTGAGTTTGGTTCCATAAAATATTTGGTCCACATATGTTTGTGTGACTGTGTGTGTTTCAGCTCACAATTTCAAATGGATTTTATTCAGTGCATACGTTTCATCTCCCCCACTAAATCGGAGGGAAAAGGAAAGACTCCATGGAGTGCACAGCCATTTAAACCATCCCAGCCTAACCAAGGTGTGTGTCACTATAGCTGATAACGTGACTGACTACAGAAGCGATTCTCAACCAGTTATCTTTGTAGAGGGCTACAGTTGAACCTCTCCCTCTCGTCTGTGATCTATATCCCTGGTGGCATTGGGAAGTAGAGGCATGGAAGTGGCTGGGATAAATACCCTGCACCTTTGAGAACCATTGCACTGTAAGCTCCTTAAGATGCATCACCCTTTTTGGCCTTTCTTCCCAGTATCCTGCACATTCGAGATGTGTAATACATAGTTACTGAATAAATCACCAAGATTCACATAGACCTGTGCTTAAAGAATGCTGATAACACTTACAGAACAAATCCATTTGTTAAATGAGCCTTATTGAACAACTACTAGTGGGGGCAAAATATGTTTTACAAATAATCTGATGGTAATGGAAAGGCATTGTCAGATCTGCACACCACTGAATATTTGGAGGAAAAAAATCCCCTGTTTCTTTCTAAGGATGCTATTCTTTATGATGGATGTTAGCAGTTCTCCTTTGGCAAACAGTCTCCAGATATGACATTGCTAAAGTCGGCAATCTGTCTGCCTCCTCTCTTGGTTGGATGCAAATACAAGTGTCTCTTGCTTAACACAAGAGGCAAATGCACAAATACTTATTATGTACAGGAGGCTTCACCCAAAAAAACTTTAAAGTAAAATAATTTTATGAATTGTGCACAGCTTTTGATGAATTTCTCAAAATTTCCTCCTCTACTCACTGGAAAATTTCCTCCAAGTCTTACCACTGTTTGAATATAAACAAATTCACAGTTAGAATAAGCATAATGGAGGGGCACATGCGTGACTCAGTTGTTTGAACATCTGACTCTTGATTTCAGCTCAGGTCATGATCCCAGGGTCATGGAATCGAGCCCCATGACGGGCTCCGCGCTGAGCGTAGAGCCTACTTGGGATTCTCTCTCTCTCTCTCTCTCTCTCTCTCTCTCTCTCCCCCCCCGCCCCTCCCCTGCTCACTGTCTGTCTCTCAAAAAGAAAAAAAAAAGTCTAAACACATAATGTTAACTGACTCATGTTTGCCTGAATTATGCAAGGTCTCAGAGTCCCTCCAAGGTATGTTCTGGACTTTCCCAAAAGAAACCTTCTGGGTCCTGATGGATCCTCTCAGGGTCTCCCCATCAAGTTGCTCTGATTGATATTCGATATTTAAGAACCCTATGTGAGAACCACATCCCCACCTTGCTGCTGCTGCCGTGTGCACCTCCATGCAAGTGTGCTGCCTTGTGTCGAGGAGAGATCCCCGGGTACCGTCCACACTGGCCCTGCTGGGGTCCTGCAGCTTCTACTGCATTGGAGCCAGGCTGCCATTCATGAGAAATGGAAGCGCAGTCCCTCTCCTGATGCTGAGCCACACTCAGAAAGGAGGTGTCAGGCATAGCCACGCCAGTGCTCACATGCCCAAGCCTTCTGCTAAAACAGCTCCTTGAGCTGATGTGTGAGGCTCTTCTTCCCTGGCATCTGGCAGGAGTCCGTGGCACTGGCATAACTACTATTTTTCTTTTCTTTTTAAAAAAAATTTTTTAAAAATGTTTTTGTTTATTTTTGAGAGAGAAACAGTACAAGTGGGGGAGGGTCAGAGAGAGGGAGACACAGAATCCGAAGCAGGCTCCAGGCTCCGAGGTCTCAGCACAGAGCCCCATGCGGGGCTCGAACCCACGGACCTTGAGATCATGCCCTGAGCTGAAGTCGAATGCTTAACCAATTAAGCCGCCCAGGGGTCCTTAACTACTGTTTTTCAGAAGGCACCACAGGTGTGGACACTGAAGCCTCAAGAGCTTTTCAGGGGCCTACAAAAATATTTGAGACCTAAAACGTTAAAAAAGTAGTAAAATATAAAANACATACCCTTATAAGAATATGGGTTCTACTAGTATATTAAATGTGCATCATTGGAAAACCACTTTTAAAGAGAGAAAAAACTTCCATCATTAGAAAACAGCTTGACCAGAATTCTTGTTTATGGATGACGAGTGTTCAATTATCATGATAATATAGAGTGTGCTGACTGTAATTTACAGAGCACACTCACACTTCTGATCACTGGGAGATCAGCACCACCCATATTGAAAGAGAATAGGGGCGCCTGGGAGGCTCAGTCCGTTCAGCGTCTGACTTCCACTCAGCTCATGATCTCACAGTTTGTGAGTTGGAGCCCCACATGGGGCTCGCAGCTGTCAGCACAGAGCCCACCTCAGATCCTCTATCCCTCTCTCTCTCTCAAAACTAAACATTTACAAAAAGAGACTAATTCAACACTACAATAATACTACAATACTACAATCAAACGTTCTTTAGTGCCTATAATGAAATAGGTACTATTTTAAACACGTTAAACTCATGACAGCCCTCTGAGGCAGCGCCCATTATTAGCCAAACTTTGCAGATGAGGACACTTGGGGGATGTTTGCCCAAGGCAGGCAGTGATGGACCTGCAACCTGAACTCAGGTCTCCTGACTTCACATGCAGTGTTCTTTCCTCGAGAACACACCAACCTAAACCCTTGACAAAGTAACCGGGCAGTCGGCACGACTCTAAAGTCATTGTGCTGCCACACGACCCCAGGATGATGGAAGTCATTGAATTCATCCTCTGCCTCCAGGCGGGACAAACTAGAAATCACTCCTGACGCACGTAAATCCATCTTGTTTTCAGACACACGAGAGGAAGAGATTTCACAAGCTCCTACAGCAACATCCGGGATATAAAGAAGAGCTTCTCCTATAGCTCTAACCCTATTGCCTGTTCTTGGGAAAAGAGGAAAACCTCATTAAAATTACATTTTATTACCCTTGGGGAATGCTAAACGGACGCTAATCCAATACAGATTTGGTCCTAAATGTCAAGACTTTTGAGAGAGCTGAAGATCAGTAAAGCTGATGTCATTCCGTTTTGAGATGAGTAGACAGGAGAAGAGCGGTCCTTCAGCAGAAGCACTCCAGGCAAATTCATAAGGAATCCAGTTCATTCTCCCCTTGACAGGACCCTGCATGCTTGCCTTCGGGCGGTGGTCAGGGAACTGCAGCCTAGGGGCCAAATACGGCCCACTGCCTGTTCTCGTATGGACTGCAAGCAAAGAATCGTTTTTATGTTTTTGATAGTTGAGAACATCAAAAATAATATTTTGTGTGGGGTGCCTGGGTGGCTCAGTCGGTTAAGCGTCTGACTTTTGATTTCTGCTCAGGTCGTGATCTCACAGTTCATGGGTTCGAGCCCAGCAACAGGCTCTGCACTGACAGGGTGGAGCCTGCTTTGGGATTCTCTCTTTCCCTCTCTCTCTGCCCCTCCCCTGTGTTCTTTCTCTCTCAAAATAAATAAACATTAAAAAAATATATTTTGTGGCANGTAACAGAGGCCATATGGCCAGAAGGGCCTAAAACATGTACTATCTGGTCCTTTACAGAAAAAGGTTTCTGATCTCTGGTAGAGGGGAAAATGAAAACAAATACCTTTTTTTGCCCACCCACTTCCCTTCACTCAGGTAAAGGAGGGCATGAAACATTTGGCAGCAGGAAGGCCCTAAGCATCTGGAAGACCTCACTGGGACTTCTGTGTAAGCCCTGTTCTGGTTTTACTTAAAACTTGGGCAGCCATGGCCCCAGAGTAGTTCTTGCCCATGCAACTCCCTTAGCTCCCATAGTGTTGCTTGACAGAGTTGAGAGGGAGTATATGTAACCACCAGTGACCTCAGTGCTCGTGGCAGATTGGGATGCTACGGAATTGTGCAGATGTCAGTTTCTTTTTTCCACTTTGCAATTGTCTACTGACCAGTGTAACTGATACCTCCATTCTTCTTGCGGCGACACCACGAACAGATGGATATTAACTGACATTTGTGACTGAACCAAATTAATTTACACATTTTGAGTCATAGAGCTCCCTGGATTATTTCCCACACCTGCACGCCTGCAAGTAATGTCTCATCTATTAATTGGCAAGCTCGGTGGTCTTCAGAAGATTGGATGGTTAAATGTACCCTCCCTGTTCTTGAGGAGTTCACAGGCCAGAGAAGGGAGACAGACTTTTATCTTCCATGAGCGAATCCCATGTTAAATTTCTAAATTCAGCTTCCTGAGACCAGAGAAGAGGGACCAATGACAACTTCCCTGGGGATNTTTGCCTCTCTCCCTTTCCCCCACTGTTTCTCCCCTTCTTCTCCCCCATGGTCCTCCATTAAGTTCCACATTTCAAATACTATGGAAGTGTGAAAGAACCTAAAAATGGCAGGGGAGCTTAGTGACTGTAGCGTTCAGTGTATGATGTTGGAGGGTGGCAAAGGGGTGGGGGTGAGGGTGGGGAAATGACAAAAGGAAAAGGAAATGTGGCTAGTGCAAAGGGTGGGGACTCCAAAGAGAAAAGTTGGGAGCAGGTTTTAGAAGGCCTTGAATACCAAAATGAAGGATTTACACTTTTGCACTGATGATTAATAAAAAACCAAAAGCCTCACAAGCTTTTAAGCTCAGGCATGAGATAGCTCAATTTTAGAATCTGGCCTAACCATTCAGAATAATGCCATTAACATATTGTAGTATAATGCAGTTCAGTATGTGGTTGATAGTGGTTGTATCAGCTAGGGGTTTTGTTGTTGTTGTTCTTGATTTTCTTCTTGTTTTTGCTAGTTTTTATGACCTTGTAACAAACAACTCCAAAATCTTAGTGGCTTATGACAGCTAACGGCCATTTCTCAGTAACGGTGCATGTCATTCATGGATTGGCTCTGACTCTCCTGTGTCTTTTTTGTTTTGGGGACCCAGGCTACAGGAGCAGCGCCTCTTTGCACCACTCTGCATTCACTTCACATGGCTTAGTTAGATGGTGAGGGGTGCACTGTCTAGTCATCTCGCAATTAGGGGAACAAATATTAGAAACAAACATACAACCAACCAGAGTATTAATACACAAACAAACGCCTGACCACCTAGGTTTGTGCCTAGACGCATACTTTGCCTTTGGTAAATCTTCACCAATACCTGCTCTACTATATGTAATTTAATCTACCGAGGCTCTGTCGGAAGCTGTCAATAGCAGTGATGTGAGACTTGCATACAGATGGTACTGAGACTGACAAAGTTAGCCACTCTGGTGTCTTAGCATGTTGGGGGTGGGGGCAGGGAACGGATATCAACGACTGACGTTTTTATTGGGCTTCTATGTGACAGAGATTTTACCTGGACTATCAGTAACTATTTAAAACATCCCTCCAAGGCAGATGCCTCATCATCCTTATGTTATAGGCAAGGACACTAAGGCACAGAAATGATAAGTAATTTTTCTAAGTTCATGTGGCTGGACAGTAGCGGAAGCAGGGTTCCAATCCATATTGGCCAGCTTCGGAGTCCATGCTCTGACATGTCGCACAAGCCTATTCCTGGAGCTGCGGCCATCACCAGCTGACCGTTCAAGCCAGAGCGGCCCATTGGGGGGCACATCTGATGCAGGCGTTTCCCAACTGTGCCCCACACAACCTTATCAATCCTATAAGAAAGAGTACAGAGTTTACATCATCAAAGCGACATTTGATGACAATTTTCTGTCACCTGGGATTTCAGATTTTTGTATGATGAAAAGATCCCCACTACCCTCTTTGGCCCATGTTATGATCTATAATTATCATCCACTTCCACTTATAAGATTAATTAATACACAAAATA
>NW_027528635.1:2401981-2402687 GCF_008692635.1 Crocuta crocuta | reverse complement strand
AAAAAAAAAGAGAAGTGAAAAAAAAAAAAAAAAGTTAGAACTACTGATCACTTCCGACTGGTTTCCTTGACAGTTAAAGAAACAGGAGACTTGGGGGCAGGAGCAGGGACACAATGGGTCCTTAACACCAGGCTTTCAGATCAGGACCCAACTCAGTCCCAGGTGCTTTCGGCTGTGTCTGGCTGCTCCGGGTGAGCAAAAGGCAACCATGGGTCATATGCGAGGAATGACCAAGGTGACTCCCTCTTCTTTTGTGTAGCCCCCAGCCTGGGGAGAGACCAATTTCCATAAAATTGGATCGATCTCTTTGGATTTCCTTTATCATACTCTAGGGTTTCTCCCCCCTCCCCTTGCTTATTATTATTAATGCTTTAGGAGCCAGCCGGGAGGCTGCAGTGGATTCTCAAGTTTTATTTTCCACGATATAGATGGCTTTTCAATAATTTATAGTGTAATGTTTATAATACTTGCACAGGTATTAAGAATTAATGAAGAATAAATAATATCCTANCATTGTGTCAGGATGCTGCCTAATAAAATGGGTCTTTTAAAACACAGAGGCAGAATGCGCGGTCCTATCGCCCACGCACATTCGGCTTCTTTTCCCCCTACGAGTCAGAAATTCACATCCTTTCTGTTTCGAGGGTGCATCATCAGAGTATCTGCTCCTGCTTATCTATCCACTTTTTTCTCATTCCAAACTTCC
>NW_027528635.1:2372500-2401713 GCF_008692635.1 Crocuta crocuta | reverse complement strand
ATTAAGACACAATGCAAATGTCATTTCTGGAAAAAAAACAAAAACAAAAACAAAATAAAAACTTTCCCTGCCATTAGAACCAGTAGAATTTTCTTCGTTTGTTTACACTCATGTATAAATTTGAGTGTGTTCTAATTAAATCATCTATTTTATATATAGTTACCTACATGCCTCCCATATCAGACTATAACACATTTGAGAGTAGGAATCGTCTTATTCTGCTTTGAATGCTTGGTGCCTAGCACAGGGCTTAATACATTTTCAACGAATGGTAATTTTTATCCATCAAGATCCTTTAAGAAGCAAGAACTTAAAATTCGGATAAAAGAATCTGTTTATTATCAATCCTATAAGGAAGAGTACAGGGTTTACATCACCAAAGGGTTTTAGGTTGGTTTTAAGTTTCCTAGGCAGAAGAAAGATTTCCTCTCAGAGTTTTTACCAGATCAGCAAGAACCTAATCCTATGCCTGGGAAAACTATTGGACAAGGGCTCTCTCTCTCTCCTCTCTCCTTTTTTCTTTAAGTCCATAAAGAATTCTATCCAGGATACCACACTGCATCTAGGCATCATGTTTCCTTAGGCTCTTCTGTCTGTGAAAGTTTCTCAGATACTCTTTGTTTTTGATGACCTTTGACAGTTTTGAAAAACGCTTGTCAGGTGTTTTCTAGAATGTTCCTCAGTTGGTATTTGTCTGGGGTCTTCCCTATGATTTGACTAGGGTTATGGATTTTGGAGAGGAAGAAAATAGAAAGTGCCATTTTTATTACATCATATCAACATGACTTATCACTGTAAGTCTTGAACTTTACCACCTACCTGAGTTAGTGGTTGAAGAGGTCTTTGTCTACTGTAAAGCCACTCTTCTTTTTTCCCTTTCTGTACTAGACTTTTTGCAAGGAAATCACTATGGGCACCCCAATAAGAATGATGCAGTATGCTCCCCGCTCCCTGATGGTGTAATATCTGCATAAGTATTTTGGAATTCTATAAGGAAGATGTATCTGTTTTCCGCCACTTATTTATTCAATCATTTATATCAGTATGGACTCGCGTGTATTAAGTTTATACTTTGGGTTCTCATCCAGTACCACTTTATTTAATTTCCTGCTCAAGTTGTTCCACATTTTGCCATTGGGAGCTCTTTTAGTTGACTCCAGTGTCCCTTTGGCATACCCATTTCGCACACGTGCGTGTGCGTGTGCGTGTGTGTGTGTTATTTTAGTACTTTTTACTTTCTGGCACAACAAGATATTCCAGCTTCATCTTGTATATTTCCTGGGCCATTCCTGCAATCAGCTATTTCTCCGAGGACCCTTGGTGTCTTTTATCAGAGAATGGTATTGCACTATCCTTTTTGAAACAGTGGCACCATGAAGTAGTGGAGAACTGTTATGGCAGAGTTTGTTCCTAGATGATTTCTGACAAGCGATGTGTCACACCCTGTCTCCCTGGAAAAGAACTGCTCAGTCCATGCAGGAGCTCATACAACTCACCTGCTACACCAACAGCACAAAGAGTTTCAGTAAGTTCTAAAAGACCCTCTGGTTTCCCATCTTTTCATTCCTAAGCCAGTTGTTTTGAGCCCTTCACATTCACAAAGAAGCCGCAGACAACTTTCCCTGCCTTGAGGGAAAGTATGATAGAAAAGGGAAGTAACCTTTTAAACAGACCGGCAAAACAGTCTCCCAAATACTAGTAATTATACAGTTTGCCAGTTGCATGGTGTCGTATAATTAAGGTGACTACATAACGCTGTAACAACGATGATGCCAATTTTGGTTCTTAGATTTCCTGGCATTGTGCAAATTCCAGCTGAAAGATAAAACTGATCATTTGGTAAATCTATCGCTCCATATGGTATTTATAGTACAATTAAAATGTTCGCTGCTGCACTTATCAAAAGTTGTCGAAGTCTTATAGGACATTAATATATGCCTTAAATAAATGTTACTGCTAATTACTGTAACATGACCTTTTCATTAATATAAAGGTATATATTGCGACATAAAACAGATGAAGGACAAGAGATGCCAAGACATTTCAGGGACACATTTTTTTAGTTATTGCTCCTGGCTGATAAGGTTTTCCTTCTAGCAATATTATGAAGCAATATGATTAGCAACAAATGAAGGTTAAGTATTCTTTCCACTTCCTTATGCTTGAAATAAAATTAGCCAGATGACCTTTTCACAATTACATAAAATTACTATATTTTTATCTGTAGCCTGGAAATATACAGCCAAAAGAAAAGCAAATACTCTATTTAATCAGATGTTGAACCCGTCCCCCAGTGCTATTTATTTTCCATCGTGCGTTTCAGCCTTTGTCATTTCTCATTAGTACAGTTGCAGAGAAATCTCGACTGCTTGTTTGACCTCACATATGCTTTGTTTTCCAATAAGGGAAGCCAATGGGCCTCCTGTCTGGAACCTTTATCATGTTGTCTGAGGCATTTCCTAAAATAAATATGTCAACCAAAGAGCAAAAGAAATGCCAGTGATGTTCAGTGTCTCCTGCAAAATCACCATGCGGCCAGTGCTGCCAGTGTTTTGCAGTAAGTGGGGTGAGAGTGGAAGAGCACTTGACTTTCAAGAAATACTCCACGTGAAAGCAGTGGCAGCGGGGTCACTGACAACAAAGTACAATGACCATTTTCTATTAATTAAAACCAGCATTTAGAACCATGTGACAATGGACCAGGCAAGGAGAAATGATCTTGTTACTCTAGCAGAGGCCAAGTGATGGAAATGGAATTTCAGCTCAAGATAGGAAGCTAGACTGGGTACACTCTGAGGCCTCTTTCAATTCTCAGGTATGTGGGTTTGATTTTGAGAACACTAGTGCATCCTAGATATAGGACACCTGGCTGGAGAAAGGAGTTCTTGACAGCTCTAAATTTTAGAATATCTTGTCTATAATAATTTGGGGGGCATTGTTATATTAAAAAAACACCAAATCATTCTATCATATTTTATTTTCCCTCTTATCTATATCTATACCTATACCTGTACCTATATCTATATCTATATATCTTGACCAAAAGGAACAAAGTAGATAAAATACTAAAATACTCTGTCCCTAATTTTGGACCTAATTATTTTAGTAATGGAATTCCACTGCCTTACTAGGTCATTATTTTACCCTTTGACCAGTTCAAATGAATGAATACTGATTGGATACATACTGTATGCTGTAGTTTCCCCTGAATTCTGTAGGGGGCATACAATATGAACACCTTTGAGAGTCTACATTTTAGTTAATATATAATACATATTTTTAGATAAACACCATGTGAGACAGTAGTTGAGCGACTAACATATATATTTTAAAAACCAAAGACACGGTGGATTGGAATAGCTCACTAACTATTCCTGCAATAGGTGAAATTTCTAGGAAAGGTGATACTTGAATAGAGAAAGAAAGTGATTTCTCATTGAGAAGAATTTTTAGCAACTGTGCAGATGGATGTGAGAATGGCATTGAGTGGGACACTGGGCTGGTGGGGATGCATTACGTAGAAGATGCATGTAGGTCAGACCAGAGCAAGTGGGCTTCTTGGAGGAAGTCACTGGAGAGGACGTCACTGCCAGGTAACCCATGAGCTGGCCCAGGGCACTCGGAGACTCCTCACGCTCTCGCCTGTCCTTGGAATGTGTGTCTCACTCGCCTTTCCTGCTCTCATAAGCTGCTTCAAGGACACAAGCCTGAGAGAGTGATATGTTGTTGAGACCATCTGGACTGGATGCGTAACTGGACCCAATAGGCAGCCGCATAAACTTTCAAAATTCCAGTGTGTGGTGCCAAGATGTACTCATCTTGAAACTGCCCAAGACAAGCCTTGTATGTAAGTCCCCTCACCTATTAAACCTGCCACGTACCCATGTGGAGTGGCTGACCCTATTTCACCCTCTGCTTGCCCTTTGTGTATGGGGGCCAGTTTCAGATTTCACCCAGGAAGCTCCCACGTTTGTGAACCAACCCAGCCACGCGAGTTCGAATTCGATTTTGTAGGCGGTAGAGAGGCACGGAAATGTTGGGAAAGGCAGAGCGGCAAGTATAGTTCCCAGTGTCTCCCCCTGAGTCGTGCAACCTGGGTACAGATCTCAACTCTGCCTCTCACTAGCGATTTGACTCTGCAAATCGTCTAATTCCTCTAAACGTCAGTTTTGTCTTTAGAATGGGAATATTATAGCCCTTACCTCACTGGACTGTGTGAGGATCTATGGAGATGATGTGTTCTGTCTTTTAGCTCGATGCCTGGCGTGGGTAGCTGTTGTTACTGACATGAGGCGAGATGTTAGAAGAACCTCAACAGTGGAACTAGAAGATGCGAAACTGCTTCTGAGATTAGCGTAGCAAGCCAGCGCGTTTCATGCGCAATAAAATCTTACAAATGTGAAATCAGTTAAGCTTATTGATTCTTAGAATCTCCGGTAAGTGTGCTTCGGTAGAGAGAATAAACGCAAGCTTTGCTTTCAGTACAGTTTGTAGATTATTTGGGGATTTAAATAATTTCTATACTATCTGGCGGATTACTATAATATAAGCCCACGCTGTGTTTTGGAGTAAGAAACGCCTCCTGAATATTAGGTCGTATAATATTTGTTCACGTGCTGTCTTATGAAACTGAGCACTTTGGAGCCTGAGGTTTTGACAGCACCGGGGACAGGGCCACGCAGTGGGGGGAGGGGTGTGTGTGCGTGGAATGACAATGCCCGGTTCCTGACTCAGAGTAAGTTCTTCATTAATGTTTGCTCCTGGAGTTGTTTGCTTTCATTTCCTAAAGGAATCCATGCACAGTGTTGCAAATCATAAAATGGTCCTAAAGGACTTAAGAGCAATTCCAGACCCACACGTCAGAGACAGGTGCTTTAAAAATCTTTTCATTCTTCTGGTATTTACCTCCAGTTTTAAAAAGAATTAGCTTGTGTTGTTACTTGCTGGATTATCAAGTATGGACATAATTTGTGCATTTCCCTATATGTTACAATCCTCATTTCTTTACCCTTATCCTAATGTATTTATTACTTTTTTGTTTATTCATTTATTTTGGAAAAAGAGAGAGAGAGAGTGCAAGTGAGGGAGGGACAGAGAGAGAGAGAGAGAGAGAGAGAGAGAGAGAGATAGCAAAGTATCACAAACATGACCAGTGAATAAAAGAACCAGGGAAAACAACCAAAGGACAAGAAAGATCTCTTAGGAATGTGTGTGTGTGTGTGTGTGTGTCTGTGTGTGTCTCTGTGTGTCTGTGCACGCGCACACGTGAGCATATCTAACTTGAATATTGGAAACATAAGAAAATAAAGTTTAATCACACACCCTCTCTTATTTTCTCGACTACACAAATAGGAGGTTTGACTGTAGGAATAACAGGTAGTGGCCTGAGAAAGGAGTCAAGAGGCAAGGAACCTAGACCCCAGAAGGAACTAACCTTGCCAGTATCTTGAATTTAGCTTAGTGAAACAGATGTCAGATTTCTGGCCTCCAGAAATAGAAGAGAATATGTTTGTGTTGTTTTTAGCCATCAGGTTTGAGATACTTTATTACAACTGCAGTTGGAAATGAAGACGTTGTGTCCGACATGTTCAAAGTGGANGCTACTCTTTTTTTCTTATCTTTTCTCTCCTTTGTCTGTGCTTGTCTTTTTATTCTCCTTTTTGGCAATAAATTTAAGCTTTATTATTGTCTTATCTTTTTAATAAACTTTCAACTTAGAGATATACACATTGACACATGTGCATGTTAAGACATATATTCTTAAGAGTTGTTTTTTGTCCTCTGGTTATTTCTNGTTTACGCTTTGAAATGTTTTTCTGTTCTGAATTGTTCTCTTTTCTCTTTCACATGAGAGGATTCCATTTGTTTTCAAGTTTAAGGGTAAGTGCTTACACATGAACTGGGAGCTCTGGGGCATGAGCCTGCCTTGTCAGATGGTGCGCTTCGTTCTAGCATGATTGCGTGGGAAGCCTGATGTTCGTTTAAAGGTTACCCCCAAATCGATACCTATTGTGCACTGTCCAAGGGAAGGATGTACGGAGTTGAAGAGGGGAAGGTATGGGTGAGTCAAAGTCTTAACTCTTCTGTGTATAGAATTTCAGACAATTCTAATTTCAACCCTGCTTCTTCTCTGACCTTCCATTATAGCTGTTGCCTCCAAATCTGAGCTTTTCAGGAATCCACAGGGCAAGTTGATTCACATCTTGCTGTGGTTCATCCGCAGACATTTCTTTGAAAAATGGGTGACATCTTTATCGGTTGTCTCCTCTGCCCTTCTCTTTGCCCTTGTGGGATTGTACCATTTTCATTCTTTGTACCATAATTTTAGTGAAATTTCAAGGAGTAGAAATAAACATGAATTCAGTCTCCTAATGATTTACTGAAAGTTCCTCATTAAATATTTGATGAATTAACTAATAGAAAACCAAGACACTGTGGAATGATTAAATATGATGAAGATATATAGCTGTTTGCTGACCATGGTTCATGATGCTTTTAATATATTTTAAATTTTTAGTCCTTAATCATTATAAGACTGATGGAGAGATACTAAAAATTGGCACGATATCAGGGGGACATCGTGTAGGTGTCTAATTGTAAGTTTTTCCTGCAGATGAACTGTTAGTCACGCACATTTGCCTCTCAGTCAAGGTTAATGGAAGATATTTAGTACTACTAATTTCTATGCAAATAGAAACCTTATGAGGGAAAGAAGGCAGATATTAGCGACCTCATTTTAGAAACAAGGAAACAGATTCAAGAATTAGAGTAATCTGTTAAATGTTTCATGTCAGGCCAATGGTATGTCTAGAAATTGAAACCAAATAGTCTGACTCTTAGATGTTTTCTTTCCTCTATTGCACCTGCATTCTCCCTGAAGACCATAAGTGGCTACAGTTATTTTATTTGCTTGATGATTAGCATTTCCCAGAAAGAACAAGCAATGAATTAATAAGCCTGAGTGGTGGAAAAATTGGAGATAATTTTATTAATTTGAAAAAATTATAATAATTGAGTTTTATCTAACACAAATTGACTATTACAATTCTTTATTAAAATATTAATATGTTTGGTATGAAACTTTGCCACACTGCTGCAAAAATGCATCCTCCTTTAAAAGGATGCTATAAATGTTGGAGTCCAGTTGCCACATTATTAAATGTATTTATTTAGCTATATATGTATAGATGTATGTATTTTGCTAAATATATCTTACATGATCAATTATGTCATGCACATATATTCTATGTATGAATGGAAGCCAAAATGATACAATACTTAGTGGTTCCAATAAGAGGTATTTGTATCAAATGAGTTAATGATTTGCCATTTAAGCATCTTTTTTTTCCTATTTTTTTGACTAGATTTTCTTATGGTAATTCATGTCATTTGAGCAGTATTATTTAAGTGCATCATATGGCTGTTTATGATTCTAAAATTGAAGATGAGGTGATAAACTCTGAATATGATTTGCATAGTGAGATAAAGGAGTCTCCCAGGGCTGGGAATTGTGGTGATTTCCTCTACTTGCTACTCAGGACTTTCCAGGCAAATGCAAAGGTGCTGAAGGTAGGGAATATTATAACCTTGGAAACACAATAAGAATACGCTTTTCTTGGAGTAGAGCTATCCACAAAGGAAGAGCATGTAAAGGGCACTGGAGCAGGAATACGTTTTGTATATTTGGAGAATTGCAGGGCCACGGTGACTGGAGTGGATTAAGAGAGGTAGAGTAGGAGATGAAGTCAGACAGGGAGTCAGATTATATGGGGACTTGTAGGTCATCGTCAGAACCTGAAATTTTATTCAAAACATGGTTGATGATAGCTGACTTGGAACAATGAAATAGACTGATATGACTTTTGTAATGCTAATTTTGTTTTCTGTACTATGGGAACAAAACTGAAAGTGAAGGGGTGCCTGGGTGGCTCAGTTGGTGAAGCGTCTAACTCTTGATTTTAGCTCAGGCCATGATCTCATTGTTCGTGGGATCCAGCCTTGTGTCGGGCTCTGTGTACACAGCAGATTCTCTCTCCCTCTCTCTCAGACCCTCCCCTCCCCCCTCTCTCTCTCTCAAAATAAATACATAAAACTTAAAAAAAAAAAAAACCAAAAACTGAAACTGAAGATGAAGGTGGCTTGGACCAGGGTAGTAGTGATTCGGGCAGTAAAAAGAGGCAATATTAGTAATGAACTTTAAGGTAGAGCTGGAAGGGCTTCCTGTTTGTTTTAGGTATTTTGAGCACACAGGAAAGGAGGAAGCATGCATTGATTAGGAGCAAACTGTACAAAACTGATTTATTTTCTATCTTTGGTCAAATTGCAAGACTGGCATTTGAAAGCAATATAGAGAACTATCTGTACTTCATCATGTCATTTCAGTAGATCTCTCAGAATCTATGCAAACTAGATGTCTGTGCAATTGGGTAGATTAATTGCTGGTGAACCACTGTGCTCAGGTGGTTCTGATTAAAGAAACAATGGTACCATGGGGCAGGGAGGCTAGCGGCATGATGTAGGACATTGGCCTTGGCCTAGCCCTGGTTAGCGATGTTATTGATGACCTGAAGGAAGATACAGAAAAAATATTGATCATTTTTATGGATGACAGGTAAATGAGGCTATATTAAGGGATAAAATCTATAGCTTTTATATGGTGAGTTTTACCATCTTGAATTATGTAACGACATGTATCTATATTTCCTTTTATGACTTCTTGGTGTTCTATGTTGCCTTTGACAGGGCTCAGAAGGCCTGTGTTGTAACTGCTGCTGGGTGGGGAACAGCAGGGAGGTGGGTGACACAGCCAGAACTCTGTTTCGGAAAGATTATTCCAGTGGCAGAGAAGAGGATCAGGATTGGCTGAATAATGAAAACACTGCAGGGTAAAAATTCTGTGTGTCCATTTTTGTTCTCAGTAAAGTCTTTTTCTTTAATGTTTATTTACTTTTGAGTGAGAGAGAGCACAAACAGGGGAGGGCAGAGAGAGAGGGAGACAGAGAATCCCAAGCAGGCCCTGCGCCCATTACAGGGCTCGATCCTGTGAACCATGAGATGGTGACCTGAGCCAAAATCAAGAGTCAGGCTCTCCACAGACTGAGCCATCCAGGCACCCGTTTCAGTAAGGTCTTATTAAGAAACTGAAATCTTTTCTTACCTAGTCATTAAGTGACTTTGGGCATTGTTTTTCTGCCTTTGTCCATGGAATTCTACTTCTCTCTTCTGAATGGTGCTATTGTGACTTCTGAAAAAAAATTTTTTTAAATGTGAGCTACTCTAGTGACCCTTCAAGGGAAGGTTCTTTGGCAAAGGAGAGCACACTTCTTTTTGGCCAGAGTTGCTTTTTGTTCTGTCGTCTGATCCAAGAATCAAACAAAGTGTCAGGAAAGTCCTTCTGGGATTTTTATAGCGTGGTGGGCTTTCACCCCACAGTGCCCTGAAGGAAACCTGTTTGAACAGGAAATTTGAAATGCCTCTCAAAAGGGGAGTGCTTTTTCACAGCTAAATGTCAAGTCAAAAAATGGTTTCTTATCTTCATATTCCCGAGGCAGCAATATTGGAAAGATTTTCTTTTCAAGGTCTCTATCTAGAAAGCAAAGAGCACAATTATAAGTGAGGATAAGAGCTATAAATTACATATTGAAAAACTCTCAAAACATGAGTTTTCTTTCAGATGAAGTTTGTAATATATGCCTTTATTGCTACTTCAACAATGCTTATTTTAATTTCCAGGCTGCAATGTTTAACTAAATGATTTGAATCCAGTCCTGGAAGAAACAGCATTAAAACTGTAGTTCCAAATATAAGCTTGACAAAAGGATTTATCAAAGATTTTTTTTTACTGAAAATTACTGTGACATACAGTCTCTGAAATGGGTCCCCAGTGATCTTACCCTGCTAGCATTCACTTTCATGTGTTACTCACCTCTTGAGTGTGGCCTGGACTTATTGATTCACTTCTAACAAATAAAACTCACAGAAGTTATGGTCTGTCAGTTCTGAGATTAAGTTGTAAAAGATAGTGACTTCTGACTTAGGTGATTTCTCTCACTCTCTCTTGGATCAGTCACCCCGAGGGAAGATACCGGCCACGTTGTGATGTAGCCTTCTGGAGAGGCCCATTGTTCCAAACAACCAGTGCCGGCCACTAGCTGTGTGAGGGAACTTGGAAATGAATTCTTTTCTTCTCCAGTTGAACTTGGAGACGGGAACCCCAACTGACCACTGAGCTGCACTTCATGAGAGACCCTGAGCCAGAGGCAGAAGGTAAGTTGTGCTCAGATTCCTGGAACACAGATATTTTGAGATATTTGTTTACTCAGCCTCCAAGTTTTGAATTAATTTATTACACAGCAGTAGATAACAACACACTGGCCTCTATCCTTCACATGGCCATCAATTATGCTTTACTGTTCGTTTCCTAAAACCGCCATTTTCTCTGCAGTGAGAGTGAGTCTCACTGGCTCTTACTCAGATTTGGTTATTGAGGAAACCCAGCAGTACTCAAAACTCTCTCTTGTGTTGTGAATGTGTTTTTAAAGTCACATTCTAATAAGAAATTAATGGTAAAATAATACTGATGGAAACAAAATGCCACTCTTGTCTACCTTACTACCATGACAAGGGCAAACCTATTTATTAAGCATATGCTGGGCTTCCCCCCTTCTCCATCTAGAAGAGGCTGTTAATACTTACTGATAATCATCTTTACTTTTACATTTCCCAGGCTCCTTTGCAATTAGGTGGTCCATGTGACGAGTTTTGGCCATTAGACTGTGAGTGGGAGTCTTGAGTGTCACATACAGGCCAAAGCTGAAGGTTCTGGTGGGGGTGTGCCAACCCCACACGCTGCTCCCAACCTCCCACCTGCTATTTGATGCCAGGACAAGGATAAGTCCCAGAATGCAAACAGCCTGAGCCCCCGAGTCGAGTCATCGCTTATGAGAAAACATCCTAGCTGGTCATTGGCTGGTCCAAGGTCAAGTCGTATTTGTCACAGCAACATTTGTCATCTTATCTTCATTAACACCACCCCCAAGCCCCTTACCTGCCCCCCCATTCCAATCTTGAAAGGAGGAAGGATTCTTTGGGATAGTATCTTTGAGCTGCTAAATTGTGGCCAGCAATAAAAGCTAAAATGCTTTACATTAGAAAGTACCTGGAATTATTCTCTTAAAAGCTGAAGGCCTCAGATAGGAAAGAGGACAGAGAAGACAGGAACCAAAAAATGGGGTGGAGTTTATTTGGCTTCGGTTAATTTAGAACTCTTTGCTTTTCCTGTGAAATCTAAAAGGGAATCATGACTGCTCATTGGTGATTAGTGAAAGAAACATAGGGAAGTTAGGTGTGTGAAGATTTTTAGAATGTCGTTTTGGGTGGCATATGTTGGTAAACATTTTCATTGCTTGCTGATATGGCTTTTGAATCGGTGAAGAACTTAGCTACACTAAAACTGCTCTACTGATGATTCACTCTGATCCGGACACTGTGCCAGGAACTGGAGTCAAAACCGAACAAGATAGATGTTGTCCTTGCTCACAGACCAAGGGCAGACGCGTCCTTGCCCTCTAGGAGTTTATGGGGTAGAATGTGTAGGAACTAAATAATTATATATCCTTACTCTTGCTAAGCACTGAGAAATGCATAGAATTGTTGAATCTTTATATTGGAAACCTGAAACTAATATAATACTGTATGCTAATTAGACTTGAATTTACAAAATTAAATTAAAAAATAATTAAATAATGGTAATGTGTGACGGGGCTATGATGTGGGCCAGGAGGCAGGGCTTCTAAGGGGACCAGGCAGGTAGGCTTGAAGGAGTCAGGTGCATGGGAACCCTAGAGGCGAAGGGTGTGGGGAGCAGGGTGGATAGCTCAGTGGAAATGTTTGGACTTGGCACATGGGAGCTCTTCAGGGAGCAGTTATTTTACTTTCTTCCTGCAGCCTCTCAGCAGAGCTCAGGTCTGAGATCATGGAGCCCAGCCAAGGCTCCGGTGTAAGTTCCTATGCTGTCCACCTGTCACACAGCTTGAGAAATGGTNAATTCAGTGGACTCATTCAGATAGACTTCAGACACTAGTGCCCCACCCTCAGACATGTCTGACTTCCTACAAGGGGCAATTTGTGGCTTCAAACCATTACTCTACCACATACACACTTCAAGTGTTTGTCTATGGTGCTCTGTAATCTTAATACATGTATTTAATGATAGCTTAATATTTTACTGTATTAATGTAGTCTGATTTATTTAACTGTTCACCGCTTTGGAGACATTTACATTGTTTGCTGACATTTCCCAATTATAGTTAACATTTTAATGAATGCCTTTAGACATCTATTTTCTGTTGCTTTAGTTTCTTGCATAAAGCCCTAAGAATTAATTAGTGGATTGGTGAAGTGTTACAGCACTATGGAAACAGCATGACTAAGACTGTTGTACAGTCCCTCCTTGGTCAAGTTGCCCCACGGTTTAAAGCATCGATTCCCTTCCCTGTAAATGAGGAGAATGATAGGACCTATCTCATAGGAATATTGTCCAAATTAAGTGAGTTATTGTAGGTAAGGCACGCAGGGCAAGTGTGGTGCATAGACACCACTGCTGGAAAGACAGCGCTGTTTAGGAGACCAGAACGGAAACTAGGAGGCCGGTAATAAGGTTACTTGCTTTTGTTCAGACGAGAAGTGATGGAAACTTGGACTCCCGGTGTGGTGCTGAAATCAGAGAGAAGGGTATGGATTCACGAAGTATCTCGGGGCGCCTAAGTGGTTCAGTTGGTTAAGCGTCCGACTTCATTTCCTGTCATGATCTATGGTTCATGGGTTCAAGCCCCACGTCGGGCTTGGTGCTGACGACTCAGAGCCTGGAGCTTGACTGTGATCCCATCTCTCCCTCTCTCTCTGCCCCTCCCCGACTTGCATTCTGCCTCTCTCTCTCTCTCTGTCAAAAATAAAAATAAACATTAAAATTTTTTTAAAAAATAAAGAAATATCTCATGTGTAGAATTGAGAAGAATTGCTAATGGGTTAATATGCAGGGAGTGGCGAAAGAAAGGCAAGTCCGGGTGACTTAAAGGTTTTAGCCTGAGCAATGGAGAGGATGTGGCTTGTGTGTGGATGCTTGGGAGAGGCTCTGGGCTCTCAAAGGAGAGGAAGAGCTGACTGGGAGAGGTTGTTGTTGGGAGAAGAGACTCTAGCCTCTTAAGTTGGAGAGATTTGGATTCGAACACAGGTTCCTGCACTTGCCAGATGTGTTACCCTAAGCGTCACTAAACCTCTGTCTGCTTCATTTTCCTCCTGTGGCAAAGGGACAAAATGAAAGTCTATAACAGTGTGGTCGTGAAGCTAAATGCGATCATGAACACAGAGCAGAGCACTTAGCACAGCACGTGGTATGTGGTAAGCATTCAAAGAAACCATTATTGATATGTTATTTTATGGGCAGTCATCAGTATAACCAGTATAGAGTCCATTTTATGATATATTTGTGAATAGTTAATCAAATTGTTGGTTACATTTTTAACATAGTGTGCAGCACATGACTGATTATCGGGAAATAGTGTGTGTATGCCCACAAGCACGATATATGCACTTTTGTGAAACTCTTGAGGCACTATCTGGGTAGACACTATGTAAAATGGTGCTAATAGCTGACAGCTTAATCACGTGCTAACCACATTTCTAAGCAACTGACATAAAAACTAAATGAATCACCTTAACAACTTCTTGTGGAAGTCACTGTTGCTCCTTATCAGATAAAGAAACAAGGCAAAGAGAGGTTGGATCCCTTCCATCATCAGGCCAGCGTGATTTGGAGCCCATGCTCTGTCTCCAGCGCCCTGCTCTTATCCCCTACTGTCCACCTTAGTAACAAGCTGTGAGTAGAACAACACTCATGGATAAACCTTAAAAGATGCGAAATGGTTGTGATTATGGCGGCCACCTTGTTCATCACTGTAATGCTGTCTTTGGGATGATCTTCGTGCCTTCTGGCCCGGGATGTGCTCCCTTCTTGAAAAGGCTATCCATTAACACAAACTTGTGTGGAGATCCCAGATCCTGTAAGCAACGAATCCTGGTCTTCACGGGCACCTGAGCACAGGGCTGCTTTTAATGTGAATACCAGGATTCGCTGCTTACAGGGTCCCACTCTTGGTTTCAGTTCAGGTCATGATCTCATGGTTCATGATTCTGAGACCTGTGTTAGACTTTGTGCTGGCAGCACAGAGCCTACATGAGATACTCTCCCTCTCTCTCTCTCTCTCTCTCTCTCTCTGCGCCTCCCCTGCTCACTTGTGTGCCCTCTCTCTCTCAAAATAAGTAAACTTAAAATAAAATTAAATAAAACAAAACAGCCCTGTGCTCATGCTTCTATTCCTTTCTTGATTTTTCACTGGGTGCTCTTTGCTTGCTGTGGATCTCAGATTTCCAGTTCTCTGTTTATGTATTTCGCAGTAATCATCTAATGGTCTCCTGAAATAATAGGAAATTCTTTTCCATCGAGGACTGTTGGAAGGCTTCAGAATGAGTGATATCTTCTCTTTGTACTGATCGCTCCAGGTCTGGAATTCTTTTCTTCGTTTCTCTGTTGCAGTTTCTTGTGCTTTCTAGATTTAGGATTATTTCACTGATACTGTAATTTATGCTCTGTATTGAGCTTGTGCCCAGGTAGAGGAGGGTATTCTTTCTGTGCTAAGAATAAATCTTTTGACAAGGTAAATGTATACATTTTGAAGTCTTTGCAGGATATGTTTCAAAGGCAAAAAAAAAAAATCTTCAAAAATGGTTTTAACAATTTTTATATGCATACAACTTTTGAGTAACAGCCCATGTTGAAGAATCCCCCCAAAAAAGTTACCAGTATGTGCTTTCTTTCTCTAAATACTCTCTTGTGGTACTACTGAGGTCATGGCAAATTAGGAGAAAGTGAATGAGTATTCAAAGATTTATTGCGGAATGAACTATATTTACCACGCACCGACTATATATTCTTTTCTGCGTTTGAAAATATTGGATAATTCAGGGCAAATGTGGATACGACACTGAAATTTATTGTTTTTAATGTTTACTTATTTTTGAGAGACCCAGAGAGCATGAGCAGGGGAGGGGCAGGTAGAGAGGGAGACACAGAGTTCGAAGCAGGCTCCAGGCTGCAAGCTGTCAGCACAGAGCCTAACGTAGGACTCTAACTCACAAACCATAAGATCATGAACTGAGCTAAAGTCAGATGCTTATCCAACTGAGCCACCCAGGCACCCCTGAAACTTAGTTTTAGTTCATGTATTACAACTGTGCCATTGCCTTTCCATTTCCTAAGCATAAAACAAAGCAAAATAGAACAAAACCCTAACTATTTCACTGAGGATTTGCAAGGCCTTTATTTTTTTCAGTTTTACTGAGGGATGATTGACAAAAATTATATATATTTAAGGTGTACGATGTGATGGTTTGGTATATACGTGCGCAACGTGAAATGATTACCATAAATATCCATCTCTTTAGTTACCTATTTCTTTGGTGTGGTGAGAACACTTAAGATCTACTCCCTAGAAAATTGCAAGTACACAACACAGTATTGTAGTAACTACAGTCACAGTGCTGTGTGTTAGATCCCCAGAATTTATTCCACTCTTTCAACTAACAGTTTGTGTCCTGTGACTACCATCCCCTTCTTTTCCCCACATGCCAGTCCTTGGCAACCACCATTCGACTCTCTAAAGATTTGACCTTTTAAAAACTTTTTTTTAAGATTCCACATGTATGTGATACTGTACAGTATTTGTCTTTCTCTGTCTGGCTTGTTTCACTTTGCATAATGCCTTCCAGGTTCATCCATATTGTCACAAATGGTAAGATTTCCTTCTTTTTTTTTCTGAATGATATTCCAGTGTGTGTGTGTGTGTGTGTGTGTGTGTGTGTGTGTGTGTGTGCGTGAGCGCACGCGCACACGGGCATGCATGCCACATTTTATCAGCCATTCATCTGTTCCACATATGGGCTATTGTGACTAATGCTGCAATGGCCTTGTGAGTGCAAGTTCAAGATCACTTCAAAACAGTGATCTCATTGCCTTTGATAGATCCAAATGCCCAGTAAGGGGATTGCTGGATTGTGTGGTAGTTCTATTAATTTTTTGCGGAAACTCCATTCTGTTTTCCACAGTGAGTGTACCAGTAAACATTTCACCAACAGTATACAGAGCTCACAATGTCTTCATAGCTACATCTGGTGAGAGTTGGGTACAGCAGATCCTTTGGGGCATGCTGTAGCTGGGGGTTGTGGAAAGACCTCAAGATTAGGAAGACAGAAAATTGAGTTCTATGCCTGATGAGCTCCTTCACTTCCCCTGTCCTCAGTCTTCCCATCTGGAAAAGGAAACAAATAATTAAACTAGAAGAATGGTTTTAAAATCATTATTTGATAGTGGGGTCTCTTCAAAATAATGACTTCTTACATTATAAAGAGTTAAAATTGAAGTCCCTGAGGTCACTCGGTGGAACCTTTGTACCTTTTGGAGTAACAACAACAGTATCAACAATAGTTACAATTTTTTTTTTAATAGCACTTTTTTTTTAAATGTTTCATTTATTTCTAGGAGAGAGAGAGAGAGACAGCGTGAGCAGGGGAGGGTCAGAGAGAGAGGGAGTCACAGACTGAAACAGGCTCCAGGCTCTGAGCTGGCAGTCAACACAGAGCCCGACTTGGGGCCCGAACCCACGAACGGCGAGATCATGACCTAAGTGAAAGTCAGACGCTTAACTGACTAAGCCACCCAGGCGCCCCACAATAGTTACAATTTAAAGGCTGACATTGATTGTCCATTTGACAAATGCTCCCTGAACAAATATGGACCTACTGTGAGCCAAGCATTAGTGTAGGTGCTGAGAAAACAATGTTAAGCTGAACGAAGTCTTTGCTCTCAAGGGACTTACTTTCTATTTGAGATTCTACCCCAAGCCCTGCTGTGATCTTTCATTGCTCACTGAGCTAAGTATAGATTTTCCTGGCATCTAAGGGCCTCAACCATAAGACCCCAACCTATTCTCTCAGCTTTCTTTTTTTTTGAAAAGAAATGTTAATTCATTTTTTAGAGACAGAGAGAGACAGAGTGTAGCAGGGGAGGGGCAGAGAGGGAGGGAGATACAGAATCTGAAGCCAGCTCCAGGCTCTGAGCTGGCAGCACAAAGTCCGATGCAGGGCTTGAAACCACGAACCGCGAGATCATGACCTGAGCCGAAGTCGGACGCTTAACCGGCTGAGCCACCCAGGCGCCCCTCTTAGCTATCTATCTCACTACCCTCCTTGATGTGTCTGAGAATTTTGCCAGAGTGGAAAGTTCACTCCTCCTGACATTTTTCACAATTTTTAAAGGTCTGCCTCCTTGCTTTGCCAGCATGTTTTATTTTTCCTCATCAGGGAAAAATTTCCCTGCTCCCATATCTCTCTGTTAAAACCATCTAACTTATCGAACTCTGTTGGTTGTTCAAGGATGGGCATGGAGGAGGGCACTTGTGGGGATGAGCACTGGTGTTATATGGAAACCAACTTGACAAACTATTAAAAAATACAAATGACACATAACACATGAAACCTGTCAGTATGCAAACTCCGCCATCCCCAATGTATTTATATTTGTATATATTTGATTCATTGTCCATTTGTAATTCCAAAGAACATATNTACCTTGCACTTGGAATGGGATATTTATAGGGAATTGAATAAATATATATGACTCCGAAGTAACAAAAGGTAGATCTGTGGACTATTACATCTATTTTCAGAATAATACTTTGGTTATGGATAAGAATAGTCAAAAGGCTGATATTTATTGAACACTCACTTTGTGCCATTTACTGTTCTAAATGCTTTATGTGTCTTTGAGTTCGGTAAATAAAGGAACTGAAATTTAATGACGTCTACACTACACAGTCTGGGATCCCAACCCACACAATCTAGTTCCAGACTCCATTTTTCTCAACATCTCTAGTATTCTGTGGACATTTTCATATTTTTCCCTACAGTTTCTGTATAGTTTAAACTTTTCAAAATAAGATACTGTTAATAGGCTATCAAAGAACACAAACGGCATGATGAGTAAGTTAGAATGAAATAAACCTGTGTTTAATCAGCACATCTTTTTGACAACATAAACGTAAATATTCACTCCATTAGTGTAACGGACCATAGGTTGGTAGCCTACATGAATTATAAATCCATGTCTGTTCAGCCCTTTCCTATTTCTAATCAGGAGGCATAAATTGTTTCAAAGGAAGGGCCAATGCTAACTAAATCTCATCATAGCATTGGAGGAATCCATCCCAGGCAGGGGTGTGCTAGGGCTCTGGATGAGAGCCTTTTAGAGGCAAAGATGCACTTAGTTAGCTAGGAAGCCCTGGTAGATAAAGGGATGAGATATGATCTACAGAATAACAAAGTTGATTGCTTACCAGCTGTTTAGAGTGTTATCATGGTATTTAAGAAGGGAGAGGCACGATTTCTAACTCAGCCAAATGTGCCAGAGAGGTTGTGTGTGAAATTAGACTGAAAGTCCTGCTTGGATCCAGCCAAGTCTGCATCCATCCTCACTGGAAACCACTTATGCTCCTGCTGCCATTGCTATGGGTATTATGTACTAGCTGTGTGACTTTCTGCAAGATTATTCTCAGTTTCCTCCTCTGTAAAATTGATATAATGAAAACAGACTTCTCAGGCTCTGATTACAATCAGGTGCCATATGCAAAGTATCAAGTGCTGCGCATGGTACTGAAAAAGGATTAAACGGGACTGCCAATTTTTTTTTATCATTGCAACTATCATCTTACTATTTCTGATATAAATTGGCACTTTAATTGACACACAGACATTGTATTCTGAGATAACAACCAGAGTGTAGACTTAACAGGTCTACTCTGGTAGTTTATAATAATCCTTGCTCCCCAATTTTCTCACTTATAACATAGGTGTAATAAAATGAATAACCTCATAAGATTTTTGTGAGTATTAAATGGGTTAGGCACATACAGTTTTGTTTTGGTTTTTGTTTTTTAAAAAGACGGGTGGGGGCATCGAGAGAGGGAGAGAGAGAATCTCAAGCAGGTTCTATGCCCAGCCCAGAGCCCAATTTCACAACAGTGAGATCATGACCTGGGCCAAAATCAAGAGCCAGACGCTTAGCCAATTGAGCCACCCAGGCTCCCCTTGGCACATAAAATTTTTAAAATGACTTGTGGCAGCGACTGAACAAACAGTTTATGACATTGTTATTATTGTCGGGGTGGTTGCTGTGATCGGTATCTTTTAGCAGTTTCCAAGGCTCTCTGGAATAAAAGGAGGAAGATGAGGGGAAAGAAACTTGGGAAGTGCAAGAATTCGTTTAGGGGCGCCTGGGTCAGTTGAGCATCTGGCTTCGGCTCAGGTCATGATCTCATGGTTCGTGGGTAGGAGCCCCGCGTCGGGCTCTGTGCTGACAGCTCAGAGCCTGGAGCCTGCTTTGGATTCTGTGTCTTCTTCTCTCTCTGACCCTCCCCTGCTCACACTGTCTCTCTCTCTCTCAAAAATAAGTAAAACAAAAACAATTTTTTAAAAAAGAATTCATTTAAAGAGGAGAAATTGAATTCTATTTTTATTTGAGGTAGATGAAGGCAAAAAAAAATATGCAGAGGCTCTGGCCTTTTTCTAAATCTCTGCATTTTGAGATATTCTCTTCACCAGTGCCCGGATCCTCTCATCAAGTCCTCTGGAGAGGGACTAAGTTGACTGAGGCACCTTAGATTAGACAACCAAAGAAGGAAATGACCTTAGAGATGAGACCTCACTGAGCAGGGAGCCTTTCAGGCAGCAGCACCAGCACTCATTCCCAGCTCCTGGGATGGGAAGAGCATGGCATGTTTCAGGAAGAGCAAGGAGACCAGTGTGGCTGGAACCGAGTAACCAAGTTAGAGAGGGGAAGTATTTGAGACCAGCACAGTAACAGCAGACTAGGTCTTGCCCAGTTTTATTGAGGTTTAATTGACAAATTGTATACAGTAACACCTTCGTTTGCAAGCATAATTTATTCTGGAAAGGCTTGTCATCCAAAGCACTTGCATATCAAAGCAAATTTCAAGAACCATTGGCTCAGTCGTGATCACGTGACATTCGGTGTCACATCTTACTCATGTTGCAAGACCTCACTCGTTGGTCAAGTTAAAATTTATTAGAAATATTTGCTCATCTTGTGGATCACTTGCAGAACAAGTTACTCGCAATCCAAGGTTTCACTGTATATTTAAAGTGTACAATGTAAGGATTTGATATGTGTATGCATTGTGAAATTATTTCCATAATCAAGTCATTTAGCACATCTATCACCTCGCATAGTTACCTTTTAAAATTCTTCTTGTGGTGAGAATGGTCAAGATTTACTCCCTTAGGAACTTTCAAGTATACAACATGGTATTATTAACTATAGCTACCATGCTATACATTAGACCCATGGAACTTATTCATCTTATAATTGAAAACTTGGGCCATTTGACTAACATCTCCCATTTTCTGCATATCTCAGGTCCTGGCAGTCACTGGGCTACTGCTCTCTGTGTCTGAATTCAGCATGGTTTTTGTTTTTGTTTTGTTTTGTTTTTAAGTTTCACATAAGTGATACCATAGAGGACTTGTCTTTATTTCTTTTCTGATTTGAAAGCCTTTTATTTCATTGTCTTGCCTGATTGCTTTGTTTTTGTTTTAGTTTTAATGTTTTTTATTTATTTCTGAGAAAGAGAGACAGTGTGAGGAGGGGAGGGTCAGAAAGAGAGGGAGACACAGAATCTGAAACAGGCTCCAGGCTCTGAGCTGTCAGCACAGAGCCTGATGCAGGGCTCAAATTCACGAACCGTGAGATCATGACCTGAGCCGAAGTCAGACGCTTAACCGACTGAGCCACCCAGGTGCCCCTTGCCTGATTGCTTTGGCTAGGACTCCTAGTACTGTATTGAATAGAAGTGGTGAGAATGGGCATTCTTGCCATGTTCCTGATGAAAAGCTTTAAGCTTTGCACCATTGACTATGATATTAGCTATAGGCTTGTCATAAGTGGCCTTTATTATGTTAAGGCTTATCCTTCTATACCTAATGCTTTAGAGCTTTTATTATGAAAGGACATTGAGCTTTCTCAAATGTTTTTGTGCATCTAATGAGATGATTTTTTCTTCCTTCCATTAATATGCTGTATTGCATTTATCGATTTGCTTATGTTGAATTATCTTTGCATCCCAAGGATGAATCCCACTTAATTCTGATGTATGATCCTCTCTCTTAATGTGCTATCAATTCAGTTTTCTAGTATTTTGTTGAGGATTTTTACATCTATGCTCATCAGGGATATTGGCCCAAAATTTTCATTTCTTGTGGTGTCCTTGTCTAATTTTGGTCTCAGGGTAATTCTGGCCTCGTAAATGAATTTGGAAGTATTGCCTCCTCTTCAGGTTTTTTGAAGACTTTGAGAAGTATCATCATTAATTTTTTAAATGGTTTTTAGAATTCACTAGTGAAACCAACTAGTTCTGAACTTTTCTTTGCTGGGAGGTTTTTAATTACTGATTCAGTCTCTTTACTAGCTATATGTATATTCAGATTTTCTATTTCTTTATGATTCAGTCTTGGTATGTATGTTTCTAAGGTTGTGTGTTTCTAAGAATGTATCCATTTCTTCCTGGTTATCTAAGCATACCACTATGGAAAATCACCAGATCACAAAAGAAGACAGCAAAGAAAAGAGCCAAAAATTACAAAACACAGAAAATACTGATAATGACAAACTGACAAAATGATGAGAGCAAGCCTTTACCTATCAATAATTACTCTAACTGTAAGCCTTTACCTATCAATAATTACTCTAACTGTAAATGGACTGAATTCTCCAATCAAAAGGCATAGAGGGGCTGAATATATTAAGAACAACAACAACNACAACAACCTCAACTGTATGTTTGACTACAAGAAACTCACTTTAGCTTTAAGGACACACATAGATTCAACGTAAAGGGATGGAAATAGATATTCTATGTAAATGGAAACCAAAGACAGCTGGGATAGGTATACTACTATCAGACAAAATAGGCTTTATGTCAAAAAGTATACCAAGAGACAAAGATGGTCATTATATACGGATAAAAGTCAGTTCACGAGGAAGATATAACAATGGTTAATATATATGCACCCAACATTGAAGCACATAAATATATTAAGCAAATGTTAACAACTCTGAAAGCGGAAGTGAACAGTGATACAATAATAGTAGGAGACCTCACTACCCCACTTTCAACAATGGATAGATCATCCAGATAGGGCATCATTAAAGAAACATTATACTTGAACTATACTTTAGACCAAATGGACCTAACAGGTATTTATGGAACTTTTCACCTGACAGCAGCAGAATATACATTCTTTTCAAGCACACGCTGAAGGTTCTCCAGCATAGATCATATATTAGGCCACAAAACAAGTCTTAGCAAATTTAAGAAGATTGAGATCACAGCAAGTAGTATTTTTGACCACAAAGGTATGAAACTAGGAATCAATAACTGGGAAATTCACAAATATGTAGAAGTTAAACAACACATCTCTAAACAAGTAAATGAATTAGAGACTAGAAAAATAATAGATCAGTGAAGCTAAGAATGATTTTTTGAAAAGATAAACAATGTTGGATCTTATAGGGTCTTTAAGGCTGTTGGATTTTAATCTAAGTGGACCCAGGAACCATTGGAGGGTTTTCGACATGGGAGTGTCATGAACTAATTATGCACTGTTTGCATACTCTATGGAGAATAGACTTTATGAAAGTGGAGGTAAGGGGCCAGAATAGAAGCATATAGACCAAGGAGGAGGCTATTGCTGTGGTCCAAGTAGTCAGGTGATGCTGTGATGACCCTCACTCCCTTTGTACTATTCTTCCTACGTACCTTGAAACTACTGCCTCCATATCTCTTGAATAGTCAGACTGTGACTATCATACTGATAAGCTACACTTTTGAAACCTGAGGCCCTCCAGCAAGGCTGTTTCTTAGGCTAATCACATCGTTACATCCTAGTTTCAAATATCATACCAACACCTAATTGAGGTCAATAAAGGCAAAATGGAAAAAAGAGCCAAAAACAAATCTGCTAGTGTAAACCCAGCTCCAGCCACCTGAGCACTCCCTGCCCCATTCCCTTGCTTCTGTCAATTCATTGTCCTTATTATTTGTGTTTATAGGCAACTCAGGGACATCTCTGTAGACTTGCTCTTGTTCACTTCATTTAGTGTTTCTATGAACATCCCTGAACTTTCTGTCAAGGTTACTCATTCTGCAAGTTATTTTCTCTCTAGAAGGTGGTTCCACTCAGACCACGCTCAAGTTTTAACACATTTAGAGAACCAGAGGAAGGCAGACTTCAGTGAATGCTGTACAGCGCTTGTCATGAAGTAGGGCTATGGTTGGTTGCTTCTCTACTATAGGCCCAAAGTGCTTGTAGATCTTAAATGTGGGAATCAGAATCATCCTAGGCAGAGTGAGGCAGTGGTAGACTCACGCTATTTTCTAGACAGTTAACTTTTTGAAGGGCCAGGACTGTATTTGCTTTTTCTCTATCTACCCTTGTTACACAACTATTGCAAACCATGTAGAAGCAGCTCAGACATATATTGGATTGACTCTTTGGTTATTCTGTGAACACTCGGGGCCATAAAATAAGAATAGGCAGAATAGACTCTTCTTTCAAATTTTAGAATGCTAGACTGTTAGAAGTCACATAGTTCAGTGTCTCTCCAAGTTGTATCATGTGCAGAGCCCGTAAGAAGAGAAAAGCAATCATCTCTTACCTATAGTGTTGACCAAATTATTGTTAATTTAACATATGTTACTTAAGTGTATGCCAACATAACAAACCAGGTGTAAACTTCTTATGCCTATGGTTCTTATGTGGCTATCACATAAAAACATATTGGAAAATTAAACACAAAGCAAAACTAAAATAATAATATTTAAAGTAGCTGCATTAATTTAATGTGATGGAAGGCATCTCACTGAAACAAAATTGTAGCTCACCATGTGAATACAATGGTGATTGTAATGTCACAGGCTCCTTGGAGTTCTACCTGCTTAAGGTGAGTTGGATGATGACTCAATTCTCCCACCACTCTCTGTATTCGTAGTGTGAAACATTGGTTCCAATAACATACAATGACGTCGCTTGGCTCCCATTTGTCAGGAAGACATCAAAATGGAGGTCACTTGTGCCTTCAACCTCTGCTCTTCAAAGTAGCTGTGGTGCTAGTGGTATGACCACAGATCCATACAGGGGCCCTCGAATCACATACAGTGCTCATGTCTAAGGTAATCATACAAACGATAAGGGATGAACTTACAAAGCTTGCTTATTTATTTATTTGTAGATCACCATAAGAATGAACACACACACACACACACACACACACAATGTTATGGGGGATTTCAAAGATCTTGAAAATGTAATTAGAGGGTACAGCTTTACAAATACTGATCCTATAATGGTTGACAATTGTGCCTATAAGACATAAAGTTACTTTATTTTTGCCTTTTAAAAAAGATTTCATAGAATCTCAGGTCTGAGCCTTTTCAGGAAATCAGAGTGTTGAGGTAGAGTTGCTTAACAATATAGCATTCTAAGAGTCATATATTCTTTGATATGTTCAAGCACTAGAATAATAGCCCAAATTCGGGAGTCCTCATGCTAGCTCCATTCCTGATTGTAACATTGAAAACATCAACTCCCAGAGCCTCAATTTTTCTCTTCTATGAAATGAAAATCCTAATCTCCACCCTGTTATCCTCACAGAGTAGATGCAGAAGCCATTTAAAATGATAGATATGAAAAGGCCTTGCAAATCATAAAGGACTTTATACATATGGGCGTCATTATTTCTTACACCCTTTACTTATTGATAAAATACATCCTAGAAACAGAAAAAAAGAGGAAGTTCAGTCTTGATTTTGCCAGTTGGCCCACATCTGAAATGATCAGCAAGAGAATGTGTGTTTACTCAGTACTAATATTTAGCATCACCTTCTTCAAAGGATAAGTAAACTTTACAGATGAATTAAGTTTATTTTGTTTCTATTCACTTGGGTTTACTAGAATATACATAGGATGCTATGCCAAATGACCACCTAGCCCCAAGGTTTTAATTTTGCTCTGAAAGGTTCTGATAACCATATTGACTTTGAAATAACCAATGAGAGAAGGTATCCAGGGAAAGGATGAACGATTCTCTAACCACTATTATCAATATTGCTATATTCAAATTTTTTTAATACTCCTGCGTGTCGTAGAGTTTGTGCAAGCTGAAGTGTGTTCAGTCCAATCAGTTTGGGCTGGTATCCCACACATAATAATTTTGCCCAGAAGAATTTCAGAAACTTAATTAAGCTGGCAGGTTGTGTCCTTCTTGTGGTGCTTCTTGAATGTAGTCACACTTGCAAAACGTAAAGGCAAGCAGAAAATCATCTTGGCACAATACAATATACCACAATTTTCTTTTTTGCCTATTTAACGCCTCCCATAAAAATGGCTTAATTTGTATCCATGAGGTTCCCAGAATACTCCACACTCTGTGTCTGCCTCCAGCTCAAATAGTTCCCTTCCTTCCTACCATGACTCCTCCACATTTTACGTAGTTAAATTCTCTTGGTTCTCAAGGATAAAGTGAGATATACCTTTTCCCATTTAGCCTTCAATTACACTCCAATTGCAATAAGTACATTTTATCTGAGTCGAGTGGTGGTTAGCTGTCCCTCCATGTTTTTCTTTCTATTCATGTCATCCTAATTAGATTTATCTGTGTATTTGTGTTAATTTTTCCATCCATGGATGAATGAAAAGAATAAAATACAACTCATCCTTGCATCCAACATGCTTACCAACATTTACCTCATAGAGTCATTGTTAAGATTAAATGCAATAGTGCACTGTATGGGTTGAATTTCAGCACCCCAAAATTCATATGTTGAAGTCTTAACCCCAGTTCCTCAGAATGTGACTTTATTTGGAGATAGGGTCTTTATAGAAATAATCAAGTTAAAATGATATCATTAAGGTAGTCCCCAATCCAATATGGCTGATGTTGTTATAAAAGGGAGAAATTTGGACATAGAGGAAGATGATGTGAAGAGACACAGGGAGAAGATGACTATCTACAAACCAAAGAGAGAGGCATAGAATAGATCCTTCCCTCACAGTCCTCCAAAAGAACCAATCTGCCCACACCTGCATCTGGGACTTCTAGCCTCCAGATTGTGAAACAATAAATTTATATTGTTTAAGCCACCCAGTTTGTAGTGGTCTGTTAAGACAGCCCTAACAAGTTAATACATGCGTATGAAACTTGCGGCCCACTGCTGGCAAGTGTGTCCAATTGGTTTAAATGTGACCTTTTCAGAGGCACCTGGGTGGGTCAGTCGGTTAAGCGTCCGACTTCAGCTCAGGTCATGATCTCACTGTTCGTGGGTTCGAGCCCTGCATCGGGCTCTGTGCTGACAGCTAGCTCAGAGCCTGGAGCCTGCTTCGGATTCTGTGTCTCCCTCTCTCCCTGACCCTCCCCTGCTCACGCTGTCTCTCTCTCTCTCTCTCTCAGAAATAAATAAAAACATTAAAAAAATAAAATAAATGTGAGCTTTTCAGTGAAACCTTTCTTGTCCTCCCTGTCTAGAAATATAACCCCAAACTTTGACACTCCCTGCCCTCCTTCCCTCCTTTATTTTTCCTCACTGCACTTACCAATATCTAAGTACAATCTGTTTTACTTCTCCTTTGTTTCTTGTCTTGTTTTCCTCTACTAGAATATAATCTCCCCAATGGCAGAGATATGTATCTGTTTTGTTCCTTTTACATCCTAGAGGAATGCCTGGCACATAGTAGGTACTTGATAAATATTAATTGATTATATGATAGCTGCTGTAGCTGTTGATAAAAGATGAATTGTCTCCCACAATCCCATTTCTAAATAATCGCATATATTCATCAAGTCCACTTAGTGCCAGGTACTGACCCAGGTGCTGGCGATACAGAAATAAGTAAGATATTGTCTCTCTTCACAAAAGGTTTATTTCTAGTAGAGGGAGGCAAGCACATAAGCAGACCAAAAGGTTTCTGTTCCATGAGAAAAATCAGCCCAGGGTAGAGTAGTGGTATATTAACCCTTGAGGATCTTTCAAAACAAGAATGGTTCTTTTCCCACACTCTTGATTCCGTCCTCTATTTATTTTGTTTTGAAGTGTTCACAGCCTGGATCGATAAATTCTAATTCTACTCATTGAAGGCTTCTGTGTTGCCCTCACACTGCTTTCGGTGTTACTAGTCTTAGAAGTTATTAGTCCTGCAACTGCTCCCTTACAAGCCTTTACTACCATTGCCTATAGACTTGCACACAGAAAGCCAGGGAGTGGAAAGTCGATCACAGAAAGGAGTGGTAATTACATTTTTTCTGTACATGACAATAGAGAAACATCACAGGGTTCTGAGTCAGTACCCTAACTCCTCCACTTCCTGGGTGTGTCATTGTGAGCAAGGCACTTAAACTCTGAGTCACAACTTCCTTATCTGTAAAATACAAGTAGAATATGTGCCCTATTACTCTCATGCTTGCTTGTTTTTATTGAGAGTCTACAGAATGTTTGGGTGGAGAAGGGCCTTAGAAATCATCTAGTCCTCCTCCTCCATTCTGCACGTGAGGAAACTGAAATTTAGAGAGGTTAAACAAATTTATCCTGGGAGTACAGCCAATGAGTTCAGGATTCCATTACACATTTCATTCCACTATATCCCTCTTACTTTCCAGGCTCTACCAATAATTCAAATGGCAATAAGAATGTCTTCAGTTGCTTTATAAACTTATATCTTAAAACTGATATGGAAGTGCCTCTTGATAACTGGTAAGAAAATCACAAAGCAACAAGTCTATTCTATAGTCTACTATGGTTGAATGTTTATACCAAGCCAAGTTTTAAAAGGCTTAATGGAGTTTCATGCCAATAACATTACTTACAAATGCTAAATTCAATCCAAAAATTTACAGAATGGGAGAGGTCAAAAGAGGGAACGTCTTTGTTGTTTGTATTTTCTTAAATTTACTCTGTCCCTGTTGCTTACATTTAAGTGACAAATTCTCTTCTATCTCAAAGGAGGATTTAGCTGGAAGAAAGGTATTCCCTATTCAGAACAGGAAATATTTTCTATTCATGAAACAAAGTTTGAAATTGAATTAAAATAATTTAATTACACTATATAATTACCTTCCACAATCTTTAAAGTCAAGAGGCCCATGGGATCTGGCTATTTGTAGAGATGTTTAATCCTTTTTTTACTTTAGTATTCATTAAACAAAGGTAATTCCTTCCTAATTCCCCTCTGACACACATTTTGCCTCGAAAAAAGAAAAGACCTTAAACAGAGTCCTTTCTTTAAAGAGAGCTGCTGAGTATGTCAAATTATTCAGGCAAGAAACTCACTGAACAACTAAAACAATAGTTTCAAACAGATGACACTGTGTTTCAAGAACAAAAAAATGTTAAATAAACTATTGGGGCATGAATTAAGCTACCAATGGGAAATCTCAGTGAACTGCAAATGCATGCCTAACTGAGATCTGAATATCATTCCTAAGTTTAGCCATCACTTAAAAGTCCTTTATGCAAATCTACACCAAACTAAGGCAAGGAAAAAGTAGAGGTGACTGAGACATGCCAATCCAATTGTGAAAAATCTAGTTCCCAGTTCTGAGATCCCTTAGTCTCTAGCAGATGCCTGTGGATAGTTGGGTTTTTTTCCTTTGAAAACTAGTGTCCCTAGACACTGAAATTGCACTCTAGTGGTTGTCTAATATGTTTCCTTCTTTAGCTAGAAAAACCTAGATAGACCGTGGCAAGAGGAAATTTGAGGGAAGAGGATTCTGGGAAGATGGGAGTCATAATGGAATGTGTGTGTGTGTGTGTGTGTGTGTGTGTGTGTGTGTTCAATAAATTCTTCCACAAGGCAGAGCAATGTGGGCATAAAATTTTTAAATGGACAAACAATATCTATGGCAAGATTAGGTGACAAGAATTATCACACAACACAAAAGAGTGGGTGGGGAGAACCATGTGATGGCAAACTAAAATTGTCTGATAAGAGCAACTATGCCAGAGTAAGTGAAGGGAAGCCAAAGTATTATTATTGTC
>NW_027528635.1:2361799-2372402 GCF_008692635.1 Crocuta crocuta | reverse complement strand
GTAATTGTCGTAATTGTCACAATAACCAAAAAGTAGCAATTAGAATGTTCAGTGGACTGATGTAAGAAGAGTGTGAAGGGACCACAAGATCTTATGGTGCTGGAGTGACATGGGCTCTGTGAAATCTCAAAAGTAAGCAACCAAATCTCTCATCAACAACAATAACAATACCTGGGGAGAAACTTCTGGAAATAGATTGCAAATTCAACAGGGAAAATATTATAGTGATAGATGAAATGATAACTTCAATCAAAGAGGGAGAGAGGAACAGAGTAATAAAGAAGAAGCGCTTATTTCTAACATTTACTGTTTGTTTTCTGTATGTCTAATACTTTTTTGTTCTCATTTCCTCCATTACAGCTTCATTTTGTATTTAAATTTTTGTAGTGTACCATTTTGATTTCCTTCTCATTTCCATTCTATGTATTTTTGGATCTTTAATTTGTGGTTACCATGGGGATTGCAATTACTATTTCGAATTTATAAAAATCTAGTTTGCATTAATATCAACTGAAGTTCAGTAACTACTAAATCCGTTCCTCTAGAGCTCTGTCCCTCTTCCCCTTCATGTTGTGGTTAGCACAAACTACATCTTTATACATTCTGTCCCCATTAACGTAGATTTATAATTGTTACTTTATACATAGAATTTTAAAACACTTAGGAAATTAAAAATTACAAATCAAAAATGCAGTACTAACTTTTCGGTTTTTTGTTTGTTTTATTTTTTTTTAAGAGAGAGAGAAACAGATTGTGAGTAGGGGAGGAGCAGAGAGAGAGGGAGACACAGAATCCGAAGCAGACTTCATGCACTGAGCTGTAAGCAGAGAGCTCAATGCAGGGCTCAAACTCATAAACTTTGAGATCATGACCTAAGCTGAAGTCAGATGCTTAACCCACTGAGTCACCTAGGTGCACCCAATACTGACTTTTCTATTTACCTGTTAGTTATCTTTACTACAGTTGTTTCTTTTAATGTCTTCACATGATTCCAGATTCCTGCCTAGTGTTGTTTCATTTCAGCCTAAAGAACTCCTTTTATATCAACAATAGTCAAATTATAGAAAGAGCACAAATGCCCATCAACTGAGGAATGGATAAAGAAGAGGTGAGATATATATCTATATCTATCTATCTATGTATCTATCTATGTATCTATGTATGTATGTATCTATCTGTCTATTTGCAACATTTGCAACAACATGGATGGAACTGGAAACCAGTCAGTCAGAGAAGCACAAATATCATATGATTTCACTCATGTGGAAGTTAAGAAACACAACAGACGAACATAGGGGAAGGGAAGGAAAAATAAGATAAAAAGAGAGACAGAGGAAAACCATAAGAGACTCTTAAATACAGAGAACAAACTGAAGGTTTGCTGGAGGGGAACTGGGTGGGGAGATTGACAAAATGAGTGATGGGCATTAAGGAGGGAGCTTATGAGGATGAGCACTGAGTGTCATATTGAAATGATGAATCACTACATTCTACTCCTGATTCTAGTTTATGTTAACTAACTTGGATTTAAATAAAATTTTAAAATACATATAATAAAAAAGAACTCCTTTTAGCATTTCTCATAAGTCTGTTAGCAGTGATCTCCCTCAGCTTTTGTTTATATGGGGATGTCTTGATTTCTCCTTCAGTTTTTGAAGGATAGTTTTGCTGAGTATGAAATTTTGGTTGGGATTTTTTTTCAGCACTTTAAAAATGTTGGTCTCCTGCCTCCTTGGTATCTGATAAGAAATCTGTGGCTATTGGGAATCTCTTGTTAACCTCATATGTGCAACAAGTGGCTTATCTCTTGTAGCTATCAAAATTTTTGTTTTGTCTATTTCTCTTGACATTTTGCTTATAATATGTCTTGATGTGGTCTCTTTCTGCTTACCTTTCTTAGACTTAATTGATCTTGCATGTGCANATTTCATGCCGTTTTTTTCAAGTTTGTGAAATTTCTGGTCAATATATTTTCAAACATTCTTCCCCTTACTATCTCTATTTCCAGGATTCCAATTATACATATGATGGTATGCTTACTCACATCCCACATGTCTCTTGCCCTTTGTTCATTTTTTTATTCTTTTTTTTTCTTTGCTCTTCAGACTAGATAGTTTGTCTAATGTTCAAGTTCATCATTTTTTTTCTGCTTAATCAAATCTGCTGTTGAAACCGTCTAGTGAATTTTTACTTCAGGTATTGTACTTTTCAACTCCAGAATATCTGTTTGGCTTTTTAAAAGTTTCTATATGTTTATTGATGTTTTCTATGGGTTCATTCTGGTTTCCTTTACCTCTTTTACTAAGGCTTCCTTTCGCCCACTGAGCATGTTTAAGATAGATTATTTAAGTCTTCATCAAGTAAAACAAAGGTGTGGGCTTCCTTGAGTACAATTTCTATTCATTTCTTTTGCAAATGGACCATAAATTCCTGTACCTTAGCATTCATAATACTTTTTTGTTGAAAACTAATCATTGTGTTGCATGTCTGAATATCAGATCCTATCCTGCCTTATAGATTTATTGTGTTGCTTGTTGCAGACTGTAGCTGTTTGTTTAGGGTTACTTCTAAATTATTTTATAAAGTCTATATTCTTTTTTATATGGGGTGTCTAAAGTCTCCTCCTTTGGCCTATGTTTAGATAATTATTTTTTGAGTGCTAGGAGAAAAAGAAGAGAGAGAAAGGGAGAAAGGAAGGGAGATATGAAAAGAGACGAGAAAGAGAAAGAGAGAGAGAGAGAACAAGAGAGTGAGAGGAAGAACAAAGAAAAGAAAAAATAACCTTTGTGCTGAGGCTAGAGACCAGCCAGAGGTGAAAACGCCATCTTCCCAGCTCTACTCTGAGCCTGCATCCTGCCCTGGGTGTATGCATGGCTTTCTAAATGTCCTGTTCTACGTGGCTATATGTCTACACCCAATATTTCAAAGAAACTGTCTCCCCAGCTTTTTCTTCCAGACTTCTGATGCTCAACCATAAGTTTTGCCCAGATAACTGCAGGTGGTTTATTTGCCTGAAATGTTTTTGAGGAATCCTTACCATGTTTCCGTCCTGAGGGAGTTAGTTCCCAATTAGGTAAAACAAAGTCAGACACTTTGTCTCTGTCCCCGACACTGGTTACAACAGACAAACAGTATCTTTGTAAATAATATCTGCTCTGCCCCACCAGAACCAGAGACCAGAGTTTCAAACTAGGAGTGTAGACTGAGGTTCCAGGCTGCCTCTGACCTGGGGAGAAGGGTTAAGGTAAGAGCAAGTAAAAATGCTACAAATCTTTCCTATTGTGTTAAAGTTGCCTTTTTTCTTAATTCAGTATGTGCTTGATTGACTATTTTCCAGAGTTGTGACCAAAGTGGTTCTCAGTATTTTCAGTTGGGTTTTCAATTGTGTCAAAATCCCATATGATATTATTATAAGAAAAGAGAATAATAAACAGAATAATGTCCCTATAGATAATAAGAGCACGCTGGAAAGATATGCTCCCAAAATAGACGAATAGTGTAAAAAAATCTTCCCAGAAACCTAGAGAAGGTATCAAAGAACAGCATCAGATGGAATTATAAAAACTAAAATTATTTGAGAAACAGATAATTTGAAAAAATACCAGAACTCAAGAAGGAATTGAAAATGAAAAGAAAAAGCAAGTATGGTAGAATTGAAAAATAAACTAGAAAAAACACAACAGCAAACTAAAGCCCTAGAAAATGCCTTGAGAATGATAAAACACAGGAAATAGGAGTTTTTTTTTTTAAATTTGAAAGAAAAGAAGAAAGATTTAAAAAAGGCTTCAAACGAAAGTGATAGTGTAAAGCCACAAGTCTAAACGTCTAAACCAAACTGACTCCATGACAGGCTTTAAGTTTCCTCTCTAAACTAGAAGGCTTGAGTTTCAGCTTCCCGGAAACTATCAGGCAGTTACACATTGCCCAAGGCAGGAGTAACCACCCTTGCAGCACCCAATCAGGAAAGGCCAGTGACCACCCTCCACACTGTTAAGGGAGAGGCCTGGAGATAGAAACTATAGATAGGACCCTGTTACCTAATGTTAAAGTTAACCTGTTAGTCGCCGAACAAGACCCTAGGCTCGCTCTGTGATTGGTTGAATTTAAAGGTACTCTAAACGTTGTAATTGGATCCCGCCAAAAGTAACGAATACTCTAGACAATGTGTATGGTCAAACCCGCTGTCAATGATGTTGAATAATTATGATTGGATCACTGTTCCCATGTCACAACTTCTGTAACTCCCCCGTCTCAAACCCCATAAAAACCCTACTCTGCCCTTGTTCGAGGCTCTCAGCACGGACCCATATGCTGGCGAAGTCTGTGAGCCCGAGCTTAAGCCCGTAATAAAGCCCTTTGCCTTTGCATGCGTGACTCGGTCTCCCTGGTGGTCTCTGGTCGGTGAGGATACTGCGATCTGGGTATAACAATAGTGATAGAAAATATTAAAGCATATCTTATATATGAGTTTCTTTCTCCTCCAGAAAGAAGCAAAACAATGGATCAAATAAATATGAAACCAAACAGATTAACCGACAAAAATTTAAATCAACAAAGCTTTTCTATAATAAATTAGGATTTAAAATGAATATCAAAAGAACAAAAGGTATATCTGGGAAAATCAGTTGGATGTGGTCAAGAGCATAAGACATTCAAGTAAAAAACAAATTTGACTTTAAGGAGAAATAAAAGCTTCTAACATCCAGGGAGCAAGGTGTGTGTTAGTGAAAGGAAAAACAGATTGTCATCAGACTTCACAGTAATTCCTTACCAAAAACCAAGGGAAAAAATGTATTTTTTTACATTTTTGAATGTTTATTTGTTTTTGAGAGAGAGAGAGAAAGAAAGAGAGAGTGTGAGCTGTGAAAGGGCAGAGAGAGAGAGGGAAGGAAACAGAGAATCCGAAACAGGCTCCAGGCTCTGAGCTGTGAGCACAGAGCCTGATGCGGGGCTCCAACTCGGGAACCCTGAGATCATGACCTAAGCCGAAGTCGGGCACTCAACCAATGGAGCCACCCAGGCGCCCCAGGGAAAAATGTATTTAATATACTGGAGGAAAGAAAATATGACCTAAGCATTTTATATCCAGCCAAACTGATCTGCAAGGGAAAAGGCCACCAAAAAACCTTATGGATATGGAAGAAATCAGAATATTCTTCCCATGAGCCTTTCATGAGGAATCTATTACAGAAAAAACTCCAGAAAGCAAAATATATGGAGGGTTGTTGTATGAAGACAAGGATTTGAACTTGAACCTATGTAAGTAGTTTACATAACTACTCAACAATTAAATTGAAAAAGCCAATTCTTTTTTTATAGAGTTGTGATTTATGTACTTTCAAATGCAGATTCTCTTTTTATTTTATTTAAATTCAAGTTAGTTAACATATAGTGTAATAATGGTTTTAGGAGTAGGATTTAGAGATTCATCACTTACATATGACACCCAGCGCACATCCCAACAAGTGCCCTCCATAATGCCCATCCCCCATTTACCCATCCCCCCACCCACCTCCCCTCCAGCAACCCTCAGTTTGTTCTCTGTATTTAAGAGTCTCTTATGGTTTGCCTCCTTCTCTGATTTTATCTTATTTTTACTTCCCTTCCCCTATGTTCATCTGTTGTGTTTCTTAACTTCCACGTATAAGTGAAATCATATGAGATATGTCTTTCTCTGACTGACTGATTTCACTTAGCATAATGCCCTTTAGTTCCAGCCACGTTGTTGCAAATGGCAAGATTTCATTCTTCTTGATCAATGTGTATATATATAAATATACCACCTCTTCTTTATCCATTCCTCAGTTAATGGACATTTGGGCTCCTTCCATACTTTGGCTATTGTTGATAGTGCTGCTATAAACATTGGGGTGCATGTACCCCTTGAATCAGCATTTTTGTATCTTTTAGATAAATATCTAGTAGCACAATTGTTGGGTCATAGAGTAAGTCTATTTTTAAATTTTTGAGGAACCTCCATAGTGTTCTCCAGAGTGGCTGCACCAGGTTGCATTCCTGCCAACAGTCAAATGCACAGATTCTTAAGTGTACAGTTTGATGAATTTGGGGAATGTATATATTTGAATAATCATTACTCACATCAAGGTATAGAATTTTTCCAATGCTCTGGAAAGCTTTATGTCTCTTTCAAGTTAACCCCGGTCTCCAAAAGAAGTCACTGTGAGTTTTACTACCATTGCCAGAAGTTAATTGTGCCTATTCTGAAATTTTATATTAAGGAAATCTTAGAGTATATACGCCTTTGTTTCCAGCTTCCTTTGCTTAGAATAAAGTTTTGTGATTCATCCATGTATCATTATTGTGTAATTTTATTGCTGAGTAGACTATAATTGCATGAATATACCAGATGGACCATTGGGTTGTTTTCAGTTTGGGCTATTATGAATAATACTGTCATGCATATTTTTGCACAAGTCTTGTGAGCTTCTATCGCCAAGGAGAATAGATCTATTTCTCCAGGGTAAATATCTAGGAGGAGAATTGCTGTGTCATAGTGTTCAAATATAGGTTTAATTTCATTAGAAATGCTAACAATTTTTTCCAGAGTGAAAACACCATGTTATTCTCCATAACAATGTATGACAGTTTCTGTACTTCTATATCCTTGCCAAGACCTCATATTTTCATTAATGTAAGCAATTCCAATGTGTATATAGTGATATTTCATTTGGGACCAATTTAGATTTTCCTAAATGATAATAATCTTAAGTATCTGTTCATGAACTAACTGGTGATTTCTGTATCTTGCCTTGTAAAGCATTTGTTCAAATACTTGTCCAGTTTTCCTTGTTTCTTGTGATTGGTTAGTGAGAGTTTCTTAATCTCTCAGATACCAGTGCTTTGTCATATATTTGCATTGCAAATATGTTTTCCATATGATAAGCAAAGGGTTTGTTTTTTTTAAAATATGAAGCCCAATTTATTTATTTTGTATTGTTTTAAGAGTAATGCCATTTGTGTTCTAAGAAAGTTTTGCTAAGGCCAAAGAGATATTTTCTTCTAGAAACCTTTAAGTTTCAGCTTCTTTATTTAGAAATGTGATCCATTCTAAGTTACTTTTTATGTATAGCATAAGGTAGTTCACATTTGTTTCAATAGAGATAGTAAGTTGCTCCAGCATCATTTGTTGAAAAGATTTTCTTCTTTCCATTGAATTTCATTGTCACCTTTGTTGGAAATCGATTGTGTACTTGTGGGTCTAGATGTGGGTCTAGATTATCTATTCTGTTCTTTAATTCACTTGTTTGTCTTTATGCCAGTACCCCACTGTCTTGATAAATGTTATTTATTGAAGACAGGTAGTTTGAGTCATCCAATTTTGTTCTTCCTTGTCAAAATTGTTTTGGCTGCTCTGGAGCCTTGAGTTTCCATATAAATTNAGCTGCTTCAGATTCTGTGTCTCCCTCTCTCTCTGCCCCTCCCCTGCTCATGCTCTGTCTCTGTCTCTCTCTCAAAAATAAACATTAACAAAAAATTTTAAAAACCTAAAAACATAAGATTATGTCTTCCAAAACATAAAGAATTTTTATATCTCTAATTTCTCTGGACAGTATTTTACAGTATTACATGTAGAGTCCTATAACATTTTTGTTAATTATTTCTAATTTATGTATTGATATTATTATAAGTGTATATTTTCTTATTGTCTAGGCCTTTCAATGACATGTTGAAGACAAGCAGAGGTACTAGACATTCTTGGCCTATTTCTAATATTAGGGGTAAACATACAATAATTTCTCATTAATTGTGAATTAAGCTGAAAATTTTCATAAACACCATTTATCAAATTTAGAAAGTTACCTTTTAGTCTTAGTTTGCTGAGAAGTTTTTAAGGAACAAGTGTTCCATTTCACCACATGTTTTTTCTGCAGCTGTTGAAATGATCATATGGTTTTTCTCCTTTATTCTATCCTTTGGTGAATTATATTAACTGATTTTCAAATGTTCAACAACCTTTGCATTCCTGGAATTACCTCACTTGGTCATGGTGCAGTGTTCTTATAGTACAACTCTCCATTCAATTTTCTCACCTTTTTAAAAGATGTTTCTACCTATCTTTATGTAAATTAATGACCTTTAATATCTTTTCTCGAATAACTAATTACATTTTAGAGAACTTGTTTAGTTCCTGACACAAACACAATGCAAAGTAAACATTTTTGAGACAAGTGGGGAAATTGAACCCTACTAGATAGTTGATGATATTAAGAAATTATTCTTACTTTTTTTCTTGGTCTGTTAATGGTGCCGTAGTTCAGCTTTTTAAAAGGTCACTTTTTGTCTAAAGATTTTGGACTATTCTAGTATATTTACCTTTCCATGTGTCTTTCAGAACCAGCTTGCCTATATCTACAAAGAATCATGTTGGGATTTTGTTTGAGATTGTGCCATGCTATATATCAATTTGAGAAGATTAACATTGTAACTGTGTTAAGTTTTATAATTTTGGGACATAGTATATCTATTCAGAAAACATAGAGTGTTAGTAGTACGGGCAGAAACTGGGTCATTCGTACATTGCTGGTGGGAACGCAAAATGGTAGAGCCACTCTGGAAAATGGTCAATTTCTTACAAAGGTCAGCATAGAATTCCCAAACAACTCAACTCAACAATCCTATATTTATAAATTTAGCCAAAAAGGAAAAAAAAAAAAAAAAAGAAAGAAAGAAACCTGTGCTCACATGAAAATGTTTAATACTAGCACTATTCATAACTACCAAAAGTAGAAAGAACTCACATGTCCATGAACTGGTGAATGAATAAACAAGCTAGCACATCCATCTTCTAGAATACTAACCATTCAGCAATAAAAAGGAACAGATTATTTATACACACAACTTGGGTGAACTTCAAAACCTTGTGCTACCTGAAAAAAGCCACCCTTAAAGTGATACATACAGTAAGATTCAGTTTATATAACACTTTGGAAAAGGTAAAACTATAGGGAACAGAACAGATTAGTGATTGACAGAGATGAGTATAGAGAGGGTTCTGACTGCAAAGTTTCAGCATGAGGGAATTTTTATCATATGGGATAAATAACTGAAATATATAATATTTCACACATAGTGCAAAATGAATGCTACCTTGTTTTTAAAGTGAAAAGTAACCGGTACTTTATTCGAGGAATTTGCAGGCCACGGATCTCCTTTTGTTTTAAGTTATCTGAGACATAACCTGAAAGAGATCTTTACCTAAATCATCCAAATATTTGCGCTCCTCTACAATGTCCAAGGATTCTTAGACCTCTGCTCATATCTTGGGGAGAAAAGTAGCATTGAGCAGTCTAGGAACTGGCCCTTTAGGGAAGCAAATGTAGACTATAAAAGAAGCAAAGACTTGAACAATCTAGAAGAAAGAAATGAGGAAAAGACACACATTATTAGAAAAAGAGGCAGCTAGAGAGGTATTTTTTATTTTTTAGAGAGAGAGCGCACAAATGAGCAGGAGAGGGGGCAGAGGGAAGAAGGGAGAGAATCTTAAGCAAGACCCATGCGTTGGAGCCAGACCCAGGGATCATGACCCCAGCTGAAATCAAGAGTTGGACGCTCAACCGACTGAGCCACCCAGGAGCCTCTAGAGTGATATTTTTAAAAACATGTGCCGAATTATGTTAATATCAAACACTCCCAAGGTTTCCCATCAAACTAAAATTTTCAAAAATTTTTGTCATGCCTATAAAGTTCAGTTTGATAGGTTTGTTTTCCCCCTCCATGACTTCACCTTTGAAAATAATGATTCTCTTCAGCCGCACTCTAGCAAACATCCCAAGCTCCTTCATAGCTTTCATTTTCATGAAATATCAAATATTACCTCTTAGAAGTCTTTCCCTGCTACTCTATTTCAAGTATTCTTCTTGCCACTATTCACTATCTCATTACCTGTTTACTTCTTTCATAGCATTTTCTCACAGTCTGTAATTGCCTTGTTTGTTTTTCTTTGTCTCTTCCAGTAGCCGTTAGTCATTGTGCCACTTTATCCCATTTCCTTTAAAGATGCTGACTTTCGGGGCGCCTGGGTGGCTTAGTCGGTTAAGTGTCCGACTTTCGCTTAGGTCATGATCTCGCGGTTCGTGGGTTTGAGCCCTGCGTCGGGCTCTGTGCTGACTGCCAGTTCAGAGCCTGGAGCTTGTTTCAGAGTCTGTGACTCCCTCTCTCTCTGACCCTCCCCTGCTCATGCTGTCTCTCTCTCTCTCTCCTAGAAATAAATAAAATATTAATAAATAAGTAAACAAACAAACATGCTGACTTTTATTTGGGGCAGCAAAATAAGATACACACATTATCACTGTATGTTGAGTCAGTAGTTCTGGAACGTGGATCTGAAATTTTCTGCACAAAAGACCGCATNATTCTCTGGGACAAGGGTCAGCAAACTTTTCCTTCAAGGGCCAGCTAGTAAGTATTTTAGGCTTCAAGACCATCAGGACTCTCTCCCAATAAAGCTTTATTTGCACAAACTAGCAGCTGGATCTTTAGCCATAGTAATTTCCATTATTCAAGTAGAGCCAGTTTTTACTGAGTTCTTCCTTCTCTGTATTCACAATTGTGTTTGATGGTCTTAACTTCAGGTAAACAGAAT
>NW_027528635.1:2359412-2361699 GCF_008692635.1 Crocuta crocuta | reverse complement strand
TGAAGTTCATTTATCTATATTTACAAATCCTGTCTTCTTTCCACTAAGTCATACTGAGTTTCACATATGTGAATGTTGTAGAGTAAATTTTTTAAAAATACATATCAAGACAAATAAAGAGAAGTAGCTAATTTTAATCAATGCTGCCCATTCAGAGAACACGATTTTCCACAAAATCTATCCATTTAAAATGTATAATTCAATGTTTTATCACCACATTCACAGAATTCTGCAAGCATCACCACTGTTTAATTTGGGGACATTTCCATTACCCTCAAAAAGAAATTCATTACCAACGACGGTTTGTCTACTGCCTCAAACAGCTGACAATGACTAATCTACTTTCTCTTCTGTGGAATTACCTACTGGGGACATTTAATATAAATGGAATCCTACAATGTGTGGCCTTCTTTGCCTTAGCATAATGTTCTCAACCTCCGTGTTGCTGCATGAATTAGTATCTTCTTTTTATAGCTGATTTATACTACATTATATGGATATAGTACATTTTTTTAATCCATTCATCAGTTGATGAGCAGTTGGGTTGTCTCCCCTGGGATCAATTATGAAAGATGCCACTATGGACATTTCTTGTACAGGGTTTTGGGTGAATATGTTTTCAATTCTCTTTATATACCTAGCGGTGGAATTGCTGAGCCATGTGGTGACTCATTTATTTAACTCTTTGAGGATCTCCCAAATGGTCTCTCACAGTGGCTACACCATTTTCCGTTCTCATAAACAACATAAGGAAGTTCAAACTTCTCTACAGCACTTGTTATTTTCCATTATATTCCATCCACATCGCTAGTGTATGTGAAGTGCTTAATTCAGTGTAGTTTTGACTTGCATTTCTCTAGTGGCTAATAATGGTGAGTATCTTTTCACATGCGTACTAGCCATCTGTATATTTTCTTTAAAGAATGGTCTGTTTAAATATTTTACCCATTTTACATTGGGTTATTCATCTTTGTAATCGTGAGTTGTAATAATTCTTTATATTTTCGGGATAACGGATTTTCATTACATACATGCTTTGCAAATGTTTTCACCCATTTCATAGGCTGTCTTTTCACTTTCTGATGGCATACATTAAAATAAATGAAATGAAAAGTACAATAATCACCAAGCCACAGCTGGATTTTTGAAAAAGATCAATAAAATTGAGAAATCTTGAGCCAGACTAACCAGGAGAAAAACAGACAGGAGTCAAGTTACTAAAAGAAGGGATAAAGGAGAGACGTCACTGCTGACTGAAACCTGACAGAAATAAATTCAAGAAAAGGAATGCAAGACATGCACATTGGAAATTACAATATATTGTTGAAACAAATCAAGGAATATCACAATCAATGGAAGGCCATTCCATTTTCATGGACTGAAAGGCATATTAGTGAGATGGCAGTACTCTCCAAATTGATCTACAGGTTCATTGTAACCCCAGTCAATGTCCCAGCTATATTTACCCCGGAAGTTGGCGAGCTCATCTCACAATTCATATGGAAATTCAGGGGACCCAAAATAGCCAAAACAATCCTGAAATACAAGAACCAAATTGAAAAGTTCCTATTTCCCAATTTAAAAATTTACAATGATTGTAGCTACAGTGAGAAAAAGTAGTATGGTACTGACATAGAGAGAAACATATAGAACAACGGAATGGAATTTTAGAATCCAGATAGAAGCCTTGATGTTTATGGCCAATTGCTTTATAAGAAGGATGCCAAGATAATACAATGGAGAAGAATGTTTTTGTGTTTTTTAACAAATGGTGCTAGGACAACTGGATATCCATATACAAAAGAAGGAATTTAGGCACCTACTTACCCCGTACACAAATATGAACTCAAAATGGATCAGAGACCCAACTATAGAAGCTATAATCTTAAGACTCAGAAGAAAACATGGAAGTCAATATTCATGACTTCAGGTTAAACAAAGTCTTTTTAGATATGATACCAAAAAAATGTACAGGTGACCAAAGGGAAAATAGGTAAACTGGACTTCTAATTAATATCTCCTTTCTGCTAGCTTTGAGGCAAACTTGCAGTTCTATTTCTAGGTCCTCGAAGTGAAAAGTTAGGTTACTGTTTGGAATCTTTCCTCGTTTTTAAATGTAGACAGTTAGAACTATAAATGTCCCTATAAACTTTGCTTTTAATGAATCCCATAAGTGTTGAGTTGCGTTGCCATTTTCATTCTTCTCAAAGTCCTTTTTAATTTCTCTTGTGATTTCTTTTATGATTCATTTGTTATTTAGGAGTGTTATTAAATTTCCACATATTTA
>NW_027528635.1:2358472-2359331 GCF_008692635.1 Crocuta crocuta | reverse complement strand
CCTTGAGAAAATGGTGTGTGTACTTAAGAAGAATATGTATTCTGCTGTTGTATGGCAACGTGGTCTATAAATGTCTGTTAAGTCTGGTCGGTTTATAGTATTCAAGTTTCCTATGTCTTTGTCGATTCTCTACCTACTTGTCTTAGCCATGTTTGAAAATATAATATTAATCTCTGTCGACACTGTGATTGGTATGTTTAATCTACTTATATTTAAGTTAAGATTTATGTCTGTTCTTTTCTATTTGTTTTCCGTATGCCTTATGTATTTTTGTGCCTCTATTCCTCCTTCACTATGTTCTATGATACTGCTTTCAAGTGTACCTTTTTTCTTCTTCTTTTTATCATACTATTTCTCTTCTTTTCTTACTAGTTATCCTAGAGATAAAAATTAACATCTTAGGGGCACCTGGATGGCTCAGTCAGTTAAGCGTCNTGAGTGGACAGAGCAGAACCTGCCTGGGATTGCCTCTCTCCTCTCTCTCTGCCCCTCCTCTGCTCTCTCTCTCTCTCAACATAAATAAATAAACTTAAAAAATATATTAAAAAATAAAATTAACATCTTAATTTTTAACAGTCTAAGTAGGATTAATATCACCTTAATTTCAATAGACTAAAAATCTTTGCCCCATATCACTCCCTTTCCTTTCCCCTTCTTTGTGCTGTTGTTATCATGCAAATTACATCTTTATGTATTCTGTGCCTATCAACAGAGATATGTGATTATTATTTTATGCAGTTGTCATTTAAATCAGATCGGAGGGGAAAATGCTTTACAAAGAAAAAATATTTACACTTTTTTATTTACTTATATAGTTACATTTACCAGTGATTTATTTCTTCATGTGAAATTAATTTTC
>NW_027528635.1:2349689-2358434 GCF_008692635.1 Crocuta crocuta | reverse complement strand
TCAAGTCACTCTCAAGTGTCTTTTCATTTACACACAAAGGATTCTTTTCAGGGTTTAGGGTTTAAGGAGTTCTTACAGGTCAGGTCAGCTAGCAACAAAGTCTCAGCGTTTGTTTATCTATGAATGTCATAATTTCTCCTTTGGTTTTTGAAGGCTATCTTTGTTCATAGTCTATTTCATTCAGCTTCCATGTTTACTGATGGGAAGTTAGCTTTCAATGTTATTGAGTATCCCTTGTACCTGATGAATCAACTTTCACTTGCTGCCTTCATGATTCTCTTGTTTTGTTTTGTCCCTCGAAAGTTTAACTATGTGAGCATGTTGTCCAATTTTTCTACTTGGAGTTGTTTCAGCTTCCTGGATGTAGATTAATAGTTTTCATTACATTGGGGAACTTTTCAGCCGTTACCTTTTTTTTTTTTTTCCTTTCAAATATTTTTTCTGCTCCTTTCTTTTTCTTCTTTCGGTATTCCCATTATGTGCTGTTTGGTGTCTTTAATTGCATCCCACAGGTTTCTAAACCTCTGTTTCATTCTTCTTCATTCATTTACTTTCTGCTCCTCAGACTGGATACTCTCAAATGACCATGTCTGAGTGTGCTATTTTCTTCTGCTGGCTCAAGTCTCCTATCTGCTGTTGAGCCTGTCTGGTGAATTTTTCATTTCAGTCGTTGAGCTTTTCAGGTCCAGAATTTCAATTTGGTTCCTTTTTTATAATTTATATCTCTTTATTGATATTTTCTGTTTGGTCTAACATCGCATTCCTACTTTCATTTAATTCTTTAGATATGATTTTCTTTAGCTCATTGAACATATTTGTTCTATCTGATTCTGAGTCAGTCCAGTACGTTCAACATCTAGGCTTCTTAAAGATAAAGTTTCTATTTCTTGCTTATGCTCTGGAATATGGTACATGCTTTTTTATTCCTTTATGTGTCTCTAACTTTTGTCAAAAACTTGACATTTAAAATAGTATAGTATGGAATTCTGGAAATCAGATACACTTCCCCCAAAAGAATTTGCTGTTGTTACTCTCAGTTTTTCTTGCTTTTGTTGCTTGTCTTAGTGACTGTTCTAAACTAAATCTGCAAAATCTGTATTCTTAGTTGTGTGTGGCCACGAAGACCCAATAGGATCAGCCAGTGATTTAACAGAGGTTTCCTTCAATGCTTTGAATCCATAAATTCTCAGGCTTTGGTAAGGAGGCTCTGTATATATGTTGGAGCATGACTTCCATGTTCTAGCAGTCACTTTACAAATCAGTGCCCACCTTCACTTCCTGTTCGTGCAGAGCCCCAAGGCCAGCCGGAAATGAGAGATTAGATGTTTCTCATGTATTTCATGGGTAAATACATAACCCTGCACATGTTTTCTATATTCCCAGAAATGCGTTTGAGCTTTTCACAGCCTGCTACAAATATCTCATTCCCCAGATGTACGTTTTTGGTCAATCTTTTATTTGTTCTAACTGGCATCATCACCTCAGGCAGCTGGGATGTTGTACAAGTGTGGCTGATGATTTTTAACAAATGTCCTCAGAATAGGACAGCCTGCACTGGTCATGCTATGGGTCAGCTCAAATGAAGACAATGTAAGTGGGGGCCTTTCCAAGAGCTGCCAGAACAGGTCAAGCAGTGACATTTCCTTATATAAGGGGATTTGGGGCCAGCTCCAAACTCTTCTTTCTTCAGTGACTGCTTAGCTGTTGGGTTTCACAGCTACTGTACTTGGGAGGCTGTTGATTTTCAACGTTACTGCCAACTGAGGAGAGGGGAATGGAAAAGGTCAAGATTCAACACTTCACAATTGCTATATTACAGAGATTTGGCTCTTTTTCTTGAATAAACATTCCTTGGATTTTTGCAAGCTTTTGCTTAATTAGTTCAATTTCTAAAATGTTGAGTTTGAATATTTTGTCAGTGTTCTCAGTGCTTTCATAAAAAAGTAGACGATCGAAAGGTTTTTACTCTGTCATCCCAGAAGGGCTTCCCTCGACCTGGAATACCTGTTGAAAAAAGTTTTTCACAGGTTATTTTTGTGTGAATGAGAGTCTAATTTTTGATACTATAGTTTTGAGTGAATAATAGTTTAATAGACTCTATTCTGTTATATATAATCTAGTTTCCTTTTATTTTTTCTATTAAGTTTAATAAAATATGTGTTTCTACTGTAATAAGTTAATGGAATAGCACTTATTCTCTCTCTCTCTCCTTCCCTCTCCTCTTTATCTATAAAGGAAAATATAGAAACTACCATAAAATGAGAGTTGTGTTTAGCTGACTTACATATTGTTAAATTATGCATTAAAAAGTTGACGTTAACTGAGGAAAATGGGCTTGTGTTTTGACTGCACCAGTGAGTCTACAACCCTGTCCAATTTCTTGACCTTATTTTTGCACATTTGTTTCTCCAATTGTAATAGACAGGTAATGAAGCAGAATACAATTTTGCCAATTCTAGCTCTCTGATTGTGTCCCTCCTACATTTTTCAAGCACTTCATCAAGATAAATAAAAGGCTCACTAGCCTAAGGTTTCATCTTATGCATAATGTGCTCTATTGTCATCCAAAATCCTGTTTTTTAAGCATCTATGTTAATAATTTCCAAGAGGCAAATATTCCTTCAACACAGCAATACAAAGGAGCCCAGTAGTCCTGGGCAAAGAACACCAGATTTTATGAGATTTGCAACTGCATCACAAGATATCACCCAGCAAGTTTACCCCTTCTCAGTGGAAAAACAAATAATTCTATCCCACCAACTGGCTTTATCTGCATGATACCAGCTAGAAGAATAATTGTGTCAGTTAACCAATTGTTTTGTTTCTAATGCCAAATAAGCTGTTTGGAAAACTAGCTCAATTGGAAGCATAATAATTTGAAAGATAATATGAGACTTTATACATATTTCATCAAGTCTGCTTCTGTTAACAAAGACTGTTTCTTTCATTTGGTAAGGCTCTCTTTCCAATTCAAGAAGTGGAGAGAATTCTTTTCTTCCCCTGTCCACCACATTTTCCTTCGAGGTAATCAAGTATACACTTGCTACGGTCCAAATATTTATTTCCCCTCAAAATTCATATATCGGAACCCTACCCTCCGAAGTCGATATTAGGAGGCAGGTCCTTCAGGAGGTGCTGAAGTCATGACTGTAGAATCCATATGAACAGGAGATGTCGTATAAAAAAGGCTCCACAGGGATCCCTAGCCCCTTCCACCATCAAGGACATAGTGAAAAGTTACCAGCAATGAACAAGGAGGAGGACCCTCACCTGTCCCGTGCTGGTGCCTTGATCTTGGACTTCACAGTCTCCAGAGGTGTTATGAAATAAATTGCTGTTGTTTATAAAGCTGCGTGTCTATAGTGTTTTGCTATAGCAGCCCAAAGAAACTAAAACAGTAGTCATGATTGTGGCGGTGGTGGTAGTGGTAGCCATTAATGTGCTGACTCGACTCTATTAAGCACTGTTACACACTTCACATGCGTTATCTCAATTGCTCCTCATAATAACTGTGAGGTATGTTTTATCATCATTCCTATTTTACAGATGAATAAATGGTGAATGTATTCATAGTTGCACAACCAGAAAATGACGAGTCCAAGGTTCAACCCAGGACTGTCTGTGTGCCTATGAAGTTGAAACTTTTTGCATTTTTCCATAATGCATCTAAAATCACTCAAACAAAGAGCAAGAAATAAACAAAGCAAAAGCGACCAAAGCAAAACCCAGGAAATTCACAAAAGGGAAGATGATAAATGTAAAACCACCAGAGAAATTTCAACACATAATCCTTTGCTTTGTCACAATAATTCCCGAGCCCCTGAGCTTCTGTCTCTGTACATGTACTCGATATGTAACTCCAGGGAAAATCCAGAGTTGAGGTGCCTGTTCACATAGGCTGAAATCGTCCTCCAAGTCGCTCTGAAACTGTGATGTTCAAGGGCATGTACAAAGCTGGGAATGGAGTAATTCAAGAGAGCTTCAATAATGGAACCATGAAAGGCTTTTATATTTGAGCACATATACAAATCCATATATCGGGAATGGCTTTAAATTCAGCTGGTGAATTCCTTGCTACCAAAAGTTCTTATTTTTCTAACTAGTACCTACCTTTGAGGGATAGGTTTGGGTGAGGAACAAGTGATTTTCATCTGCATAAGAGACTACCTTATGAAAATCTTTTCAGAAGTTGTCTACCAACAGAGCAACTGGGGCTGACTTAAGCTGAAACACAAACTTCGACTCTAGGGAAGTTATTTTTAATTTTTACAATGTGTGTCACACACACACACACACACACACACACACACAGAGCCGTAAAAGGCCTTAAGCCTTTTTTATAAAAACCAATGTTGCATTTTCAGTGTGCATGAATACAATATGGTCAGAATTTTTAACTCTCCTATCATATTGCACATCTATATTTTTGAAATTATTCTTCAGTCTGGTAGCTTTAAGAATAAACTGAGCATTGATTTCGCTTTATTCTATTGATTTCCCTGTGCGTTTAAGGTTCTATTTGTGAGGCATATAAATAATGGAGATAGCATCTCAATGGGCATTGTTATTGACCATCTATAACCTTTCCTTTTACATGTGTTATTGGCAACATTGTTATTATAGTATTGACAAAACATGGGGTAGGGGAGCTGAATTTATGGTGTACCAAACATCTTCATTTCAAGATACTGGCGATCTGGGGAAGGTTTAAATTTCTGTGTTCAGCTGTGTCTACACAACAGCAAGTAAATGCCTTTTCCTGAAACTGCTCACGAAGTACAATTGCTCCATTTCTTTTCTTTTTAAAAAAAATTTTTTTTAATGTTTTATGTATTTCTAAGAGAGAGAGAGAAGCAGTGTGAGCAGGGGAGGGTCAGAGAGAGAGGGAGACACAGAATCCGAAACAGACTCCAGGCTCTGAGCTAGCTGTCAGCACAGAGCCCGACGCAGGGCTCGAACCCACGAACTGTGAGATCATGACCTGAGCCGAAGTCGGACGCTTAACTGAGCCACCTAGGTGCCCCGCTCCATTTCTTTTCTATCAGATGTTATTTTCTGAAGGTGGAAGTGCTCTAATTTGGCTCTCAGTTAGATTCTCACTTGGGTGTAGTAGTACATGGCTCCCTAGGTGTCTTCAAATAATTAAAATATTGAATCCTTATATTGTAAATTTGAGGATACTTGCTACAGTTGACCACACAGACCTGGCCTAAGCCTCTCCTTTTACTCAGTGCTCAGATCTGGGCCCTTGGGGAGAAAGAAGAGCTGACAGAGCAATGATTCTACAGCCTTAGAAAGGCTCACATCATCCAAGACACACGGTACATACCTGTCCCTCTTATGGCTCACTGGGACAGTGATTTGTAAGGACAGTGCTGGAGAGGCAAAGATGCCCGCATCTCCCCCACAGGTGACTTCCTTGAATGGAGGGGGGATGGTATACTTCTTAGGAAATCCCAAGGAAACAGGTCTGCTCTTAGATTGCCAAAGGGAATACACATTTCTACAAATATTTTCAGAAATAATCTGTTAGGATCTATTAAAATGTAGAAATGCACATAATTTTGGACACTTCCACTATTGGGAATGTATCACAGTGAAATAAAGAGATAGTGCATACTCTTACATCTAAGTGTCCTCTTTGTAGTGGCCAAAGCCTACACCCACAATCTCTCCCCCACACACACACGAAAATGAAGAAAAATGGCTTCCAAGTACATAAAATTAGGGAAAATTTATGTGCTCTTATGTGGGCATTAAAAACTGAATTAGCTATATAGCTATGAATGGGAAGAATGCCCTTGAAGTATAATTGAGATCACAAACTCTGTGTAAAGAAAAAGGGAGGAGTTACTTCCTATACGCACGTACACAGATAGCTGGGTGGGTCAATAGATGGACAAATGGAGGGACAGAAGGAACGACTGTATATAATCCTAGAGGCAGTGTTTACAGTGAAAGAGATTGGGACTGGGTTTTTTTCTTTATGTATCTATGAATAGTTTAACTTGAGGGTAAGAATATTTTAATTTGAAATGAACCAGTAAAGTTAACAAGGAGGGTAGTCTCCATGGTATTTTGCTCTACCTCTTCTTCTAAGGCCCTATCGAGAATTACCAAACCACAATATGGTGGGAGAAGATTCCAAATGTTCACAAGGCCATTCATACCAGAATGTAGGATTTATCAGTCGGACTACTGAAGGAAGGCCTAGAGGTCACCTCGTGAAGTCCTCTTATTTTCCAGATGATGATTTAGAGTTTTCTTTTTGGTCCAATAGTCTCTACGATTTTTGAAGCATTCGCTCTCCTGTCCCCTTTCAAGGCTTCTGTGGTGGCTCTTTCCAGTGGGATACATATACTGCCCAACCTTTTCCTCTGAGGTTCAGACTACTTTGCAACTCCATTTATGTTACCTAGAAGACCCCAAAAGCGTTGTTTTCCCCTTCACAACTTCGTTCTTGATCCCACTCCTCTTAGGTTTTTATTCTTCACAATACATGGAAATTATTCTTTTCATGGTCGCCAATGACTTCTTTAACTTTTTTTTGGTTTAAATGTTTTATTTATTTCAGGGGGAGAGAGAGGCAGCGTGAATAGGGGAGGGTCAGAGAGAGAGGGAGATACAGAATCTGAAGCAGGCTCCAGGCTAGCTGTCAGAGCCCGATGCAGGGCTTGAACCCACGAACCATGGGATCATGACCTGAGCCAAAGTCAGACGCTTAACTGACTGAAGCCACCCAGGTGCCCTATGACTTCTTTAAACCCAATAGTCAGTGCTCAGAGTCCATTATACTTGAACAATGAGGAATATTTAGTTCAGTTTATCACTCCCTCCACCTTGAAATATTCTTTTCCTCTGCCTTTCATATTTTCATCTGCATGTGATACTTGGAACTATAGCGGCCATCTTTTAACCATGACACTCTTAATTACCACACTGAATAAGCTAGAGCAGGCAGAAAAGTAAAAAGAAGTCCAGGCTTTATGATGTAGCTGAGTTGCTAAATATATTAAATCTGAAATTGTTTATCTATGAACTTCCTGGTATATGAGAGAACAACTTCTCTTGATTGTTAGAAATACTCTAAGTTGCCTCTTCTGTTAATGAAACTGAAGTCATACTAATTGAATGATTCCCAGATATATACCTCTGGCCCAGACTTTCCTGCTATAATCCACATCCATACATCTAGTTGCCAACTTGATATCCCTACTTGGATGTCTAATAAACATTTGCAATTTAAGAAGTCCAAAGCTGACAAGCTCTTGGAAACTTGCTCCTCTGCCAGCTTTCCCCATCTTAATAAATGGCACCAACAGTCGCCTGGGTATTATTGATTTCCTTCCTTTGCTTTAATGTCCCACAGACAATTCATAAGCAATCGTTGAATTTACTTTTATGTTATATCCTGGTGAAACCACTCCTCTGTGCATTTCGCATTATCACAATCTAATCAAAGTTACGCCAACTCCTACCTCGTCTACTGCTACAGTCTCCTCACTGATCTTGCTTTCACCTTTGTCCCCTGATCTATATTTTCTTGTACAGCAGTATGTGAGTTCTTTCTAAAATATCAGTGGGATCACGTCATTCTTCTGCTAAAACCTCCCAATACCATTACAACAGAATAAACTCCTCATTCCTTACCAAGTTGTGGTAGATTGAGTAGAGTCTTCACCTCTCCCTACATCCACATCCTTTCCATGGTCTCATTGTGGGAGGAGTTTATTTTCTTATTCTTGATTTTAAGCTTGAACCTGTGACTTGCTTTATCATCCACTGGCATGTAGGTTGATGTGCTAGTGTGCTGAACACTCAACTTTCAAGGTCTTTTCTTGCTTCTGCTCACCCTGTCGCTCCTCTGCTGACTCCAGAAGAAAATGCCTCGGTAATCCTGCAGGTGTCAGGCAAAGAATGAGAAAGTTGTGAAGTGGAGCCGGTAATATGCCACAGCGCAAACCTAAGCTGCCCTGGCCCACCCACAGACCCGCTGTCGAGGGCAGATCCATCTAGTTGAGACCNGGTGGATCGATATGGATATGGATATGGATATGGATATGGATATGGATATGGATATGGATATAGGAATGCCATTGTAGGAATTGGCTCATGCGGTTATGGAGGCTGAGAAGTCCCACAATCTGCTGTCTACAAGCTGGAAAAGCAGGGATGCCAGAAGCCAAAGCCTGTGAATCTAGGAGGCTGCAGGCTGATGGTATAAATCCTGACCTAAGAACCAAGAGACCAAAGGGGAAGTTGAACTGTTCATATATTATATCCAATGAACGACACGAGCAGTCCAATTATAGCATATGGAACACATTAAACAACAGATATAAACACTAATTAGTCATCAACCAGTTTCGTGCCGTCTCTTACACCCTCTCCCCACCCCAGACACACATGTGTGTATACTGGTTTGGGGCTAAAATGATGAAATTTGGTCAAGTAATCACTTCTTACCATAAACTTGCTGTACAGTTCCTAACTGGTTTTTTATTTCAATTGCTGCCTTCAGAATACATAAATGGCTGAATTTCTGTTTTCCAAACTACCCTTGGCATAGGTTGTCTCGGTTCTACTTTAGCGATACTTTTTGTGGCCACGTCTTCCTTTCTGCAAGTCAAATTGTAGATCTCTGTGAATTTGTTGCTTTCTGTCCATTTTCCTTGCTACCCTTGCAGTCCCTTGTCTAGAGCTCTACACACAGTATACACTGCATAAATGCCTGTTGACTGATAG
>NW_027528635.1:2349484-2349625 GCF_008692635.1 Crocuta crocuta | reverse complement strand
TGTAAGGATTAAAGGAAATAATGCTTATCAAGCATGATTTGTCACTGTGCCCAATGCATTATAAGAGGTTAAAAACCGTAGCAGTAGTATTATTATTATATCTCACATCAAAACTATCTTTATTTCCATGAGGCAGCCACT
>NW_027528635.1:2343648-2349378 GCF_008692635.1 Crocuta crocuta | reverse complement strand
TATATATATATATATATATATATATATATATATATACTGCATCTTCTTTATTCATTCATCAGTCGACAGACACTTGGGCTTTTTCTACAATTTGGCTATTGTAGGTAATGCTGCTATAGATACCAGGGTGCATGTATCCCTCTGAATTAGTATTTTTGTATTCTTTGGGTAAATACCTAATAGTGTAATTGCTGGACCATAGGATAGTTCCTTTTTAACTTTTTGAGTTACCATTTTCTGGAGTGGCTGCACCAGTTTGCATTCCCACCAACAGTGCAAGAGAGTTCCCCTTTCTCCACATCCTTGCCAACACCTGTTATTTCTCATGTTGTTGATTTTTTGCCATTCTGACAGGTATGAGGTGATATCCCATTGTAGTTTTGATTAGCATTTCCCTGATGATGAGTGATGTTGAGCATCTTTTCATGTGCCTCTTGGCCACCTGGATGTCTTCTTTGGAAAAATGTCTATTCATGTCTTCTGCCCATTTTTTAATTGGATTATTTGTTTTTTGGGTGTTGAAGGTTTTTATAATGTTGATTTATTTTTGAGAGAGAGACACAGAGACAGAGTGCAAAAAGAGGAGAGGCAGAGAGAGAAGGAGACACAGAATCTGAAGCAGACTCCAGGTTCTGAGCTGGCAGCCCAGAGCCCAAAGCAGGGCTTGAACTCATGGATTGCAAGATCATGACCTGAGCCAAAGTCGGATGCTTAACCGACTGAGCCATCCAGGCGCCCCATAAGTGTTGAGTGAGTTTTATAGGTTCCTTATAGATTTTGGGTACCAGCCTTTTATCAGATATGTCATTTGCAAATATCTGCTCCCATTCCATATGTTGCCTTTTAGTTCTGTTGCTTCCCTCACTGTGCAGAAGCTTTTAATTTTGATGGAGTCCTGATAGTCTAGTTTTGCTTTTGTTTCTCTTGCCTCAGGAGACATGTCTACAAAGAACTTTCTACAGCCAATGTCAGAGAAGTTACTGTCTGTATTCTCTTTTAAGATTTTTATGGTTTCAAGTCTCTCATTTAGGTCTTTAATCCATCTTGAGTTTATTGGTGTGTGTGGTGTAAGAAAGTGGTCCAGTTTCATTCTTCTGCATAGTGCTGCCCAGTTTTCCCAATACCATTTGTTGAAGAGACTGTCTTTTTCCCATTGGATATTCTTTCCTACTTTGCTGCAGATTAATTGGCCATATAGTTGTGGGTTCACTTCCAGGTTTTCTATCCTGCTCCATTGATCCATGTGTCTATTTTTGTTACATCCAGTACCATGCTGTTTTAATGACTATATTACAGCTTTGTAATATAACTCGAAGCCTGGAATTGTGATGCCTCCAGCTTTGCTTTTCCAGCTTTGGGGTTTTTTGTGGTTCCATACAAATTTTAGGATTGTTTGTTCTAGCTCTGTGAAAAATTGTATTGGTATTTTGATAGGTAAAACCAGAAAAATCGAAGCCAATGAGTGAGGGGACAAAACTAAACTGCAGGAAATCCGAGTTATGATCTGTTTTCAAAAGCTTGTTTTGAATGACCTGGAAATAATGGGAAATTAGTCTTATGGTTGGGTTTCTACAGTGAAAGTTTATTTATTATGCACATTTGGGACCTGACAGACACTGAATATTTATTAGAGATGTTGCCTGTTCCAAACTGCAGAACTCAACACTTAGGAACATATTAATGAAATCATTTGCAGAAAATAGAATTGATTTGCTAAATTAAAGTTCTGGCCTATATGCACTAGTTAGTTCCTTCCCCTACCTAGATGGCTGTCATCAAAATTGAGCCATGAGTTTTCATTTTGTTTCAAAAATGTTTCTATAGTATTTTATTTTCCAGGAATAATTGGCTTATGCAGCTGGTGCTATATATTATAGTGCTTCCTGCTTGATGTGGAATGCGCTTCCCAATGAACTCAAAGAAGAGCCCAAAGGCCACGGTTCCCCAGCTCTGTAACTATTTTCTGAGTGATGCTAGAAAAGTCATTTTCGGCTTTCTTTAGCTCAGTTTCCTCATCTGTCAAGCGGCTGATAATCCCAGCTCTTTCCTTGAAAGGGCTGTTAAAGGGAGTTAATTAGATGTTGATCCAGCTTGTGCCGGGAAGGCAGCGCTTTCATTTTTCCTGATGCTAATTCTGGGCTAGTTTGTTCAGTTGGTTGGATGCTAATGCTAATGAGGGACATGACAAGTTGTCTGCACATAGGGGAATACTGCACTCCACTATAAAGCCACAGTGCACCCTTCCACATCTGTTAAATGCATGTCTTCAATCACGAAGGCTAAGGAGAACCAGCGGAGAGAGCCCAGATGCTTTAGCATGGTGTAGCGGAATGAGGAAAGGCTTCTGAAGTGTTGACAGCCCTGTCCTGATTAGCTGCAGAACTGTTCCTCAGTTATTTTATCTGCAAAATGAAGAAAAAAATACCCATAGTGCTTGGATTTTTTTTTTCTGTATTAAAATGAGGTAAATTCTGTGAAGAACCTTATGGAGGTTCCTCTGGCATTTGAGGATTCTTTTTTAAATGTTTATTTATTTATTTTTGAGAGAAAGAGAGAGAGAGAGAGAGCGAGTGAGCACGCAGAGGAGGAGCAGAGAGACAGGGAGACAGAGAATCCCAAGCAGGCTCCTTGCAGTCAGTCTAGAGCCTGATGCAAGGCTTGAACCCTGAAACCAGGAGATCATGACCTGAGCCAAAATCAAGAGTCAGACCACTTAACCGACCGAGCCATCCAGGTGTCCCTGGCATTCGACGATTCTTAACAAATTTATGTTTCTCCTCTCCCCTACATTTAATGCTATCTGCCATTCTATCAAGAACCCACTTTAGGTTTTTCTTCATCATTATTATTGATATGGTTGGTAGTATCACCTATCACTTACATGAAAGTTAATAGAGATTAAGCATCTTTGAATATTATCCAAATTATTTTTAAAGAGAAACAAAATGGTGTCTTAGTATTCTATTAGGTAGTCTGCATTCTTTGTCCTTTTCCATGGGAAGAAGAAGATGAAGAGTGATTTGCTACTTTTGGTAACTTTACCCTTTCTGCTTTGTGAGACCGACCCCACCAATTTTCAGCAGTAACCTCACTGTTACTGTAGTCAACTTTCAATTATTCTAGTTAATGTGAGAGAATATTGGTAGATATAACACAATTAATTAATTGACCTGTTTAGAACTTTCTGCATTTCTCTTCTACTGCCTAAGTTCCAGAGGGCTCAGTAACAATGGGACTCAGGGAATCAAATCAAAAACCATAAGGAGGGACTAGCTGTGAATTCTAATCTTTTCCTCTTGCCCTGCTCAACATAACTCTCTGGGAGACTTCCTTTGTGTAATTGTCCTAGAAGCCCATGGGAGCAAACTCAACCTCCTTTTCCTTTAGATTCTAAAAGTATTTATGAAGGGATCATTCTGGTAAAATGAGAGAAACACAAGCCAATGAACATTGTGAGCTGTGATGAAAAGAAACTGGCCTATAAAATGATGAGTTAACAAAAAGATGACCCGATAGCCATCATACTTCAGGGGAAATGATACAGACTTTGTAAATGTCTGGCAAACCTTAGGGCAGATTCCTATTCTCCTATTTCTGGGCTGTGTGATTTTGGGTGAGTTACTTGATCTCTCTGATGGTTACTTTCCATATTCAAAAAAAAAAAAAAAGGATACTATTGAATTATACATTGTGTTTAAAGTGCCTGGATGAAAAGATTTTTAGACATCTTTAAAGGAAGGGGGTGCCTGGGTGGCTCAGTCAGTGGAGGGTCCCAATCTCTTCATTTTGGCCCAGCTCATGATCTTACGGTTTGTGGGTTGGAGCCCCGCATCAGGCTCTGTGCTGACGGCGCCAGGCCTTGCTTGGAATTCACTATCCCTCCCTCTCTGCCTCTCCTCCACTGGTGTGTGTGTGTGTGTGTGTGTGTGTGTACGTGCATGTGCTCTTTCTCTCTCAAAATAAATACATAAACTTAAAAAAAATCCTTAAAGGACATGCAGGGCAAAGTGGTCATGTATCTCTCAGGCCACATTGCTCTGGTCACCTTATCCTAGGAAGTCTCCAAATCCAACAATCTGCCATCAAAAGTAACTGCATCTCTGAGGAGCCACCTTCCATTTAAGTCCAAGTGAGATGTTGCCTCTGTCAGATATACTAGATGCAGGACACTGCCCCATACCACAGATGTGTGGACTGACCTAAGTGACAGCTCTTATCCAGTGCTATTTGCTGTTTTCAGTGCTCTTAAAGGAACTGTTGTTAATGGGCAGCTTTTGCTTTTTCCCTTAAAAAAAAAATGTTTGCGAGAACACGAGCTCTCAGAAACCACAAAGTGCTCTTATTTGCCAAAGTGCCCTCTTCTAATCAAGCTGATTTTCCTTTGCCTCTGCATTGAAATGACAGGCACACGTCTTCCCCGGATATCTGGCACCTCTTGTGAGTCTCTTCTTCATGTCAAAGTGACAGACTCTTAATTACCAGGGCTGCTTGATCCTTTCTTGTAGCAATTCATCACGACATTTTTGTCCTCTCGTGTCACTCTTCCCAAGCCATTATGTAGAGCTCAGTCACAAGTGAGGACGCAGGACTGTGCCGAGGAGTTTTTACATTGCCGCTTCTCCGTTTGTTTTCAATCAGTTAAACACAGGTGACTCATCGCTTCCTAAGACCCATGATATATTTCGGGTATTTTGGAAAGATTATTGTCATTGCGACCATGGCCATTCTAGCTGTGTTTATGGTCTATCCTCTTGAAGCCAACTCCTGTAGGGAGCCAAATGATAGCCCATACAGGACTCAAAAGTGTAACTCAGTTGTAGGTGTGCAGTGAAGCAAAGTGAAGAGGATTCACAAAAACCTCAGATGCCAGGGCAGCGGACACGTGGGTTCATTTCTTGCTGCGCATTTACATTATTGACATTTCGAAGGCTGCCTGTAAGAATCCGTTCTCTCAAGGCTGCTTGCTTGATTAAAATGAACTCAATTTATTCTAATAGGTCCTATGCTACTTGTGAGGAAAATGGTTTTTGACTCGTTATCAAGCACCCCTTACTAATCTGATCTTTGGAGATTTTCTTCGATTAAATGAATGTGGTTTCCATGAGATAAAACAGGAGATCTAAGCATTTTCAATGGACTTGGACTTAAAAAGCTGTTCATCTGTGCATTGCTTTATCTATTTCATTTCTAGATTATAAAATAATATTTCAAAGCTAAAAACGCCTTAGGATTCAAGTGCAGTCACAAATAGCATTGAACTCTTTCAAACACCTAGCAGCAATGTGATCCAGATGTCCCGAAAGACTTGGCTTTACTGTTGGCTAGGAGTACGTTCTTGTGTAAGGTGAATAGCACATCTAATAAATCACCTCTTTTCAAATTTTTATTAGTCCTAAGTACCAGAATCAAAGAAAATGAGCATTTTAAAGGCTTTTGATGCATTTTGTCATTTTTCGTTCCTCCAGAAACTCGGTCCTAGTTGACATTCCCATTAGTGATCTATGAAAGTGCCCTTCTCATCTCTCTCATGTCAGCAAATGGTGTTGGCATTTTTAAAAAATTTTTTGCTAGTTTTTGATATTAAGAGTGGTACATGACTTTGGCGTCCATTTATATCCCCTTGACTATGATTGAGGACTGAACATTTTTTTCATCCATAACAATCCTTATCTCTTGTTCCGTGAATTATCTCTTTGTTTCCATCTCTACTTCTGCACTTCCGGTCCTAAT
>NW_027528635.1:2342887-2343637 GCF_008692635.1 Crocuta crocuta | reverse complement strand
GCAAAAAAAAAAAAAAAAAAATCCCCCCATTCCCCCTTCTTAGGATTCCATTTCACTGAAATTAAAATTCACAGAGGAACACAATGGAGGCGGGACCTCCGGCTCCTGAGGCCACATCCTCTCAGGCAGGAGGCAGACGTCTTCCACAGCTGTGCCGACTTTGAGGCTGCGCATGCTTCTTGTTGGCATCTGCCAAAGCACTTAGGCACATCTGCTGATGACATGTCTGCTTCTTAACTAGCGTTCAAGAAAGGGCCATCCTTTTCTTTTCTTTTTGTGTAGTTCAAAAGCACCAAGAGCCGCCCATATTTGAAAGCAGGTCGCTTAAAAACAGACATAGTCAAGAGTGGCTTTCCTGCAACTGGCCTCATGTAGAGAAAAGAAAAATGGACAAGCCAATTGGTTGCGGAAAGAAGAACGTTCGCTACTTTGAAGGGTGGATATTTACCATTTTAAAATGTATTTCTTAGTGGACCAGAGTTAGGAAATGTCAGAAAGCCATTCTTTAGTTTATTCCCTCATTCAGCATCTATAGTATTTTTAAGTCATTCTCCAATGTACCTGTATTTTATATCAATCGTTGTTCTAGATCCTGTGGGGTTTTTCAAGAATCACCTTGACTTTTGCAAATGTGACAAGTCTTTTATTGGAGAAACAGTCTACTGTGAGACCTTGCAGGGCTCGTGGAATTGAGAATCCAATAGATGATCGGCTACTTTGTCAGTCTTATCTTATTGGCCAAAAAAGACT
>NW_027528635.1:2335097-2342739 GCF_008692635.1 Crocuta crocuta | reverse complement strand
TGGAGAAATAATCTTGATTATTTGGGTTTTATTAGCATGACAAGTGGGCAGAAACCCACTTCACTTGTCATGTTGAAGACATTCTTGTCTCTCATATTTATTATTCTTTGGTAGATGAATCACATGGTGATTAGCTTTTCTGGAAAATAGCTCTATTTTATCTCAGCAAAATGTTAGGTATCCGAAAAAGAAAAGGAATAGAAAATTTAAGGCTTTCTTAGTAAATTTTGAGAAAAAAAATCCGTAAGATTTATTTTTAACTTTATACTGTAGATATCTAAGTTGTAGACATTATTAGGAGATGTTGATTCAAGACTGTTTGGAACAGTTAGATAATTTGTATTTATGCATGAGAAGTTAAAGAAATGTTGATCTAGGTAATTCAGGCCATACACATTTGCAATATCCAGGTTTTTGAAACAAAAACAATTGCTTAGCCAGAATTAATTGTATTGTAGCTTCCATTCAATCTATACATTTCAATGAATGCTAAAAGGTCAACTCTTATGAATAAACAATCCATTCTATCAGGTATTTGATGGAAGGATTGGTGGTAGTAAATCTTATCGAAGTGAATAGTCAATTTGGCTTTAAGTAGCTTTAATTGGTGGTATCTGTGATTCCTAAAATGTTTTGCACTCTCTGTGTAATAGAATAGAAACAAAATGTTTCCCAACTTGGAATTATATGATATGCTACTAATAATTACTCCCTTATTTCATTTTTTATAATGATGTAATGCAAAATGTGCTTCACATCCTAAAGAACTACTAGATTAGCTAAAGAAAATGTACATTCTTGGGCTGTCTCTCTATTCTTACTTGCCAATGTCTTTTACATTATCTCTCATTGATAACAGAGAGTCCTAGATCTTTTCACTGACTCATATGCTATAATTTTAGACAAATCATGCAATTTGCCATCTGTCAAGCCATAGATAGTGAAAACAAAGCATACATATTAAGAACCCTCTATATATTTGCTGAATTCACAAAATTAGAAAAAAAAGGAGGGAAGAAAACAAGTAGTGAATCATATTCTCTGTTACCAGGAAACAGAAAGTAATAATTAGCTTGTTCTTCATATGGTTTGATGCCTTTGATAACTTGTATTTCCTTGAGCTTTGAGTCCTTTATCCCTGGGTTCCTTTTCTGAAAAATGATCACCACCTTTCCTTTCTGAAGGTGTAGATTTTCTTGATCACCAAATATTCAGAAAAGGGTAACCATGTCTCTGCCTCTGGTAATAAATGCATTCAAGTCTTTCCCCTACTTTCCAAAAAGTAATTTTGCATCCTTTTCCTGGGGCGGAAGTTTTGGGTGGCTACACACTGTGTTCTGTCCACTAGGGAGTTTTGCTTTGCCTAATTTTGCTTCTGGATAATGTGCAGATGGCATGATGCCTGTCACACTGATTTATTTCTAAAATTTTGCCATATNACCTGTTACACTGATTGATTTCTAAAATTTTGCCATATGAGATTGTGGCTTTCTTTTACGAGCTTCTCATTCCAAAGGAAAGAGAGGCAGCAGGGACTCCGTGGCTGTAGCCAAAGCAACATCACAAATCCTATTGAAAGATAAAAGAATCGATGACATATTTGAGCAGGAACAACATCTCTTGGCAAGATTCTTTGACCCTTGCTTTTAAAAATCAGACAGAAAGTGTTCTTCTGAGAGGGGGCAANGGGGATGAGCACTGAGTGTTATGTGGAAACTAATTTGACAATAAACTATTTGGAAAAAAAAAAAAAAGAAAATATTCTTCTACCAGACTCTATAATATACTGCTGGAAAGTTATATTGTAAAAGGATATGTGTAAGCTGGCTGTGTCCAGAGAAATTCCCCAGCCTCCCCCCTCCCCCCAGTATTCTTAGTAAAGGGGAAAGTAGGCTATTATCCTAAACCTAGCTCTCTGCCGTTGTTTTCTGTCCCAGTAGTGGAACCACAATTCATCCAGTTGTTCAAGCAAGATATCGAGAAGCTATCCTTGTCATCCATCTCTCCTTCACCAATCCTCATTAAGAAATAATTCCTACCGACTATAATTCCTAACTATCTTCAAAGTCAGGTACTTCTCTCCATTTCCATCATCTACTCTAATCTAAGCTATTATCATTGTTTTTCTGAACCTAATTCAGTAGCCTCCTAAGTAGTCTCTCTCCTTGCACTCTGTTACTTCTTTAATTCTTTAGCTGTACTTCATTTTATAATAGCAGATATAACTCATTTGATTTCTAATCTGAAAGAATGTCACTACTGTTCACCAAGGGGTGCAAGTCAGAAACCGTGGCACCTCTCTTTATACTTCATGTTTCTTCACCTACCCATGTTCAAGTCATCACCAAGTATTAGTGATCTTTACTCCAAAATATTTGTCATTTTTTTCTACCATTATCGCTTTAGTCTGAGTCACATCATCTCTTGAGTGGTCTAATATAATAGTCTCTTCTCTGTGTTATCTGATTCCTGTCTTGATTATCAATAATCCATTTTCTCAGTAATGTCCCGAACATTCTAAATTAAGTGTAAGTCAAATTACAAAAAGAAGAAAAGAACTCTACAATGGAAAAACCTGGCAGTCATCACCTTAACCACATGGTCAAGGTTAATATCACCGGTGCTAAGCCAGATCAACATCACGAACCTCTTGATATGATGCACTGAGATGAATACAACATCAATCTATGGTATTCCTGTTAAAAAATGCATAACCTCAATCTAATCATAAGAAAACATTTAGACAAATCCAGAATGAAAAATAGTCTAAACAATAATTGGCCACTTTTTTGAAAACTGTCAAGGTCACAAAAGACCAATAAGCCATGAGGAATTTTCACCAAATGCAGAAGACTAAGGTAGACGTCCAAGCCAAAAGCAGTGGGAGATCCTGGACAAGAAAAATGGCAGTAGTGGTATAATTGGTGAAATTTGAATCATCTCTGTCTAGTAGTTAGTAGTGTTGTTACCAAGGTTAGTTCCCTGTTTTTTCCGGCTGTGCTATAATTTTGCATGATGCTAACATTAGAGGGAACTGGGCAGAGTATGTTCAAGAACATTAATACTTTACAGGAATTTCTCATTGCCTTTGAAATAAAAACAAAAGATAGAAACTTGTTCTATTGGGGCCTATATAGTCTGGTCCCTGATACAGCTCTGTCCAGCATATCTTATTATACCACACTCCCTATTACTCACTACCCTCAAATCACATTGACACATTTCTGTGTCAAATGTTCCTCAAATAACCAAGCTCCTTCCCACCTTGGGTTTTTTTTTTTTTTTTTTTTTTTTTTTTGCTACTTCCTTTTTCTAGACTGTTCTCATTCTTGTCCTTCTCATGGCTGCCTCTATCTCCTTCGACCCCTTCTCCACCCCTGCAAGTTATTTATTTATTAGAAAGAAGTCCAAATACCTTATTGTGACCTACCATGTAAAGCACATTCTGACTCCTGCCTATCTTTCCAGCCTCATCCCAAGCCGGTCTCTTCATAGCCTAGCACTACCTCTGCCCTGACCACTTTACTTTACAAAGACAAATCTTACTCACCTTTGAATTCTCAGCCTAGATATCACTTCCTAAGAATGCCTTTCTGATATTTCCCCCTCTCGTATCTGGGGGAAATGCCCCTTATATTCTCTCCCATAGCTGCTTCTATGTCCCCAACATAGCATGTATCAGACTCTAAGAGAGTGTTGTGTGTGGTTTATGATATATACAGAAGTAAAATATATGACAATACATCACCAAGACCCGGAGGAGAGAAGTGATAGTATACTAGTATACAGTTATTAAACTATATGTGGAATGGTATGATATCACATGAAAGTAGTTTGTGACAAGTTAAAGATGTATGCCAGAGGATTTCCAGCTTCTACCATGAGACATTGACAGCCAGAAGGAGCATTGCTCCTGATTTCACAATGGAAAAGAGACCAGCTAACTTTAAATTCATGATCAATTTCAAACACACCGAAAGTTGAGGTTTCAGAGCAGCCATATCACCTCAGATCTAAGGAGAGAAAGGGGCTTCAGAGTCTAGAGTCATGAGCACCTTCAAACTGGGGTAGACATAACCAGACACTGGTAAGAATTCAGCTAGAATAGTTGTCAAATTAGTGAAGTCCAATACAAGGCTTGTGGGATAATACGAAACCTCTAAAAGAGACAGAGAAATTGGTAGACTTCAGAGCATCTTAACAGCTTCTTTCACCACTAACCACACTGAGTACATACAGAAAAGATTAGAAAGAGACCTAAGAGGGGCGCCTTGGTGACTCAGTTGGATAAGCGTCTGACTTCGGCTCAGGTCATGATCTCGCGGTTTGTGGGTTTGAGGCCCGCGTCGGGCTGTGTGCTGACAGCTCAGAGCCTGGAGCCTGCTTCAGATTATGCATCTCCCTCTCTCTCTGCCCCTCCCCTGCTAACTCTCTCTCTCTCTCTNGCTACTTTGGTGGAGACCTAAAGACTGGAAAGTGCTGCCAGAGAGGGGGGAAAAAGATGCTCTAAGATACTTTTCTCCTATTCCATATGAAACAAAAGCCTTTATCTGTGGGGAAGGGCAGTAAACACTGCTTTCATTAGGACATTGTTGGAAACTCCTATATCCATTGGAAGGGAACAGAGAAAAGAAACACATAAACATACCAATAATCATATTAAGTACAAATGGCCTAAACTTCCCAATTAAACAGAGATTATCAGATTGGATGAAAAAGCAAGACCTGATTTTATGCTGCCTATAAGAAATGAACATTAAATATAAAGACAATAATAGAAAAATGAAAATAAAATAATACAAAAAACCTGATTTTATGCTGCCTATAAGAAATGAACATTAGATATAAAGACAATAATAGAAAAATATATATAAAGAAAGTAAAATAATGTGAAAATGAAAAAGAAAAAGATATACCAAGCATGTGATCAGAAGAAGGCTACAGTATCTACAAATATAAGTTAAAGTAGATATCAGAGTAAAGAGTATTATTAAGGACAAAGATCTTTCATAATAATTCAGGGCTTAATTCAACAGAAAAACAAAAATCTTAAGTATGCACCTAATAATAGAGCTTAAAAATACATGCAGCACATCCCGAATTTGTGAACTTACAAATTCACAATTATAAATAATAAATTTCAATACCCCTCATTCCGTAATTGATAAAACAGGCAGAAAGTCAGTAAGACTACAGAGTACTTGAACAATACTATGAAAATATTTGACCTCATTGACATTTACAGAGCACCATACCCAACACTTGTGGGAAACATTCGTTTCAAAGGTACACGGGGCAATTACCAAAATAGACTATATTCTGTGCTATAAAAAAACAAGTTTTATCAAATTTGAAAGAATTAGAGACCCACAATGCATGCTTCCTGAGAAATAGAATTAAATTAGAAATCAATAATGAATAATGAATTGTTTAACTAAAAATCCAATAATACTTGAAAAATAAAAGACTTCTAATTAAAAGATGGTTCAAAAATAATTCAGAAGAAAATTAGAAAATATTTTGAATGAATGAAAATTTAAACATAAGATAGAAAAAATTAAAGGATGCCACTAAATCCATATATAGAAATAAATAGCACTAAATACCTGTATCAGAAAGGAAGAAAAATCTCAGATAAATTACCTCAACTTCCACCGTAATAAGCTACAAATGAGGAGCAGATGAAAATTAGTGTAAACAGAAGTAAATAATAAAAATCAGAGTAAAAATCAATGAAATAAAAACCAGCAAAACAGAGACCATTTCAGAAGCTGAATCTAAAGATCAATAACATTGGTGAGCCAACAGGCAGATTGATTAGCCAAAAAAAAGGAGTAGACATAAATGACCAATATCAAGAATAAGAGAAGTGGCTTAACTACAGATTCAACAGACACTAAAAGATAATAATGGAATTTTTAAGAACTGTATGCTCAGAAAGTTGACAACTTAGACTGGTAAAGGAAAAATCCTTGAAAGACACAACCTATGAAAACTTACTTCAGAGGAATCAGGTAAACGATATAACTCTATATCTATTAAATACAGTTTATGGTTAGAAACCTTCCAAAGAAGAAAATTCCGGACTCAGGTAAGAGTCTCTTCCAGAAAAAGGAAGAAGAGAGAACACTTCCCAGTTCATTCTGTAAGACCATCATTATCCTCGTATCAAGCCAGTCAAAGGCATTACAAGAAAACTACAATCCAATGCAATTATTCATATAATTTTAGCAAATCAAATGAGAATATTTATGAAAAGGACAATAAATCACCTGAGTGGCTCAGTCGGTTAAGCACCTGACTTCGGCTCAGGTCATGATCTCATGGCTTGTGAGTTCGAGACCCACGTCTTCGGGCTCTGTGCTGACCGCTCAGAGCCTGGGGCCTGCTTCAGATTCTGAGTCTCTCTCTCCCTGCCCCTCCCCCACTTGCACTCTGTTGTCTCTCTCTCTCTCTCTCTCTCTCAAAAAACGAATAAGCATTAAAAAACATTTTTAAACAGAACAAACAAAAATCACCATCAAGTGGAGTTTATTCAGGGAATACAAGTTTGGTTTAATAGTCAAAAGTCAGTCAATGTAACTTATGTTAACAAATTAAAAGAAAAAGAAGCTTATAATCATCACTATACATGCAGGAAGAAAGAAAAAAAATTCGACAAATCCAATATTTTCTTTGTAAGGTTCTTTGAGTGTGGTGCACTTGTTCCTTTTGAGCGGGGTGAGAATTCAGGCAATGTGAATGTGGAATCCTTCCGATGTTTGACGTTAGCTTTAGCAAAGTTTTACACTTGTCTAAACCGTGTTTAATTTGACAGGTTTTTTTCTTAAAAACCTCCCTTCTATTCGATTTTTCCAAAGCATTCATTTCAATGTCCATAGAAACAACGCCCTTTTTTCATAAAGCTAATGTAATAGTCTTATTAATTTATGTAATTATGATACTAAAAATAACTCACACAGGTTTTAAGATCAAACACAACTGACTTTTGGCAGCATTCAGCTGCACAATAGGAAACACCAGTGTGTATGTGCTGTGGGCATCAAGCAGGAATTGGAAGATTTTATGGCAGGGATGAAGAAAATCAGTTAAAGTAAAAACTTAAATTAGTAAAAGAGAACATTTATATTGTATTAATTTTTATACCTTTATTGTCAATCTATTTTTTAATTTTTTTAATGTTTATTTTTTGAGAGAGAGACACAGAATCTGAAACAGGCTCCAGGCTCTGATCTGTCAGCACAGAACTGCATGTGGTGCTCGAGCCCACGAACCGTGAGATCGTGACCTGAGCCGAAGTTGGATGCTTAAGCGACTGAGCCACCCANTTTTCCAGTGAGAGTCTTATAGTTTCTGTATATGCACTGAAATTTTCATTACTCTCTCACTCTTGAATGACAGTTTAGCTGAATACAAAATTCTATTTTGTGAGATATTTTACCTCAGCAGTTTGAAGACATTACGTGATTGTCTTCTGACATTTATTATTGCTGATGAGAAGTCTGCTATCAGTCCAGCTGATACTTCAAAACTAATCTCTTTTGATGCTCTGGTAGCTTTAAAATTTTTCCTTGGGCACTTATTTTGCCATATTGAAAAAATTTCTAGAAATTCATTAGCCAGAGGTAACTGCTGTTAACAT
>NW_027528635.1:2334265-2334895 GCF_008692635.1 Crocuta crocuta | reverse complement strand
AAAAATATATATAATAAAAAGAATCTTTTCATACAGGGGTGCCTGAGCGGCACAGTTATTACCATCTTTTTGAAAATACAATGTTAATGTTTAGTAGTATTCTACTGTATGATGTGGGTTAATATACATAACCACTTTCCTATGTTTTTCATATTCCATTTTTTTCTGATGTTTTGTTTCATAAATAATACCGTTGTAACCTACTTTGCCTCAAGGTCTCATCTCTATTTCTCTTGAATACATTCCTAAAATGTGGCAAAACTATCTTCAATGGTATGAATTTTTTTTTAATGTTCTTTTTTCTTTCTAGGAGAGAGAGAGAGAGAGACAGCGTGAGCAGGGGAGGGTCAGAGNAAAAGTCTTTGTATATAATTCTTTTTTTAATTTTTAATTTTATTTATTTATATAGAGAGAGAGCGCAGAGGTAGGGAAGGAGCAGATAGAAGGAGAAACAGAATCCCAAGCAGGCCCTGTGCCATCAGTGCAGAGCCTGATGTGGGGCTCATACTTATGAACTGTGAGATTATGACCTGAGCTGAGATCAAGAGTTGGACGCTTAAGGGACTGAGCCACTCAGGGACCCCAGTATACAATTCTTTATTCAGCTTCTAGAAAACATACAGAAAAATG
>NW_027528635.1:2333434-2334168 GCF_008692635.1 Crocuta crocuta | reverse complement strand
TTATGCCATAGGGGTGCCTGGATGGCTCGGTCTGTTAAGCAACCAACTTTGGCTCAGGTCAGGATCTTGTGGTTTATGAGTTTGAGCGCTCATGTCAGGCTCTGTGCTGAAAGCTCAGAGCCTGAAGCCTTCTTCGATTCTGTGTCTCCCTCTCCCTGCCCCTCCCCTACTTGCACTCTGTCTCTCTCTCTCTGTTTGTCTCTCTCTCTCTCTCAAATAAACATTTAAAAAATTTAAAAATACATATTATGTAATAGACCTTGCTAATGTTTAAGTAGGATAAACCATTGTCACCAGCTAGGCTAATGTGTAATTGTGTGATTCTGTTCATTGTGGTCTTTTATAACAAGCTACAAAAGACTGATCTTTTAAAAATAGACACAGAGGATCATTTTTAGTAATTAATAGTAGGGATGGCAAACAGATTTTGTCTGTTGTGTGAACTCTAATCAGTTGACATTAGCTGCCTACTTCACAGAACTGAGATGGATTCTGGACTTTGTCAAGTCTCATTGGAGAAGATAGTCATAACTGATTCAGCAGTGCCAATCATGGTTAGGTGTGTGTGAGAGAGAGGGGCAGGAGAGAGAGACAGAGAGAGACAGAGAGACCCGGAGAGAGAAATATTAAAGGTTATATACTTTTCATTCCTGAATTAGGGTTAACCAAGCATGAAAAAAAGTCTCTTAAAATACGCTAATTATAATTATTGCTGGATTGTATATTAAGAAGAC
>NW_027528635.1:2333023-2333286 GCF_008692635.1 Crocuta crocuta | reverse complement strand
CTTGGATCAAAAAGGAAACTTGAGCAGCCCAGCTGAGTGTGCTAAGCACGAAGTAGTTTGAAGCTGCCACTCCTTCAGCATCATACCTATAAGAAAATATTTACTTTAGGGGCGCGTGGGTGGCTCAGTCGGTTAAGCGGCTGACTTCGGCTCAGATCATGATCTCACAGTTCGTGGGTTCGAGCCCCGCGTCGGGCTCTGTGCTGACAGCCGGCTCAGAGCCTGGAGCCTGTTTCCGATTCTGTGTCTCCCTCTCCCTCTGA
>NW_027528635.1:2329387-2332956 GCF_008692635.1 Crocuta crocuta | reverse complement strand
TCTGACCCTCCTCTGCTCACACTGTCTCTCTCTCTCTCCTAGAAATAAAAAAAAAAAAAAAAATTAAAAAAAAGAAATAAATAAATTAAAAAAAAAGACCCTTTAAAAAAAGACAATATTTACTTTAAATACTATTTTCCAAATACTTATCTCATGTACAGAAATAAGGTCTTCTATTTTTCTATTTCGAAACAAGGACCGAACAAGACAAAGGCTTGTTGCTTGCTGTTACCAGTACGGAAGAACAAAAGTGAGTTCTGAAGAGAACTNCGGTGGTGCCTTAGAGAAATAAAGTCTCTTTGAGAAATGAGGATTTTCAGTGTATTGTATAAACAGCCAGGTTAGATACCTAAGGAGAGAACTGACTGGAAGTCAGTGGGGGCTTCAGGAACTAGATCCGCAGAAAACAGTAACAATGTGGAACTTCAACTCATTTTAAGCAGTGGTCTCTTAACGAAATGTTAAAACAACAGCTGTACACTCGTTGTTTTGAGTAAGCTATAAATTTCCAGGAAGGGGTGTCTAGCCGTGAATAAGCTTTATAATGGATCAGGTAGAATGTGAGCACCATTTATTGACATCTGACCATAGCGTCTGGTAAAACTTAAAAGGAGCTCCTGGTTTGTTGCATGCAGGCAGTTAACAAATTGTCTTAAAATTTCGATTTGGAGGAAAGCGATGCAGTTAGCATTGAGGTTGAGAGTGAGACTTCTGGATTCAAATTCTGCCTCTACCGTTTCATAGCTTTATGACCTGAGACAAGTCATCTAACTTACCTCAGTTTTCTCATCTGTAAATGAGTGATGGGGAGATGTTACCANTAGCAACTCCCCACCCCCTCCCTCACACATGCACCCCCCACCCCATATCCTTAGTCCTTGAGCATCTCATTGTATAATACTCCTAAATATTGGAGGTTAGGGGGAATAACTTGAAAATATGAGCAAATAAGATTATCTCTGACCCAGTTGTTACTATATCCATCTGACTGCTAAAAAAGCAAAGGCTCAGGGAGCTAAGTGTTTTGCTCACCATCACACAGCTGGAAAATAGTACAGGAAGCTTGGGAAACTACAGCCCAAACTCAAGTTCTACACACACGGTCGCGCTTTCTGCTTTTCTTGTCCCTCTCAGTCCGCGGGAGCCAGATGACTCCTAAAGCCATTCCTTTTCATGATGTGAGTAACACTGGGAAGTGACAGATACTTAGAGAGAAGAGAAACATACTGGAGACGAGGGCTTTCTCCTCTTCCTCCGCTGCTTCTCACTCCCAGCCCCCTAATCGCTAACAATGTCGCTCCTCCTCTCACTGTGGCTGTTAGCAGTTGTCCTTAAGTTATGGGGTGCCCCCCAGGTATGCCTTTCCTCCCGGGGGTGTTGACTTACATGTAGATCTGACACTGAATCCTGCTTACTGCCGCCATCAGTGTCACGAGTGATGTTGTCTCTCTTGTGGCGGCAGCAGCTAACACCAAAGCACTGTCCGACTGAAGATGCTATTTTCCTATGTTCAAATGTCATCTGTTTCAGTATCCAGAGCCTCTTGTCTCCGCACGACTGTACCCATAACTGCAGAGAGGTTGTGTTTCTAATGAGTACACTGGGTAACTTCTGTAAAGAGGCCAATAAAACGCCCAGCTAAATGCACGTAATCCTCGTTATTTAAGAAAAAGAAAAACCCTCAGTTTCCGATTCAGGCAAGATGAGCACCTGCGTAGCAATCGGGAGCCCTAGATCCCAGTCCTGGCTCAGTCATGTTCTGGGCATGTATGTGATCAAAGCTTATCAACCCCGCCGTCCAGTGCAATTTGGTTTCTTCTAATGAAAATCTCAAACCTGAAAGTTTTGTTGCCAAGGATCCCGTCAGGCGGGTTGTGAAGAATTGTACACCTGCAGAATAGAATAGTTTGCTTCTGATTACCAGCCCATGGGCTACTCTCTTTAAAAAAATTGTGCGTCTAAAAGCTGTATCTTCAACTCTTAAATGGAAGTAAAGAAAGAAACAGGCACCTAGGAGGAACAGAAATAAGATTGATTTTCCATCAGTACTTCCTTTTTTTCGAAAGATAGCTAATGCTATATTATTACAATTCAAAAGTCTCCTAGGAGAAAATGCAGCTTCTCTGGGTAATTAAAAGCAGAGTTGTCAAATAGAAGAGAAAGAAGAAAGGTGGAGGTAATTCAAAACGAAGCTAATTGGATGGCCTCAGTAGGCAGAAATATAAGGTGATAGAGGAACCATTTTTAAATAGGCAAGATGTGATCCTGGCTGGCCTTCTGTTAAAGTAATTATGCTTCTTTGACATATTAGGTGCATTGTCCTTTAATCAAACCCTCTGGAATATGTTTTGCATTTTCTAATCCAGCATGGAAGTCTTATGGGTTTGTTTTTTTTTTTAATATATATTTTGTTCCTCGCTGACAACAGGAGTCAAAGATGCTCCTATAATTTCAGGCACATTCTCCAAATGTTGTGTGAAAGTAGAGCAGACCAACATTCCTACCTTATCAGAAGTATATTCATTTTGCAGTTGAGCTCTTCTCCCATCTTTGGAATCTTTTTTAGGTTGGTTCAGATCAGCACATCCCTATAGGCTATCCCCTAATTCCTTCTGAACACCTTAATATTCGTAAACTTAAATTCAGCGAGGCACTCAGCCACAAAAGATATTTCTTGGTGTGAAAAGACTAAATGCATTAGACCTTCTGATGATAGATGATTTATGTCCACTAAATATCACAGTTGCTTTAATTACAAGTTGTCAAAAACAATGAAGTTCATGTTTTACTGGACTTTTTTTTTCATATGGTGAAGATTCTTTACTTAACACCTGCTATCAGCGTATGCACAAAAACGACGTTGTAATTATGATACATTTCTGACTAAATTGAATCACAAAGGTATGCTGTAAAATACTGGAGTGTAAAGTCAGTCCCAAGAAATAGCTCAAGCTTAAAAACAACAGCAAACAAACACATGTTATTCTTTTATTTAACTCATCCAAAGAGNTCTTGGATAACATTTTCTAAAAAAGTTTATTTCTCCTTGTCTTCTCTGAGAAGAAATGTGCATGTTGAAGTTTTCTAGAATTCTCTCACCCTGTTCTCTCCTGCTCTTTTTACTCTCATTCACGTCTGCATCATCAGCCACCGCTCACACGGGGTGCCTCCAAGGTCTTTCTCTAATGACCAGACCTCTTCCCTGAGCTCCAGGCTCATTTCTATCAGCCTACTGGGACGATTAGCAATTTGCTCTAAGCAGAAAAATAAAGAGGGGGCTTTCGGGCTAACCAAGGATGTCTGATTGCAAAGCAAAAGACATCTGGAGTGATAAGAACAAAGCCAAAGGAATTTTGAAGCTAGCAACAGCACAGACTATGCGGAAACTAAATGCAGAAATCAAGTGCAGGAAAGGAGGCCCACGATTTATCTGCAAAATGCACAGGATTAATACATACACTCAAACAGCTGTAGTCTGTGTGCCTATTTCTGGGAATATTATGGAAAGGTTTGTTTGCAAGGAAAGAATTCTATATAAATATATGTTATTGAATAAAATTGTCCTTAGT
>NW_027528635.1:2327018-2329358 GCF_008692635.1 Crocuta crocuta | reverse complement strand
TATATAATGAATATGTATTAGTGTATATATGAAACATACATGTTTACTTTGAGTTAGACTTTTCGTAACTTCTCTGTGGCATAAGACATTTTAGTGGGGAAGAAACACAAATAAACCATGTCATTTACATGAGCTAATAGGCAATTTATAAAAATAGGTTTAAAGGAGTATGGTCTTGCACCAGACACTGTTCTAAGTGTTTTGTGTGCAGTTATTTATTTAACTTTTCATAACAGTCATGTGAGAGAGGTACTTTTATTCTCATGCTCATCTTACTGAAGACATTGAGGCCCCAGAGATAGTAAATAATAGAGGGAGGAATAGAATTGTCTGATGGGAGAGTGGTCACCCTTAACCAGAACACTCTATGACTCGTTAATATGCAAATTCTTCCGGAGTGTGAACAAGGGAGGAGAGTTTTCCAACTCATTATTATAAAGCCATGAAATACCTTAACGGTGACAAACATGTATCCAGCCCTTACTCTCTGCCAGACACTGAGAATTTACATGGGTTGTCTCATTCGATCCTCATAAAAAATTCATGAAATGTCAGTGTCTGGAAAATAGTGAGTGATCAGTATGTATTTGTTGAGTGAATGAAGCCAATATTATCCCAAACTTACAGATGAAAACTGAGGCTTTTGGCAGTCAAATAAATGTATCTCTGGTGATCAGCTAATAAGTGCTGGAATGACAATGACTCTGATTATACAATACTCAGAGCCAATCCCTAGTCGCTGCAGCAGCTACAAGGATCTTTTGGGGACCCAGACCTGATCACAGCAATCCTTCCTGGAAGCCTGTGCTTGAAAGATGAAGAAAAAAGTCCTCTTCATGGTCTTCAAGGTTCTGGACTATTTGGGCCCTGCCTATTCTGGCAGAGTCCTCATACATCATCCCACCTTGTTCTTTCTCTTTGAGTCACTCTGACATTCTTTCACACAGCCATAATCCCAGAACCCCTTCCTCAACAGCACTTGGCACCTGCTCTCCCTTCTGCCTGAAATTCTCTCACCATACCCCTTTGCATATTTCGTTGGGTTCCTACTTCAGCGCTCAGTTCTGGCATTACTTCCTCCCTTGAGGATAGATTCCCCGATCACCCCATTATAGGGCCTCCTGGCACTAATGCAATTGTGTCGGCTCTAATTTGAAGATTATGTGTGGGGTGGTGGGGTGGTGTGTGTGTGATTGTTTGATTGAGACTTGCCTCTTCTAATAGACGATAAGCCCCATCTCCAGATTGCTTTTTTTCATATGTTAATGATAATAATAACTTTTTATTGAGCTCCAATAATTTTATAACTGCTATGCTATGAACATGGCTGAGAGCTAAAATGATGTAACTGAGTTAACCTACATGAAAAGACTATAGCTGTTTCTAGTGCATAGTAACCACATATAAGTGTTTGTTAAAAACATTACTGTAGGGGCGCCTGGGTGGCTCAGTCAGTTAAGTGTCCAGCTGGCTCAGGTCCTGATACCATGTTTCATGCGCGCTCTCTCTCTCTCTCTCTAAAAAATAATTAAAAATATCACTGCACTACTTAATTTAATCACACAGCAACTCTCTTGGGGAGGAGCTATTATTTTGCCCACTTGACAGACACTGAAACCAAGCCTTTGAAAGTTGGAGTAACTTGCCCAGAGTTATACCTTAGTAACCATTTAGAAAACAAACAAACAAAAAACCTCAAATATGGAATAAGAACACTCTAAAATGCAACAAAATTCAGCAGTGTATTAACATAATTAATTATATGCTGTGGTTATATTTATATAATCTGGACATGTAAAGTTTGTTTTGTATTGGGAATTCTTTTACACAATATCCTATGTATCTAAGATACTGGAGAAAAAATGATTATATTGATAAACATGAAAAGACATTAAATGTTTAATTAAACCAGGAATAAGGTGATTTAAAAATTAACTATTCGGGGCACCTGGGTGGCTCAGTCGGTTAAGTGTCTGACTTTGGCTCAGGTCATGATCTCACAGTTCGTGGGTTCGAGCCCCACATCAGGCTCTGTGCTGACAGCCAGCTCAGAGCGTGGAGCCTGTTTCAGATTCTGTGCCTTCCTCTCTCTCTGACCCTCCTTTGCTCACGCTGTCTCTCTCTCTCTCAGAAATAGATAAAAAACATTAAAAAAAATTTTTTTAATTAATTATTCTTTGAAATGACTAAAATATATCTTTTATTTAAAAAAAATTTTTAAAGTTATATTTATTTCTGAGAGAGAAGAGAGACAGCCTGAGCAAGGGAGGGTCAGAGAGAGAGGGAGACACAGAATCCGAAGCAGGCTCCAGGCTCTGAGCTAGCTGTCAGCACAGAGCC
>NW_027528635.1:2324991-2327006 GCF_008692635.1 Crocuta crocuta | reverse complement strand
CATAGTACATGTAATGCTGACACACTGGAGACATCTCCATTTGAGATAGGAATAAGGAAAGAAAACACACTATGACTAAAATTTGGCATCACCTCAAAAGTTAAAGCAAACATAATATAAAAGGAAAAGAAAATTTTAATTATCAGGCATCTGGAAACAATATTATTGTTAATTGTAGATGAAATGATTATATTGATAAACATGAAAAGACATTAAATGTTTAATTAAACCAGGAATAAGGTGATTTAAAAATTAACTATTCGGGGCACCTGGGTGGCTCAGTCGGTTGAGCACCTGACTTCGGCTCAGGTCATGATCTCACGTTTCATAAGTTCGAGCCCCATGTCGGGCTCTGTGCTGACAGGTCAGAGCCAGGAGCCAGCTTCAGATTCTGTGTCTCCCTCTCTCTCTAACCCTTCCCCCTTGCACTCTGTCTCTCTCAAAAAACAAAACAAAACAAAACATTAATTGCAGATGATTTCACTCCTTACTGAAACAAAATGAAACTAAACCAACAGAATCCACAGATAAAGTATAAGAAACAAGAACTAAGAGATGCATTAGAGGCAGCAATTTGTGAAGTGTGGCCCCTGGACCAGTAGCATCAACATCACATGAGAGTTGTTAGGCGGGAAATTCTCAGCCTCCGTCTCCAACTTTCTGAATCCAAGACTCTGGGGTTGAGGCCCAGAAATCTGTATCCTAAGAAGATCTCCAGATAATCTGGTTCCTGTTAATGTTTGGAGAACCACTGGTAAAAGGAAGTAGAAATAAAAGTTAAGGAAAGCCTTCTCTATTTCCTCCCAAAAATTAGCTAAAACTAGTGGAAACCAATAACATTCCCAATAACATAGCGTTGCCAAATTTATCCAAAAGGAAAATCATTAAGGTGGCCCAGTTAACTTTGAATTTGAGATGAATAATGAATAATTTTTGTAGTGTATGTCCTTAGGATTGCATGGAACATAAATTATTCATTATTTTGAAATTTAAGCTTAACTGGGTAGCTCTATTTTATCTTGCAATCTTACCAATAAAAACAAAAAACAAAATTCGAGGAGTAAACATAATAAAAAGTATGTAGGGACTAAATGAAGAAAACTGTAACCTTGCCAGAGCAAATAACAAAACCAACATAACAGTTTTTGAGCACTCATTGTATGCTAGACACTGTTCAAACTACTTTAAATTGCATGTTCAAACAACATGTATTGACTCGCTAACTCTCGCAACAATACTATGTGTGTGTAAATTTATAGTTAGAGGAAATGCAGTCACACAGAAGTTAAATATCATACCAAAGCCACATAATTATAAAATGTTTTGCATTGATATAAATATCACNNNNTAGAAGGCTCAATATTGTAAAAATTTCCATTCTCCAAAAATTAATTTATAAATTTAACATGATTCCAGAGAAATGTCTAAGTGGAATTTTTGTAACTTGACAAAAATTTTAAGACATATCTAAAAGACTAAACATATTAGACGAGCAAGAAACTGTTTGAAGTTGCAATAATAAATGAGGAACTTCTACCATAAAATATTAATAACTAAATTTTATTGTAACAGTATGATGCTTTCACAAGAATGGAGATGCATATGCATAGAATAGAATATCACAGAACAGAACAAAATAGGAAGAAATACACCAAAATGTTAGCATTGGTAATATGTGGTGAGGATTTGTGTAATTTTGATAATTTTTCCTTGCATTTTTCTGTTTTAAATTTTCTGTGAATGTTTTGTATTATTTTTAGGGAGGAAAACATATTTTATCTCAAATAAAGAANTTTTATGCGCTTTTGGGGTCCCTAGGAAGGCCACATGTGTCTGGAGCAGAGTGACCCTGATGTTAACAGACTTCTCTGTCTACATATGTTACTGGAACCTCTCAAACTCTCAATAAGCCCAATGTATGATTTTTTAGCTTCTACTAAATTTTTTCTTAACATTTATTCTTTTTTTTTTTTAATTTTTTTTTTAATGTTTTATTTATTTCTAGGAGAGAGAGA
>NW_027528635.1:2324593-2324919 GCF_008692635.1 Crocuta crocuta | reverse complement strand
CTCCAGGCTCTGTGCTGGCAGTCAGCACAGAGCCCGACGCGGGGCTCGAACCCACGAACCGCGAGATCATGACCTAAGCGAAAGTCGGACGCTTAACCGACTAAGCCACCCAGGCGCCCCTGCATTTATTCATTTTTGAGAGACAGAGCGTGAGTGGTGGAGGGGCAGAGAGGGAGAGAGGGAGACACAGAATCCAAAGCAGGCTCCAGGCTCTGAGCTGTCAACACAGAGCCTGACGCAGGGCTCTAACTTATGGACTGTGAGATCATGACCTGAGCCGAAGTCGGATGCTTAACCAACTGAGCCACCCAGGTGCCCTGTTAGCT
>NW_027528635.1:2315256-2322604 GCF_008692635.1 Crocuta crocuta | reverse complement strand
CTCCAGGCTCTGTGCTGGCAGTCAGCACAGAGCCCGACGCGGGGCTCGAACCCACGAACCGCGAGATCATGACCTAAGCGAAAGTCGGACGCTTAACCGACTAAGCCACCCAGGCGCCCCTGCATTTATTCATTTTTGAGAGACAGAGCGTGAGTGGTGGAGGGGCAGAGAGGGAGAGAGGGAGACACAGAATCCAAAGCAGGCTCCAGGCTCTGAGCTGTCAACACAGAGCCTGACGCAGGGCTCTAACTTATGGACTGTGAGATCATGACCTGAGCCGAAGTCGGATGCTTAACCAACTGAGCCACCCAGGTGCCCTGTTAGCTTCTACTAAATGAACCATTTGCTGTTTTGCTAACCATGTGGTAGACATTTTCTCTTTTGAACTTTTCAACAATGCTGTGTAATGCTGAAGTAAGTGCTCTAATTAGACATGTTATGGGTGAAAAACAAAGTTCAAGGTAATTAAATAACTCAACTAAGCTTATGTGGCAAAACTGAGATTCAAGCCCAATCAGGTTCTCAGTCTGATTCCATTCTGCTCTCAAAACTGCCCTTGAACCTGCTCTTATTCATATATTCTCTCTCTGGACAACTGATGCCAACATTTGGTCTGAAAACCAAATGAGTTTAAACATCACTCACCCTCAGTTCTTCCAACTCTTTCCATCCTGGTCCCAAATCTAATCAGTCACCGGGTCTTGTTAATTCTATTGAGATTTTCCAAATCCCTATTCTGTTTACTTCTCTCCATTACTTCTGCTACTAAGTGGAATAAATCCTTTCTTTGTTCTTGTCTTCCTAAGTTTGGTTCCTCTCCTCTTCATTCTCTACACTGAGGCCAGACATCCCTAAAATGGAATTCTTAGGGGCGCCTGGGTGGCTCATTCAGTTAAGTGTCCGACTCTTGATTTCTGCTCAAATCATGATCTCGCAGTCATGAAATTGAGCCCTGTGTCAGACTCCACACTGGGCATGGAGCCTGCTTGGTATTCTTTCTTTCCCTCTGTCTCTGCCTCTCTCTCTCAAAATAAAGTAGAATTCCTAGCTTTTCATTTTCCTGCCCAGAACCCTTCAGTGGATCCCATTGCCTATGGAATTTAAACTCCTTAGCCTAGCATATAAGACCTTTTGTGGTCTAGTCTTTGTCAAGATTGGTAGCCCTGTGAGGCACCACTCTCCCATGGCCAACACAAGCTTTGGCCATACCAATTACTTGCATATCCTTGAAAGCACACACCAGTCTTACTTGCCTTTACACGTGTGTATTTAAAATACACCTATTTTTAAATATCCTTCCCTGCTCTGCCCTCTTGGAAAATGCCTCTTCATCCTTCAAGAGCTAACTCAAATGATGCTTTCAGTTTGGGATTGCTCTTATGTCTTCAGGCAAATTAAGACCCTTCTTCTCGGGGCGCCTGGGTGGCTCATTTGGTTAAGCGTCTGACTTCAGCTCAAGTCATGATCGCATGGTTTGTGGGTTCGAGCCCCGCACCAGGCTCTGTGCTGACAGCTAGTTCAGAGCCTGGAGCCTGCTTCAGATTCTGTGTCTCCCTCTCTCTCTGGTCCTCCCCTGATCATGCTGTCTCTCTCTCTCTCTCAAAAATAAATAAAATATTTTAAAAAATGACCCTTCTTCTCATGTGTTTGTACATCACCTGACTCTTTTTTCTTACAGAGTATAATGGAAAAAGAGCAGGCTTTCGGATCACTGGAGTAGGGTCTGCATTCTGAGGTTTCTGCTCACTAACTATATGACCTACTGCAAATTATATCAACATGGGATATAATGAAACTCTTCAAAAACGATTTGACCAAATTATCTGATTTCATTACCTACCTGTTTTACCTTTTGTAGTTCAAAGACATTTTCCTTTTATTTCCCAAGATGCATTCATTCCTATTCCTCATGGACATATATTTTTGGCAAACTCTTAGTGAATTCTCATGGACCAGATACACAAAACCAAAAATATAGTGATAAACACTATAAAGAGAAATAGAAATAGGTGATGGGGATTCAGGAGGGCACCTGTCATGGTGTGCACTGGGTGATGTATAGAATTGTTGAGTCACTATATTGTATACCTGAGACTAATATATAACACTGTATGTTAACTGTACTGGAATTTAAATTTAATTTAATGTAATTTTAAAAAAGAAATACAAGTACAGTTCTCAAGGAGCCTCAGAGAAGACACTACGAACTTTTAATCTGCTATATTCCAATGGAATATTAATAAACCAAGGAGGTTGTGTTAATATTAATTTACTCCCTTAGCTCAGCTTCCCATCTTTCCTCGTGGTTGGTGTAAGTTCAAGATACATCAGTTCTTGGTTATTCTCTTGGAGATTTTCTTCCAACAGTGAAAGAAGTCCCCACATCAGAGGAGAGTTGCTTTAGGAGGTATCAGTATATTTACCTCCATTTCCAATGGTAGAGTTTTTGGAGAAAGTAAGGCAGTATTTAGTTCAATAACATGAACTATGACTTTTATTTCATCTATCAATGTTTCTTTTTTTTTTTTCATTTTTTCCCCTATAACTGAAGCATACTGATTTTTTCTTTTTAGAACATGTTTGGTAAAATCATGCAAACTCCTTCTAAAAGTGACCATTTCAAAGTCACTTGTATATATATGACACACAACTTATATTCACTAGTTTTCTAATATTGACTAGTTTTGTAATCTCATAAGTATGTAGTCATATCTCAGGTTGAGAGTTGATCACTTGTTCTGTATTTAGACATTTATGAAGAGAAAATGGCATATTGATAGAGAACATGAATTTTATCATCACTGAGACTTGGATTCAAATTTCATCTCTGCAGTTGGAATGCCATGGGGAGGTTACTTCTCTGAGCCTCACTAAACAAAAATCTTTAAAGTTTCTATGTACTACGTATTATAGTCAACAACAGTTAAGTCATTGATCCCATTACATGACTTACTAGTTATGATAATATCTAACACTTATTGAGAGATTACTATTATTATCTAATGTTTGGAGATCACTGGCTTACAGCTTAAGTACTGTGTGGGGATATGGAAAGAAAGGGTGGGGGAGATTCCAATACAGGATGAGTCATTAAATGGATCTGACATCTCTCATTTAGCAGATATATGCTGTGAATGCTGCTAATCTGATACATTTGCAGTGTGAGATATTTTAGGGTTGTGAGAAAAATAGAAAGCATCATCAGTCTTAGAGGTAGAGCTGATTGGAGCCACTGGATGGCAGAGGTTGAATGTGAGAGGAGACTAAGCCTGGCCCTGAAGCTTTGAGTCTGGTTTGTATACATCCGTGGAGACTTCTGTGAAAGCCAGGTAAATCATTGTCACAGGCAACATAAAGCCACTGCTTCCTTTGGGAAATTGACTTCAAACCGCCTAGTAATAGGAGCTGGGGAGAGGGTGACTGACATCAAGATCAGGACAGGAGAAAGTTGAAAACCAGGCCCTTAGCTGAATCACTATAAGAGGAACCAAACTAGTATCTGCAGGATGACTGGGTAGAGGTTGGGTGTAGGCATGAGAACATAGGTGCACGTCTGATGGAAAAGCAGTCCATGGATGCCTCTGTGGTAAAACAGCCTGTGAGACAAGTATTGGATACACTGGAATGAGCTGTTTCAAACATGTACTTAGTGTGAGGTTGCTGCTATGTGTGCTGTTTACAGTTTAACCCAAGAATGAAGTAGCCAACCCCAGGCTTCTACCTTGGGTTCAGAAAGTTGCATTTGAAATGTCTAGCAATGTATAGAGCTTGGAGAGCATGCCTGGCAGTCCATGCTTGTTATATTAACAGGAACGCATTCTCCCTTGGATGGTAGGCAGATCTATAAACTCGGAAGGAATATTCCAATTATGTTCTTCATAAGGGCTGCTGCTGTGAGAGCTGTAGATCAGGTAGATAAATTACAAAGCAGCCAACTCCAGACTTCTTTCTAGAAGGTGGACTTCGAGCACCTAGGTACAAACACGTACAACCTAGGAAGCATGAGTGACAGTCGATGACAGTAAGCAGGCTTGAGAAAATGTGAGCATTTATTTGTTTTGGATGGTTCAATATATTGCTGGGTTTTGTGTAGAGAGGGGAGAAGTATTGAGTTGGTGGGTGTACAAACAAACAAAACAGATGTCTGCATTTCAGATGGCAGGCTTAAAACCTCATATACCCAACAAAGGTCACATTTTCTACTTTATACAAATAAACCACCTGTAAATAATCTGACTTGTTTAAAAGCAAGCTAAAGATGAATGGCAAAGCAGCGCTTCCCATAGGCTTTTTCTTTTGACCAGACTTAAGACCCTGTGGAGGTAGATGGGACACTAAGAAATGTCTAGTCCCATTGCCTCATTTTACGCACAGGTAACTTGGAGCTTGAGTGAGCACAACACAGAGGGGTTAAGAGCCTGGACCCCGGAGTCCATGAAAATCCCAGCTCCAAGACTCACCCAGCTCTAAGCTGTGTGACCTTGGGAAAGTCCGTTGAGTACCCCAATCCTTACTTTTCGGCAGGTCAAATGGGCAGATGGGCCAATACAGTGCCATTAAAGATTTCAAACCAGAGGAACATGATGAAAAATACTTGGATTGGAGAGTGAGGAGTGTCAGGTTAGTGTTGACTGTATCCTAGAAGAGATTCTCAAAGCTCTCACAAAATTATTCCCATTGACACACTCAGTAGTGACATATACATATTTATTCTTTTGTTGCTTTATTATGAAGCTTTTAAGTAGCCCTCAGGTTGTAGTTCAAAATGCATAAAACTATAGTTGAAATCATTTATGTGCATTTCAGTAACACATAGAATGACCTAGGCAGAGTATAAAAGTTAGAGGATAGAGATTTGCTTAAAGATATGTCATACTACTTGTCATGGTAATTCATCTCTGTAATCAAGCCTGAGGAGACAAGTTCATAGCTGCCAAGACTGGCAGATATATATTATATGCCTACATGCAGTGTAGATATAATAAAAGTAAAGTTGCTGTTAGTACATATTCCATTGTTGCAGCCTCCATGGCATCAGTCTACTTTTAAACATCACTTTCCTTTAAGGTAACAAGAAAGTTATCAGCTCCTTGTATCCCAGGGACTGAAGAATTACTTCTCACTCTCTAGAAAGTTATCCCATGGAAACAGAAATATACATGAGTGGCATGGGAGACAAGGGATATAGACCTTCTGAGCCCAGTCTGCTGAATGGAATCTTTTCATCAATGGGCAACAGACTTCATGGAACGCCCTTAGACTAGCCTGAAGAAGACCAGCATGCATTTCAGTGTGTAAAATTCATGTCAGCATGTACATATTTTTACATGTACATGTGCAACTTTTTCTTTCCTGCTTATTATTTTAAACATTGAGGAAATTGTGTTGGAGGTCCCTCAAACTACACTCAGACATGATAATTCCATCCCTAGAACAACTCTTAGAACTCAGAAGCTGTTATGCTCACAGTTACAGTTTATTACAGTGAAAGGATATAGATCAAAGTAGTAAGATAAAATGTGTTGGTGGCAAAATCCAAATAAACCAGACATAAGCCTTTATCTGCTTCTGGAATAGTACTGGATTTCAGCAGTATAATGCTGCCTATGTAGTGTATTGTCTTTTCCACATATTTCTGCACCGGATGAGATATAAAGTTGGAGAAAGAAGTTGTGGGGTGTGAAATCTCCCAGCTATTTTACTTTCTTTTTTTTTTTTAATATTTTTATTTATTTCTAGGAGAGAGAGAGAGAGAGAGAGACAGCGTGAGCAGGGGAGGGTCAGAAAGAGAGGGAGATACAGACTCTGAAACAGGCTCCAGGCTCTGATCTGGCAGTCAGCACAGAGCCCGATGCGGGGCTCGAACCCAAGAACCGCGAGTCATGACCTAAGCGAAAGTCGGACGCTTAACCGACTGAGCCTCCCAGGCGCCCCCCAACTATTTTACTTTCACATGTGTTGACTTCTCCTCTCTCTGCATGAGCTCCCTTCCCTTTCATCTGACCAACTTCCACTCTTTATCTTAGGTTTTCTTCCATTGTTGTCTCCGTAACTTAGTGATTCCTATTTCTGACCTTTCACAACATTTTTAATACAAGTATTAATCCTGTTTGATGTGTTTTTATTAGTTGTGCTCATACCCATTTCCCCTACTTCCTTAGTAGTTAATGTCTTATCCTCTCTAGGGTATTAATAATAATAATGTAATTGATGCTTTAATGATACCTACTCTGAGCCAGATATCATTCTAAGTGCTTTACATATGATTCCTTACTTAATCCTTACAACGACCCCATGAAGCACCATTTCCCATGGCTGCTGTAACAAATTACCACAGAATGAATTGCCACAAAAATAAAGAACACAAATTTATTAGCTTATAGTTCTGGAGGTCAGGAGTCTTAAATGGGCCACTGGTCTTAAATCAAGGTGTTGACAAGGCTACATTTCCTTCTAGAGACTCTATGAGATAATTAGTCTCTTTGCCTTTTCCAGGTTCTAGAAATCACACACATTCCTTGGCTAGTGGGCCTTTTCATCTTCAAAGCCAGCAATGGTGGGCTGAGTCCATCTTTGTGCCATCTCTGGCTCGCTCTCTCTCTCTCTCTCTCTCTCAGCACAGCAAGATGATCTACTTTTAAGCACGTATGGAATGACCTGGAGCACACCCAGATAATCCAGGATGATATCTCTTAAAATCACTAACTTAATCATATCTGCAATGTCCTCTCTGCCATGTAAAGTAATATATTTGCTGGCTTTGGGGATTAGGGCATGACATAGTTCAAGGGGTATTATTCTACATTCCACAGATGCAGAGTATTGTAGAGATGAAAAACTGGGGCTGTAGGACGTTTAGTAACTTACCCAAACTAGTAAATACTGAGGATGGGGTTCAAGCACAGTCTTGTTCTTTTTTTTTTTTAATGTTTTATTTATTTCTGAGAGACAGACAGAGAGAGAGAGAAAGAAAGACAGCATGAGCAGGGGAGGAGGTCAGAGAGAGAGGGAGATACAGAATCTGAAACAGGCTCCAGGTTCTGAGCTAGCTGTCAGCACAGAGCCTGTTGCGGGGCTCGAACCCAAGAACCGTGAGATCATGACCTGAGCCGAAGTCGGACACTTAACCGACTGAGCCACCCAGGGGCCATCTTGTTCTATAGGCCTTCTTTCTAAGTATTACCCACCTGTCGGTCTCCCTGAGGGAGATAGCACTGTCTCTAGCACATAGCGGATTTTCATTGTGTACTCACAAAATCGTTTCCAGCCTGGATATTCCCACCTACTCTCATTCTTCCCTGTTCCTGATTCTCGTCACTATGAAGAGTTATTTCAGGTTTCCAACTCT
>NW_027528635.1:2306292-2314759 GCF_008692635.1 Crocuta crocuta | reverse complement strand
ACTCACAATAGGTTCCCAGCTGCACAAAGATCTAGAAGGCCCTAGAAAAATCCAGAACACAGGCTCTGGCTTTGAGTTTCCTGAAACTCTCACATAAGAGTCTCAGCTTTCTTTACTCTATCCTAATAACCCTGCAAGAGTACTGAAGCAAAGGACAGAAGCCTTGAAAGCCCTTGCCTATTGCAGTATGTTTTAAAAATATGTATTATTCTTCACATGTATCTCTCTACTTAATATTCTTCAGGGTCCTTTTACCATCCAGGATACAAGCTCTTGGGTGTCTTCTGCATAAAAGCCGCAATTAGAATATTTATGTATTTTTAGGGCAATAAAAGAAAAACTGAACATCCATATCTAAAAAACACAATATTTGCATAATGAAGGCTTGTCTTTCTCTCAGTCCCTGGGCAGCCTTCTTTGTGCGTCCACAGATGCGTTCCCTGGAGGTCAGTCATCATTATAAATTTAAAGTGACTTTTACAAGAACTCAATTAAGAGCAAACTCAGAAGAAGTTAGTATACATGTAATTCGTGTATTTACTTGGTTACATGAGTAGCATAGCAATGACTGTAACTTCAGAGGGATACAGCACTCCGTCGTTGTGAGCAGTTTTGATAGCTGAACAAATGTAAATAGACATTAATTGTAAGCTGTCCAGGGAAGGCATCCTGTGCCTCCTTTTCTGCCTTTATTATAGGGCTTAAAGTCTGTAAGATCTCAGATCCCAAAATGATCTCATTGAGTACCTATGTATGGAAACAAGGAAGAAACCTATCTGGCATTGAGAACTGGCTGAAGTAATTAACATCCTTGCTGTGAAATATCTGCCTATTAAAAATATACTTTCAAACTCAGGATCTATAAAACAAATCTGATCTTCTCATCGGTTCCCATTAGAAAGTCTATGGGGAAAAGACCCAACAAGCAAATGATTTTTTGTTTTTTTCTTTGGATTTTTAAAANCTGTTTTCAGAATTGGCAATACTACACTCAAATTTCTCCGTCACCTCTTTCCATCTGTGTAGCACTTCTACAAAAAAAAATGGAGTAAAATTCAAAGCGGTCATTGTTGATGCTTTTGTTAGCCCAGATAGAAGAAGATGTTGAAATAATTAGTTAAAATCAGGTATGCAGAGTTTAGTTAACCATTGTTTTACCTTACATAAAGAAAAAAAATCTCTGCAAGATACCTACTATCTCTTATACCTAAGAATTATTTTTTTAATTAAGATAACCTTTTAAATCACTAACGTGTTTCAATGGGAAATATTTTAATCTGATTAACTATATAAAATAAAAGCAAAATGTATGGAGGAAAGCTGATATACAAAATTTCCATTTGAACATGAAAGCAGGAAATATCAAGAGGGTTCCCTAATATTAATGGCTTGCTGCTCTTGCCTTTTATCTTACTATGGTGATGGACTAAATTGCAACTTGCGAAGCTGAGATGAAAGAGGCCGACTCCCTGAAAACCTAACACATAAATGAGGAGTTGTAGCATCAGAAGGACTGTGGTGGAGCACTTTGCCCCTACAGTCTGGCACCGGGAAGTGCACTGCTTCCGTATGTGTCCTCATGTCGTCGTAAATCAGTTGCTCCACAATAATTTTCTCAGATTTCAATGCTGGTGTAGAATGAAGATACCTCTCGTTTTTCAAATAGGGTCATGAGGTATTAGAAGTCACAATCAGCACACCAGAAAAGTTAATTGCAAAGTAATCATAGCATTGTAATCTAAACTCTTCGATTTGAAGAAGTATTTAGTCCTGAGTCATAACAACATTTAGAGACATGGAGAAATAGAAGTCAGAAACCCTAATCTCCTTTTTTGGTATATGATGCAGCTGTCTTTTAAATTTGCCTCCGTTTTATTTGGAAGGGCTAGTATAGCATTCCATTTGAGAAAGAATTGGCTTTCCCCCAACTAAGCTTATTGCAAAGGAGAGCCTATGAGCAGTGGAATTTCCTGAGCATGGAGTTTGTAAGTGTTTGATACATGTTTGTTTGATAAATGGGTGGTCTAGGTACTAGGATTAAAATTCGAAGCATGGGGATGCATATAGCATAGTTCCTATTCTTCAGTACACATTAAGGTAGAGAGAGAAACACGGAAGCATATAAGTATAATGAAATTCATAATGCCATGAGAGAGACATAGAATGTTTCAGCAGCAAGGAAGAGGAGCATTTAATCTTGATTTGGAAGGAGAAGGCAGGGCTGTTTCTAGGGAATTAAAGTGTATTAGAGGTTTGCATTTTCTGGAAAAGCACAAGTTTTAAATAAACTTTCTTTCGGTAATGGCCAAAAATAAGATAAAATAAAACTGAGGATGTGAGTTATATTACTGCTGCTCTTAGTTTATCTCTAAATATTATCTTTATGAAACCAAATAGGCATGAAAAGTGTATTGTTGTTGTTTGGTGTGTGTGTGTGTGTGTGTGTGTGTGTGTGTTGGTGTGTGTTTTGATGGAGAGCACTACTGACCCAAACCTATTCAATTATCCAGTTGTGATGATTTTATTAATATACTAATATATATTGATTAATATACTGATTGGTGAGCTGACCCAGAAAGCATATAGCAACTTGTTTTTTCACACTAACCCTATTTTCCTTTTACTGCTTGTGTTTTTTATGACTATGTCCTCTTCACCCATGGTTTGCATTCCTCCTGAACCCACTAGACATTCATACATATCCCTCCCAGGCTCTTCTTCCTCTTCCTAGATGATAAAAGTTAGAGTACTCCAGAGCTTAGTGCTTGGTTCTCTTTGCTGTCTACACTCACAACCTTGGTGATTTCACATCTATAGATTTAACTATTCTCTATATGCTATTGTATTCCAAACTTACATCTATGGCTTGGATATCACTTTTGGACTTCACACATGTATGCTACTGCCTACTTGATGTTTCCTCTTTTCTGAAACTGAACTCTGAAATTCTCCCCAAGAACTGCTTCTTCATGGAAGCAAATGTGTCTTCACCCAGTTGCTCAGGACAAATATGTAGTCCTCTTACTCTTCTCAACCTTGCCACCATCCAGTGCATCAGCAAATCATGGTGGCTCTACTATCAAACCATATCCCAAGTTATATTACATGACCCAAGATTATAAATTAATACAAAATTTGACACTACTGTAACCATTTCTTCTACTAGTTGGAGCAATCATCTATTTTTGCCATAACTTTTCTAATAGCCCACACTGGGCAATTGGTGTTAGTTCAGACTTTGCAGTGGAGCAGTTATGGGGATGACAACTTTAAGGGTAGTATTGTGCAGTGGGTGGCCAAGGTAGAATGGAGGCCAAGACCATTGGAAGTGAGAAAGTCAAGGAACCAAGGGGCCAGCATATACAAGGATCATTCATGTGAACTTTGAAGTTGCCAAATCAGGGACAAACACATGGCCAGAAAGCAACATAGGGACTCAGGTGCCAAAATCTGAAACATGAAATGAATGAGGGGGACGTCTTTGGTCCCATGTATTTCCACTTATGTTATAACTCTTCTCTACGTATAATTTCAGCTTTCTCATAAAGCTCATAACTCTCCCCTGTTCATGGGTTCTCTGTATAACCTTTCAAATTTAGCTCCTGCTAATAATCTCATTCCCTGCATTGTTTTTCAGCTCATATTCCTATGAATAAGAAACAGGTTGGCTTACCTTATTCCTGTTTGAGTAGTCATTTTTTTTTTTTCTGCATGTGGCAAGCTACATAGTAGTTTACCCTTTGGTCATGTTCCTGCCTCTGATCTAGTTAACTGTAGCCAGAGGGCATACAAGGAATGACAGTTGCAGGGATAAAGGGATCATGGTCACCTAGGATTGTAACTTCAGCAGAAATTGGGTTGGGTGGTTTCTCTTATATGCTACGGCTTTGAAGGCACTTTGGACATGGCGCACAATTACTGCAATCTCTGTATGGTTGTGTCAGAGACTGAAGTAGGGAAACAGCAGAGAAGATGTAGGCAGTATGAGGAAGTCATTTTACAAATTGCTAGCATAGGTGTACTGTCATTTCAGTACAACAACAACAACAACAAAACAAACACACAAACTGAGAACATACATGACTTTAGTTAGTGCCTGATGCATCCTAAATATTAAAGTGTGTTTTATTTCCTTTCTTTAATTCATTCACCTAAAAATTATTAAGTAGCCTCTCTCTGCTAGATAGTGGTATATAATGAGTAAAATGTCCTAGTGAGAAAAACCTGGAATTCTATCAGGTTGCCCATGACACCAATAAAATTCTACTTGCTATCTCACAACTCAGGCCACTTTAGCTAGCTCCTAACTCATCAAGAAGGATCTGCACTACTCTATAAGTGATTTCCTTTTATTACTTCATTTTCCTTTAATGCAAATTACAAAGGAGCATAGCACACTTCCTTCATAGGAAATTAGAAAGACTAATTAAGTCAGGAGGCAGGGCTTTGAAGATGAAAGAGGTTGCTGAGCATTAAAGTCCCAAAGAAGTATTCAACAGTTGTGGGTACAATGCAGCTGGCAATACTGGTGCCATGAATAGAAGGCACAACATAATGCTTTTGAATGACAAAAGGCCTTTGTTGAAAACTCAAGTGACACAATGATGTCCTTAATAGCCTTGGATTTTCAATAAAGTATTACTCTAGTATCAAGTATATATATATACTCATTCAAAAACATTATGATATATATATGTATGCACTTAACATGTTTATATTTATGTATATGTAAATATATAAAGACACATATTCAAGATAAAAATGGGATTTAAGGGGACAGAATGAAATAAAGAACCCCATCATAGTCCACATCCCAAAGTTCAGAGTATGTGAGGTAAAAATCTCCTACTGCATTGCTTGATCTTGAGTTGTAAATACTAGAATAAAGGAGTTTGTAGGCAGAGTCCAGGGGACATCAAAGATGTTCCTGGTGTTGGCAGGAAAAATTTTTCTCTACTCTTCAAGATTCTTCTTGCTGGTCTAAACTGTCAATCAAAAGTTTAATAACATACATACTTCCTGTATACATGGGAGATACCCAGGAAAACTGAGTAACCTCACAAAACGGCCCAAGCCATGACCTTAAATACCATCTCTAAAGGTGGAATATGTTGGGTGTGGTGGAGGCCAGTTACAGGAAGTTGCCAGGAAAAGCACAGTAAACAAGGATATGATTGTTGTGCAGATTTAAGTCATTGCCTTCTTCATTGATAAGACTTTTTAGACGTTTAGAGGCATCCCCTCTCTTCCTGGTATAGAGTTACAAATGGAGATTTCCATTATAAATGCAAATGTCTCAGAAAAAGGTAACTTCTACTTGGTTTACAGAACTTCTCATGTGTCTGTGGTTTCTTATTAATAAGCAGCTTAAAATAATCAATGTGCCAGAGGCATATTTCGGGGTGGCACAATTTGCTCAGGATCTGAGAAATTAGGTAAGATGAAAGTTGAAAGGAGGGCTGAGAACATTGATTTGAAGAAGTCCCACAAATACTTCCTGCATGCCTTGGGGTCTTATCAAGGATAGGGAAACAGACTGAATAAAGATATGAGAGTATACATTGTTTGCTCACTTATTTGCAAGTGCTTACTATATATTTATTTGTTTTAGTGTTTTAAATACAGTTTATTGTATTAAGTGTTATGGGTTGAATTGTCTCCGTGCCCACAGAAAAAGAGATATGTTGAAGTCTTAACCCCCAGTACCTGTGAATGTGACCTTATTTGGCAATGCATTCTTTGCTGATGTAATTAGTTAAGATGAGATGATACTGGAGTAGAGTGGGCCCTTAATTTGACATGACTGGTATCCTGTTAAAAATGGGCCATGTGAAGACAGAATCACACAGGGAGAAGACCCCATGACAGCAAAAGCAGAGATTAGAATTATGCAGCTGCAAGGCAAGGAGTGAGTGCCAAAGATTGCTCACCACCAGAAACTAGGAGAGAGGACGGAAGAGATTCTTCCTCAGAATTCTCAGAAGGAACCAACCTTGCTTTCTGGCTTCTGACCTCCAAAACTGTGAGGGAATGCTATTCTGTTGCTTTAAGCCACCCATGAATTTTTCTTTTGAGCAAGTCTGTGCTCACTGGATGCTGTGGGGTAAGGGGGTGGGAAACTTGCTATAGAGAGTTAATATTTCGGGTTTGTGGGCCACATGGTGTCAGATGCAATTACTTAACTCTGTGGTTAGAGTATAGCTGTAGTAACAATCAGTAGCAAATGGGCGTGGCTGCATTCCACCAAACGTTCTTTATGCACATGAAATCAGAATTGTATGTAATTTTCTGCTCTCACAACACATTATTCTTCTTTTGATTTTATTCAACTATCTAAAGGGGTAAAAAATATGTTTAGCTTGTGGGCCGGATTTGGCCTAGTTTGACAGCCTCTCGTACAGGAGAAAGCTAGGTTTCTTTCAGAGATAGACAGACCTGGCTCTACCACTTTCTAACTGTCTAACTTTTGATGTTACTTTACTACTCCTCGTTTTGGGTTCTGCCCTTCCAAACTAGAAATAATTGTGGTTTCCTCAAAAGGCTATAAAAAAAATAAATTTGCTTTCTTCAGGCTTGGGTTCATGGGCATGTGATCTGTGTGATTGCCCAGGGCCCTGCACTTACGAGGGCCCGCCATTTAGTCTAATGCTCTGTTATCATCATCTTGAGATTCTTAATAACTTCAAGCAGGTTCTGTATTTCCATTTTGCATCGGGGCCTGTGAATCATGTAGGCTGTGTGTCTCCTGACACAGACTGGGAGCCCAAAATGAGCAGCTATCCTTATTACTGTGCATTGTAACGTACGAATAAGCGTAGATTAATGAAAAGCTAACCCCTATCCTTAGTGAAGGAGCTGTGGCTTCTTTGAGAAAGGTCAAGGGTATTTTCTCATAAAACAAAAGCAGTAATTACTAAAAGATGGACGTACCTGCAACGGATGTACAGACTGACAGAAAGGAAGGACATAGTACCCCGACTCAAACATGACAGGCTAGCAGCCGACTGAGGGGAACCTAACTATTCTCTTGTGATGAAGGTTCGTGTTATGAAATAACTTCGCAAATGTGCTGGCTTTGCAGGGCTGTGTGCACAGAATATTAAACAAATCCCTGCAGTTGGATCTTTATTTTGAGCAGTGACATCAGAGCATTTATCCAAACATTTGTTTAAATAGAAATGCAAAAAGAGGTGCATTGCAGTGTGTGCTGAGCAGTGTGCATCTTACGTTGGTAGAAACGTGGACTCTGAGGCTGTCTTGCCAGCACAGCACAGAGTCTGACCTGCTGTTAATTTCTTTGCTCATTGTACGTGACCAAATTGGAAAACCCAGAGCTCCAGGTGCATTAGATGATCACCGAGCATTTGTCTCACTTTTCAGAACCGCTGCGCAGGTAGAGTCAAGCACTATGTGATTCATAAATAATGGAGCCACACCACCTTTTTCTTTATATCTGGGACGACACACCCTTAATTGGTGAAAATGTTCTCTTTGACGGTTTTCCAACGTGTTTGGGTTTGTGTCAAACAGCATTTCAAGCTCTTTTGGCTGATACAGGAATTCCGATTGCAGGCTCATAAGCTAAAGCCACCTCTTCCCAGCTTCTGCGAGAGCTTTTATAGGGTTTTAATCACGAGGGCATATGTACTAAGAAGTGAAGGTGGTCTATCCAGAAAGCTTCTACTCCACACTGGTACTACCAAAAGTGTGTACCCAGTGTGGGGAGTGGCTTCAGCCACTGGTTAGATACATCCTGTTCCGAATTGATTAAACAGACCATTATAAAATGAGTTACAGCATTTACTAAGCAGCTTATATTATACAGCAATAACAATAATGTATATTATTGCGGTATGGAATTGAGGTTAACCCCCTTCCCCCACTAAAGTATTGGTGAAGCCTTATGTATGAATGAAGTGTATTGATCCTAAACTTAGATCCTTTCTTTTGTTGTCTAGGTGTCTGGGCTGGCACTGAGCCACACTTCATCTCTTGCTGATTCCCATTGGGCTGGTTACCTCTCTGTATCAGTACACATTCAAGAGTAAGTATAGCAGGCTTTCCATATTCACGTTCCTAGCCAAGAAAGTGGATGAATAATACAAACTTTATTATCCAAAAAGGTCAAGAATCTCTGCTTTCCTCCTCCTCTGGCCTCCTGTGATGGTGCATTGAGCCCCTTTGTCGCTAAGGAGCCCCTCCAATATGCACCGCTCAGGGATGGAGAGAGAGGTGAAGATCAGATCAGTCAATCTGGCTTCTTGTTAGTAACTCTGGCAAAAGACTTGCAGGAGAGTTTCCAACTAATGGCCAAAATGAGAGGAAATCATCCATGCTATTCCTATTCCTGATTCCCTAGTGAGCAGAGAGTTGGCTGATTTCCTCTTTGCTAAATAGTGTCCTGAGGGCTTGAATGCTTTGTGAAAATGCCTGCCTTAGACTGTATCTACGCTCAAAAACTAATCAG
>NW_027528635.1:2294019-2306061 GCF_008692635.1 Crocuta crocuta | reverse complement strand
GACTGAAAATAAACAAGTCAAAAAATTAAGTCAGTAATGGAGTCATTTTAGATAGTAGCAAGGACTAGGAAGCAAATAGGGCAGGTGAAGAGTCAATAATTGGATGGGAGGCGTGATGCTGTTTTAGATAGGGTGGTCAGCCTGTTGAGGAGAGGACACTGTATGGGTGCCCGGAGGGATGGTAAAGGAGACACTCCGTGAGGACCGAGTGCCGCTTGGAAAAGCTCAGAGGCAGCAAAGGATTTGTGCTGCACGAAGAGCTGCAATGAGGCATCTGTGGTTGAAACAGCGAATGGGGGAAGAGTGAGAAGAGACTAAATGCCAGGTGCAGACAGAGATCCGGGAGTCATGAAGGCTCCGCCAAGGGTTTGGGGTTGAAATCTAAGCGCAGGTGGGGGCCGCTGATGGTCAGACAGGGAAGTGGCATGGTCTCATTTATGGTGTAGCCTGTCGATTGTTCTGAGAAAAGACGATGGGGCAGGTAGGTGAGAAGTTAAGAGGCTGTAGAACTAAACCCAGTGAGACGGAAAGTGAGAGATGAGGACTGAAGTAGTTATGGTGGATGGAGATGGTGACAACTAGCAGGATTGTGGATCAAATTTTAGGGCAGGAGCTACTGGGTGGCTCGGTTGGTTGTGCATCCAACTTTGGTTCAGGTCATGATCTAACGGTTTGTGGGATCCAGCCCCGTGTCGGCCTCTGTGCTGACCGCGTGGGCCTGCTTGGAATTCTCTCCCTCTCGCTCTCTCTCTCTCTCTCTCTCTTGCTCTTTCTCTGCCCCTCCCCCACTCGCGTGCATGTGGGTGTGCTTTCCTTCTCTCTCTCAAAAATAAATAAAGTTTTAAAAAAACATTAGGGTAGAACTTGCTAATGGACTGGATATGGAGAGGGAGGAGGATTGAGGGAAAAAAGAGAAGTCACGAACATCTCTTTGGTTAAAGGCCTGAAAACCTGTACTCTGGACCAGAAATGTAATGTGTCTGAATCTGCTTCTTCATCTGTAAGGTGAGAGTTACCACAGCTCCCACCCATAGTCATTCTTGCCTTGTGCACTTAATAGTAGTTGAAGGCCTCTTGCACATCAGGAGTTTCGCTGTTGCTTTTCATTTTTGTCATAAGCTGCCCCCCCCACAAGTATTCTAGAAGGTTATTAAAGGACAGTGTTTCTATTCTACACACAAGGAACTTGTGTACAAAATTGCAAAGGTTCGATACCACATGGGAAGTAAGTGGCAAATGCAGGGTTTACATCCTGTCTGGCTGCTTCAAAACCATGCTCATTCTTGGTAAGTGCTACCCAAGATGTGATGGCCGACGGGACCTTGGAGACCTGGCTCTATCTTCAGCACCCATAATGCTATGATTGAGAATCTGAACAGGAAGTAAAACTCCCAACCGTTATAGAAAAGCCACAAGCCCAGAGTTGCCCTTTTAATCCCCTGGGGCTCCTTCTAGGAGATGGAATCGGAGAAAGGCATTCTGTTAAAGCCTGCCCAGGGTTTTCAGCATTTAAAAATTTTTTCCCAGTTTAATTTTAAACTGAATGTTATTAAGCAGATGGGATCCCACTAGCACGTTTGCTTGGAAATGCGGAATGCCTAAAACGGGCGAGCCCGATGCACCTGCCGCCTCCTGCATTGTCAAGATAGTATACAAATATTAAGAAAATGGATTTTTGAGATGTGAGAAGAGCCAAAAGCCCTAGAGTTAAATGATGCTAAAAAGGGGGATTGTATCCTTCTCCAGAGAGAGGTTTCCCTCTGTGTAGACTTTGATGTGGAATTTGAGAGAGTGTGGAAAGGTTCAATCAACCGAGCTGAGCTTTATTTCCAGAGAAGAAACTGAGGTTTGGCACTGTTAAGTGGCCCAGACAGTCCTCAGCAGGGCTCTCCTAGCATATATCACATATCTCTTACTCCTTTACCATATTTTTCTGGCTTTTAGAAGACAAAGGGAAGTGCCGCTGATATCTACCAGAGCTTGGTGCTACAGAAAATGAGGAGATGATCAACGCTATGACCTCATGCTTCCCTCTATCTCCAGGGCAGCATTCAAACGACCCCAGAAAACAAGCTGTCTTCCTTTTCTCTTGCCGTCATCCAGAGGCAGAGACTTCCTTGGCTACTATGGCCCTTTGCCTCTCATGCACATTTCCACTTGCATAAATGCCTGTGCCCTGTAATTACTTTCTACTCTGCTGTGCACTGGTGTGATGCAAGACTCAGCCTAGAGCGAGAGCATTCCATAGATTGTTAATGGGCAGACGTATGGGTCATTGGCCCCGCGTTTCAGCTTCTCATTTGTTTGTTAGTAAAAGACTACAGGTTGTCTGAGTCAGCTGCTTGACTCAGCTATGAAAAAAATAAAAGACAAGTGAAATGAAAGGATACTTTTCCTTAAAGTAACAACCCCCAAACTAGAGTTAGAGGCCGCCTTAGTGGAGATATTAAATTTACCAGAACATTTGTTGCAGGTAGCAATTTGTGCTTTTTTTGGTATCCTTTTGGGGCAATAAACTTGGCAAAATGAAGACAAGTGATCATTTCAGGGCAGAAATAACATCACAGCAAAAGATTCAACAAGATTGCCTAGTTATGACATTGTGCGTTTCCTTCCAAAAATGAAATACTGTAGTTTAAAAGCCTCCTTAGCTGCAATTTGGAGTTGCATTAAAGAAACATTCCTATTTAAGTGAAATCCATATTCAGGGACTGAATTTTAACTGAAAGGTCACAAAATTTGGCATACTACAGCATCAAAGTATTGGCTAATGAAAAGAGCTACTGAAAGGAAAATTATGAGAAGGTTATGGAACTATTCTATATACTATTAATTCCCATCATTATCGAAGACAGAATTTACACCCTGGAGACCCTTATAAATGCTTTCTGGCATGGTGGACATCTAATTTGAGGATGAATTTCTGCATGATTCAAGTTTGTGAGTTTGTTCTTGAAGACACATGACATTTATAGTGTTGTTAAAGTTTGACTTGGCTTCCTCACAGTAACTTCCTCACTCTCCAGCATTAAACAGGCTAGAGCAGTGAGAAGTTCAAAGGTCATGGTTGCCTCACTGAACTCATTGAGTCTGTTATGAAGTCTGTGATTGAAGTTCTCCGTCTCTCAAGATATAGATGAGGAAATTAACATCCACACAAGGATAAATTCAGTGCCTCTCTCTATTGCTACCCCTGTATAGATTGAACACCTCAGTCTTTCTTGGTCAGGTCTGTGAGCCAGAAGAGAATTGATCAACAGTTTGCCTAGCAGGGTTTTTTTTTTGTTTTGTTTTGTTTTGTTTTTTAACTAGTGTCCAGCTTGTTCTAGAAAGCAGAAAGGAGAAAAAGCTAGTAGTGATGTGATGCGGCAGAACAAGGGTGGGGAAGGGGAGCACTTCCAAATGTAGTGGCAAGTAGCCCATCCTTTGTTTTAAAGATATCGTGGATTATCATATGTATAATGGAAAAGATCTTATTTCCATGAATGCAATACTAAGAGACATTACTTTTATTTTTATTCTTTAAAATTTTTTAATGTTTTCATTTTATTTTTGAGAGAGAGAGAGACAGAGCATGAGCAGGGAAGGGGCAGTAAGAGAGGGAGACACAGATTCGGGGCCTAAACCCAGAACCGTGAGATCATGGCCTGAGCTGAAGTAAGATGCTAAACCGCCTGAGCCACCCAGGTGCCCCTGTAAGAGACATTTTTTTTAAATAATACCTTGCATGTGAGTAGCTTACAAGATCAGACAACAGCGACATGAACTTCAGAACCCCAAAATGGTATGAATTTACAAAACTCTGTGTAAACTTGCAGAATTATCAACCAGATATTGGGGTGCATGCTAGGTATGCAATTTCTAAAAATTTAGACATACCTTCCCCACCAATGAAGCCCATCAGTGAGTAGGAAATCATAGAACAAGGCTAGTCACCTCACATATTTCCTTTTTCTAAATAAAAGCAAAATCTTGAAAAAAAAATGTAGTCCACAAACATTCTTTAAAAATTATTGAATTAGCCTTCATTTCAGAAACATGCCCCTAATTCTATTAAGGCACTCTTCTGCTATCTGTGTTACTACTTTTGTTACTCCCTGAAGCCCTATAACGTAAATTGACTAAGGATTTGAAATGATATTTTACAACACAAAGGAAATAATAAACATACCCAGCATTTCATTCTTACTGGCATTAAAGAGAAAACCAAATAAAATAATAATAATGATAATAGTAATAGTAATAATAATAATAGCAAAGTACAGTTTGTTTCAACAAGTTAACAAAAATAAAGTGATATTAACTAGACTCTTGCAGTTAACACAGAATTGGGTCACCCCGATTTTACTAGTGGGAAGGGAACCAGGGTTCACCCTTTTGGAAAGTAATTTAGCAATACATCAAGATCCATACAAATACTTTTATTTGGCCCATAAATTCTGTCCTGGAAATCTGTCACAAAAAAATAATCTCACTGAAGGAACAAATATATTCCGAGACAGTGTTCTCAATCAAAGGCAATTTTGCACCCCAAGAGACATTTGGCAATGTCTGGAAGTATTTTGTTCGTCACAACTGTGACAATGCTCCTGGCAGCTAGTGCGTAGAGGCCAGAGATATTGCTCAACACCCTATAAGGCAAAGGATAGCCCGTAACAGCAAATTGTTGTCACAACTGATGGAGTTGGAAACCTCACTCTAAGGTGCTCTTTGCAGAATAATGTGTAATTAGTGACACCCTGGAATGCCCTTCCCTCCGCCAATATATAGAAATTTAGGGTGTCAAGGCGCATGTATCCATTTTATAGAGTATTGTGTAGACACGTAAAATGTTAGGGTGTTTTGACGATTTTTTTAAGTTTATTTATTTTGAGAGAGAGAGAGAGCGTGCACTATTGAGGTAGAGCCAGAGAGAGAGACAGAGAGAGAGAATCCCAAGCAGGCTCCGCACTGTCAGCACAAAGCCCGATGCAGGGCTCAAACTTATGTACTGTGAGATGAAGACCTGAGCCAAAACCAAGAATCGCAGGCTTAACCAACTGAGCCAGCCAGGTGTCCCATAATGTTAGGGTGCTTTAAATAAAAAATTTGAAAAAAAAAATTTAAGTTTTTTTAAAGTTTTTGTTATAACAGAAGTGGAACCAAAAAATCTACTGCAGTCAGAGGAATATGAGCAGATTATTTCATGAGTAAAGGAAACTCATTGTCATATTTTAGATTTGCTGAATAAGAATCGGTCCCTTATTCAGATAACATCGTAAACTGTCCCAAGGGGATCAGACATGTCTATTCAGGGCAAATGCATTATCTTCTCTCCTACTAATATGTCTGGTCTGAAAAAATTGCTGATTGAGGAGACAGTGCACCAAATCAAGGAAGACACCCCAAGAATCTTTATGGGTTTTGCTGATATGAAACTTACCTACATCAGTTGTAGACTGAAAGAAGTCACCTCATTCAGTCTGTTCAAAGAACCAATTAGCAGTAACTCATCCTAAGCGGGATTTAAGACAATCAATTACTTGTCATCCAAGCCTGAATTCTAGGTAGTACTAGGTCAGAAAGGAAAACAAACAAACAAACATAATTTGGAGTGACATCTGTATAGCATTAGAAAATAAAGATGTACAAAATGAAAACTACTTATAGTATATATATCTGAATGTCTGAGTGTGTATGTGTGCGCGCACAGGTGTGTGAAGTAAAGTGAAGTTGGTATTATGCTTTCCTGTGTTCTTCAATTAAACATAGGCAATGCAAAAAGAATATGCTTGTGGGCAGAATAATGGTCCCAAATAGGTCCTCATATTAATAGCTGGAATCTGAAATATGCTGTTACATGGCAAAGAACAGTTAAGGTTGCAGATAGAATTAAGGTGGCTCATTAGCTGACCTTGAACTGGCGATATTATCTTGGATTACCCAGGATGTTATTACAAGAATCTTTGTAAAGAGGGAGACAGAAGAGTCGGAGTCTGAGAAATTGTGGTGATGACAGAAGCAGAGATTTGAGTGACATGGCTGTTGACTTTCAAGAAGGAAGGGGCCCATGAGCCAAGGAATGTGTGCAGCCTCTAGAAGCTGGGAAAGGCCAGGAAACAGATTCTCCCATAGAGCTGCTAGAAGGAACATTAAGCCCACTGACGCCCAATAGTAGCCCAGTGAGAACAGTGTAGGACTTCTGATCTACGTAACTGTAAGAGAATGAATTTGTGTTGTTTTAAATTACTAAGTTTGTTGTCATTTTTTTACAGACACACTCAGAAGCTAATACCAGTACCCCTTCATAGCCGTGTACGTGCTCTGCCTGCCCGTGTGTGTGTGTGTGTGTGTGTGTGTGTGTGTGTTTGTGTGTTAGGGAGCACGTGGATCCAGTTTTACTTTCTTTTCTCATGATGGTGTGTGCTATAGAAAAATGTTGCTTTCCAAGTAATTTTGTTTTCAATGACTGATTATGTACTTCTGCTAGAAACAAGATGCCCCTCTGGCCCTGTGGCACTCAGTATGCAAATATGGAGCAAGGACATGAAGAGTAATTTTTGCAGCTCTTTTATTAAGAGGGACTTCTCTAGACCCAGAGTGAAGGAAGTACTTATGTTTTGTAATGAGTTGAAGGATAAAACTAGACAGTGTACTAGAAAAAAATTTAAAGTTTGAAATCAGACACATCTGAGTTCCTATAGCCTGGCATGAATGTTTTGAGTGACCAAAGGCAAGTTATTTAACCTTTGTAGATCAAAGACACATCATTTCCTACTGGAAAAATGGCCTGCCCACTACACATCTTTCTGTGGCCTGGACGTGGTTAATGTTTGTAGTACATAGAAGGGTGTTCTTCCAAGGATAATGATCTAACAGCAAGACACCCTGCACACTCAGACTTTGTAACTAGTCATGAAGGGCACAGCCACAGTAATAGAGCTAATCGTCACACACAAGTAATATACCTAATCCTTACATCTGACCATGGCCCTCCTTTGCTTTAAACCCATCAGCTGCTTTCTGTCATTTATGACAGCAGCTTTCTAACTTTTTTGTTTTAGGGTCCCTTTTATACTCTTAATAATTACTGAGGATCAGAAAGAGCCATTGTTCATGTGCACTGTATCTATTGATATTTGCCATATTAGAAATTAAAATAAAAGTGCCTCTAATTAAAAATCCCATTAGAAGTCAAAATAAATATTTTCTGAAATTAACTATTTTTCAAGACATGCACAAAAAGGAGCATGAAGAATGATATTGCTTTACTTTTTTTTATAATTTTCTTTAATGTCTGGTTTAGAAGACAGCCGGATTTTCATATCTGTTCTCACATTCCTTCTGATGCAATATATTGCTTTGGTTGAAGTAAATTAAAAAAACTCCAGCCCCCCACAGATATATAGTTGGAAAAGGGAGGATTATTTTATTAGCTTATTCAGATATTTTTTGGTTATTCTTCTTTGATGCAAAAAAAGTTTCTTAAGTTCTAGTTGCAATATGGACTCTTAAGGCATATCTGTGTACTTTTTGTATTCTGTTACATTAAAATTACTTGAGTTGTCTTCCACTTTAAGTCAATGTTTTATCCATGCATGATTTTGTCATACCAACCACTGGTCATTTAAAACATTTTGGTTTTGGGGAGCCTGGGTGACTCAGTCAGTTAAGTGTCCAACTCTTGATTTCAGCTCAGGTCATGATCTCACGGTTAATGTTAGGCTGTGTGCTGACAGCACAGAGCCTGCTTGTGATCGTTTCTCTCTTTCCCTCTCTCTCTCTCTGCTCCTCCTCTGCTTGCACACACATGTGCAGTCTTTCTCTCTCTCTCTCTCAAAATAAATTTTAAAAACTTTAATAAATAAATAAATAAGTACATACATACATACTTACATAGATTTGGGTTCACTAAGCTATAAAGATTTTTAAATGTTGGCACATTTCATTATAAACATCAAAAATTCACATTTGTTGGGCGCTTGGGTGGCTCAGTCGGTTAGGTGTCCAACTGCAGCTCAGTCATGATCTTGAGGTTCATGAGTTTGAGCCCCACATCAGGCTCTGTGCTGACAGCATGGAGCCTGGAGCCTGCTTCAGATTCTGTGTCTCCCTCTGTCTCTACCCCTTCCCCATTCCCGCTCTGTCACTTTCTCACCCTTTCAAAAATAAATAAACATTAAATTTTTTTTCTTAATTCCCATTTGTTAATATCATCACCAATCTGACTAGAAAAATATTTAGGTACTGGAAGGCTGTCAAGCTTACTGTGGTGAATAGAAGTTTTCCAAAATTTTAAGCTTCACCAAGAGCTTTGAATTTTTAAGATTTTACCAAGAGCTTTGAATTTTGAATTTTATTATTGGCAACAAACGCTATCAGTTGTTTTCCTTGAAGCAATAGTCTTCTTTTATTCATTGTTGAGAAAAGATCTGCCAAATGCCCAATCTGAATAACCAGTTTGTCAGTCCCTCAAGTAAAAACAATGTTTTTTGGAGAAGTCAGATGGCTTAACTAACAACGCAAACAACCACACAAGTTCTGTTCCTGGGGACAACCATCATACTTGACTTTGCAGCAAAACTGATTTACGCATATGTCCCAGCTCGTCACGTAGAATGTTAGCAGTATGTGGCTCGATGTTGAGATTTAATAAAATCAGTTATTTCCATTTCTTAATTAAGGGCATTCCTAAGTGCAAGTGGCTCTTCCATCTTTTCTTTCTTTTTTTCTTTTCTCTTCTTTCTTTTTCCCTTCTCTTCCCCTCCTCTTCCCTCCCCTCCCCTCATTCCTCTCCTCTCCTCTCCTTTCCTCTCCCCTTCTCTTGCCTTGCCTTATCTTTCTTCTTTTTTCTTTTCTACTATGAGCACCTGACAGTGAAGACTAGAAGATGAACATTGCGTTTGGTAGTGCACTCTAGTGCTGATTTTGATTTGTGCTAAGATGACAAGAATTTTACCCCCATTGCTCTCGCACCCTCAGTGTCAATGTCAACATGAGGAGAAAGGCAAATAATGTCTGCATATTATTTTGAAAATAGCTCTGGCCTTGCAGACCCCCTGAAAGTGCCTTGAGTACTCACATGTGTGTGAGGACCGCACTTTGAGAAATGCTCAAATTCCTAAGCATAGCTCTCCATATGTGGTTTCTGGCCTTCTCTACAGCCTCATTACACTTTATGTGCCAACAATCCTAAAATCCCACTAGCTCTGAACCAGGCTCATTTATGTGTCTCTGCTTTCTCTGGTGCCTTTCAGACCCCTCGATGCACTGTGATATGCAATGCCATTCCTCTTGCCTTTCAAACTCCGAGTCATCTTCTGAGATGTAATTCCAATGCCAGTTCATTCACAGAGCCTTCCTTGAACTCCCCCCCTTACAGCCTTCCTCCTCTCTGCTTCTTAGTACTTCCTACACATGTCCATCACTCACATTTCCTATACCAATAGTCCCTTTCCACGTCAGTCTCTCTTCCTCCCAAGATTATGAGCTTCTTGACGGCAGAAACCCTGCATTAACGATGGTTGTAACCCCATATTGTTCCCTGTGTAGACCAGGTATTCAATAAATGCTGTTTGAATGGATGCAGTGATTGAGGTGAATGCACTCAACAAGACAAGCTTGGGAAAAAATGAACAATCTCAAACAAACGTGTTTCTGTTAAAGTTTTAACACTTGCACCACAAACATATTTTCACTTTAACATAGAATTCAACCAAACGACAAAATGATAGGGTCTTCCTTTCATTTGACGTCTTTTCAACAAATTCACCAAATGTCTACTTTTCTCCTCTCCCCAGATCTTGCTGTAGAGGACGTGAGAGCTATTGGTTATACAGTGATAATTAAGCATCGCTATGATTGAAAGTAAACTGAAGCCAAATCATTTGATTTTAGTCTGCGTCTTCTATTTAATAGCTGTGTGAACTTGTACAAATATTTAATGTTTGAGACTCAGTTTCCTTAGCTGCAAAATGGAGATAATAGTACCTGTTTAAGGTCACTAGGGTCTTACAATTCCTTGTTACTCAAAGTGTGATCTATGGACCATTTTTGGTATCACCATTTTTGGAGCTTGTACAAAATCATGGGGCCCACCTCAGACCTTCTCAGTCAGAATGTATGTTTTACCAGATCCCTAGGTCAATATTTCGAACACTAAGACTTGAGAAGCACTTTTATACAGAGAAAAGACCTCCAGTCCTAACATTCCTTACAAAATGACTAATGCTGGATGCATGCTTGGGCCCATTTCTTCTTATTGTTCTAAGGGCTCACTTAAATCTTGGTGAGCTTTTTAGAACTGTACTTGGTGTTGATTTCACTTTGTTCATTTCACCTTGCATGAGAGTTAAAATCCCAAATTACCTTACTTGCCTGGATGAAGCTAAGAACCAGATAACTCTCCTTGTAAAACCAGTAAGTGAACTTTGAACTGTGGGTGCTAAGGAAACACATGTGACAGGGGCACCTGCGTGGCTCAGTAGGTTAAGCGTCTGTCTCTTGGTTTCAGCTCAGGTCAATCTCACAGTTTCATGAGTTCAAGCCCTACACTGGGCTCTGTGCTGACAGTTCAGAGCCTGGTTGGGATTCTGTCTCTCCCTCTCTCTCTGCCCCTTCCCCACTCATGTGCACATACACTCTCTCCCTCTCTCTCAAAGTAAATAAATAAACTTAAAAAAAAAAGAAAAGAAACACACATGACATATTTTAGTGCACTGTCAAGCTTAAAAGAGAAACCAATGGAGGAGAATTCTTCCTCAAACTAGCATAATGGACATGGATTTCAGTGTTTGGATAGGGATTTCATCTATTATAATCTTTTCTGATACTCAGTGTTTGATAAACACAAATGAATATTTACCAAAGATAGGCTCTAGCATATAAATGTTCCTATATGGTAAGAAAGATAGATATAGGAGGTGAATTTGACAAAAATTATTTGTCAGTGAGATAAGCCTTTTAAAACCTAGCTGTATTCTTTATCATTAGATATTATGGAGAATTGCAGTGGTTTTGAAGATTTACTCTGTGTACGAACCATTTAAGGAGCATTTCAAAAATCCATATTCTGGGGCCTCACTCCTAGAAGTTCTGAATCAGTAAGGCTGAAATAGGGCCAGGAAGATTCTATCAAGGTCTCTAGTAGGATGCTTGGAAATGCAACCATGCTTTGAGAAATGTGGAAACTCAATCAAGTCAGAATATTGACTCAAAACACCTGGGAAATGGAAGAATATGAATTAATTAATATTAATTAACTAGTATTTAGTATATGTTAGGTGTACTAAGAACATGATCAGATTTTATCTTTACATCTTCGTTCTATGGGGTAGCTGTTATCCCTATTTTATAGATTGGAAACTAGATCACATCGCTGGGAACAGTAGGGCCAAGATACGCTCCTAAGTTTCTCCGATGCTGTAACTTCTGCTCTTCTCACCACCACACGGTGTAAACCCTCAACCTGGGTTTGAACCTTCACTCTATAATCACTTTTGTAATTCTGCACAAGATACTTAATCTTGGGTCTCAATTTCCTTATCTGGAAAACAGGGATAATAACAGCACCTCTGTCAACATGGAGGATTATTGTGACAGTCACAGATGATCATGGATGTGATCACAGATGCGAGTTCTGTACCTTTTGTCTTCATAAAATATGTCCCTTGGACTTGGTTGGTCATCAAGAGGTCCAAGCCTCATTTGCAATCTGAGATTCATGTGGAAGTATTTTATTTGGTTCCATATTGTTGCTTGCTTTTTTCTAGTGATAAATGAATGAGTAATCATTGCAGAAATTTTGGAAAATACAGACGTAGGAATGAATCAGAATACCATTTATTTCTCTTCAATTATATATATTATATATATTACATATATATATAATATATATACATATACATATATACACAACCTCTTCTTTTTTATAAGTTTATTTATTTTGAGAGAAAAAGCAAGGGAGGGGCAGAGAGAGAGAAAGAGAGAGAATCCCAAGCAGGCTCTGCACTGTTAGCACCGAGCCCGGCATAGGGCTTAAACTCACAAACAACTGAGATAATG
>NW_027528635.1:2289124-2293847 GCF_008692635.1 Crocuta crocuta | reverse complement strand
CAAAATCATCTCTCCTTTCTCCATTCATCAGTCGATGGATGCTTGGTCTGTTTCCGTAATTTGGACTTACACAATTTACACTATAGTAAATAATGGTGCAATAAACGCAAGGGTGCATATATCTTTCAAATTAGTGTTTTCCTATTCTTTGGGTAAATATCTAGTAGTGCAATTGCTGGATCGCATGGTAGTTCCATTTTTAACTTTTTGAGGAGCCTCCATACTGTTTTCCATATTGCTATACCAGTTTGCATTCCNTTTTTAGCCATTCTGAGGGGTGTAAGATGACATCTCATTGTGGTTTGGATTTGTATTTCCCTGATGATCAGTGATGTTGAGCAGCTTTTCATGCATCTGTTGGCTATCTGTATGTCATGTCTTCTTTGGAAAGATGTCTGTTCATGTTTTCTGCCCAATTTTTAATTGGATTATTTGGGGTTTTGGTGTTGAGTTGCATGATTTCTTTATAGATTTTGGATGCTAACCCTTTATTGGATATGTCATTTGTAAGTATCTTCTCCCATTCAGTAGGTTGTCTTTTAGTTTGTTGATTGTTTCCTTCACGTACAGAAACTTTTTATTTTGATGTTATCTCAATAGTCTATTTTTGCTTTTATTTCCCTTGCCTCAGGAAACATATCTAGAAAAATGTTGGTATGGCTGATCCCAGAGAAAATACGGCCTGTACTTTCTTTTAGGATGTTTGTTGTTTCGGGTTTCACATTTAGGGCTTTGATCCATTTTGAGTTTATTTGTGCGTACAGTGTAAGAAAGTGGTCCAGGTTCATTCCTTTGCATGTTGCTGTCCAGTTTTCCCAACACAAGTTGTTGAAGAGACTGTCTTTTTCCCATTGTGTATTCTTGCCTCCTTTGTCAAAGACTAATTGACCATATAATCATAGGCTGATGTCTGGGCTCTGTATTCTGTTTGATTTATCTATATGTCTATATTTCTGCCAGTACCATACGGATTATTGTATAGTGTATCCTGAAATCTGGGATTGTGACACCTCTAGTTTTTTCTTCCTTTCTAACATTGCTTTGCATATTCAGGGTCTTTTGTGGTTCCATACAAGTTTTAAGATTATTTGTTCTGGTTCTGTGAAAAATGCTGTGGTATTTTGAGAGAGGTTGCATTAAATCTATAGATTGCCTTGGGTAGTATGGACATTTAGCAATATTTGTTCTTCCAGTCCACATGCATGGAATACCTTTCCATTTGTTTGTGTCATCTTCAATTTATTTCATCAATGCTTTATGGTTTTCAGAATACAGATCTTTTACCTCATTGGTTAAGTTTATTCCTAGGTATTTCATTCTTGGTGCAATTGTAAATGGAATTTTTTTCTTAATCTATCTTTCTGCTGCTTCATTATTAGTGTATAGAAATGTAACATATTTCTGTACATTGGTTTTGTATGCTGAGTCTCTCCTAAATTCTTTTATCAGTTTTAGTAGTTATTTTGGTGGAGCCTTTAGGGTTTCCTATATAGAGTATCAGTCATCTGCAAATAGTGAAAGTTTTAGTTCTTCCTTAGCAATTTGGATACCTTTTATTTCTTTCTATTGTCTGATTGCTATGGCTAGAACTTCCAGTACTCTGTTGAATAAAAGTGGAGAGAGTGGATATCCTTGTGTTATTCCTGATCTTAGGGAAAAAGCTCTCAGTTTTTTACCATTGAGTATGATATTAGCTGGGAGATTTTCATATATGGTCTTTGTTATGTTGAGGTATGTTCCCTCTAAACCTACTTTGTTGATGCTTTTTATCATGAATTCATGTGTACTTTGTCAAATGTTTTTTCTGCATCTTTTGAAATGATCATATGGTTTTTATGCTTTCTCTTGTTGATGTGATGTATCATGTTGATTGATTTGCAAATATCGAACCACCCTTGCAGCCCAGGAATAAATCCCACTTGATCATAGTGAATGACTTTTTAAATGTGTTGTTGGATTTGATTTTCCAATATTTCGTTGAGGATTTTTGCATCTGTGTTCATCAGAGACATTGGCTTATAGTTCGTGTGTGTGTGTGTGTGTGTGTATGTCTTTATCTGGTTTTGGTATCAGTGTGATGCTGGCCTCATGGAATGAATTTGGAAGCTTTCCTTCCTCTTTTTTTTTTTGGTAATAGTTTGAGAGGAATAGATAGTACCTCTTCTTTAAATGTTTAGTAGAATTTACCTGCAATGCTGTCTGCCCCTGGACTTTTGTTTGTTGGGAGATTATTTTTGATTACTGATTGAATTTCATTGCTGGTAATTAGTCTATTCAAAATTTCTATATCTTTCTGATTCAATTTCTACTCTATTCTTACATTTCTTTTCTTTGTTTTCAGTTAGCATTATACAAAAATTCTTTCCCATGTTGCTTAAAACTAGTAAGATTTTAGGTTATATGCAAATTTGTAGTGACCAGTGCTGTGACAGATATAGTCAAACAAAATCATTTGTCTGCATTTTGAACTATTTTCTTAAGAAGCATGCATAGAATTGGAAGTACTAGACTGTAAGGTATGGAGTTGATTTTTGTTTTTTGTTTTTAAATAAGAAGAATCCGTTCATTAATTCAACAAAGCTTTAATTAAATACGAGTCGTTATTATTTACTTTCAAGCTAAAGAAGAAATGTGACTTTCTGTGAATATACCTAGGCAGCCAGACTAGATGGGGCTTCAGAATACAGGTGATAACAATATCAAGGACCAGCAATAACAGTTAGCCCCGGTGGTCATGTCCCACCTTAATGAGAAGAATATGGGGGTGATTATTTGCAATCTGAATTGAATGAATTTGGATTCCCGTCTGGTTTTGTTGAAGTCCCAGAGACATCATACATTTCGGCGTGCTCATTAGCATAGATTGAGCATTTATAAGATGATTGTGTAAGGAAAGGTGGAGTCAGGGCTGGCTTTAATGGATGCGTGACTGGTACAGTTGCACTAAGCTCCAGTTAGACGGGCCCTGCACTTGGTTTAATGCTCTGTTGTTGCCATTTTTAAATTCATAATTTTTGAACAAGGTACCTCACATTTTCATTTTGCACTGAGTCCTGCATAGTAAGACATCACTGCCATAAAAATGGCATAGCTAGTGGATGAACCAAAAGATCTTTAGGGCTAGTTCTGGTATTTTATAATACTGTTTGTTCTCTACAGGACCCTTTAAATGCATTGGACCCCCAGCACCAAGTCCTTCATTTAGGAATTCCATAAAGATCAGCCACAGGCAGTTGTAACATTATGTTAGTAGTATTTCCTCTGTTTGTCCACTGTCCTGTATGATTCATTCTTCTTCACTTTTGTCTTCCTTTGATCTCTGATCTGTCTTGTACCTGACTTCCAGCCGTTCTCCCAGTACCTGTTTTGAGACTCCATCTGAACAAACTTTGGTTCCTAACACTGTTGTTAGATACAATATAGAAAACTTCTAGACCTATCCACTTGCAGGTGAGAGGCATTCCTATATATCTTGTACATTGAATTAGACCAAATCCAGGAACCCAAAAGAAACGAGTTAGCTATTTAGGAATAGGGAAATGTCTTGATTTAATTTAGATGTGATGGGGTCCTGAAGTCACTCCTTCCAGGATACCTTCCATTATTCTGCAACAATAAAATAGCTGCCTCTTCTGTGTGGTCCAAGTAGTACTCCGTGCCCCTCCCCCCCCATATAGTACTTACTGGATTACAGTGTCAGTGCATGCTTACTTGACAGTATCTGACACTACAGTATAAGCTGCTTGAAGCCAGGCACCCTGTTTTATTTTCTTGGAGAGCCCCCAAAGATAGGTATAGTGTCTGGGATATAGTATTTGCTCAAAAATATTTATTCAACGAATTAATGTGCGGATAAGTTAGTGATGCAATTATTTGATTTCCTTAAATCAATAGGCCATGTTTTTTGAGAAGTTTTAGGTTTATAGAATAATTCAGTGGAAAGTACAGAGAGTTCCTCTATACCCTCTCATTGCTGTCCCACAGTTTCCCCTATTATTAATGTTGTGCTACGTTTGTTATGATTGACTAACCCATATTGATACACTATTTGTAGTGAAAGCCCATTGTTTACATTTGAGTTCACTCTTTGTATATACTACAGTCAGTGGGTTTTGACAAATGCATATTTACATGAGTCCACAATTACAGTCTCATACACAATCGTTTCACCACCTTAAAAATAGTGCTCCACTTGTTCATCCCTTTTCCCCCAGCCCTCCCACCTGAACCCCTGAAGACTGTTAGTCTTTTAACTGTCTCTAAGTCTTACCTTTTCCAGAACGTCATATAGCTGGAATCATACATGCAATTGCATGGATATCTCACAGTTTGTTTATCTATTCACCTATTGAAACACATCTCGGTTGCTTCCAAGTTTGAACAATTATGACTAAAGATGCCAGAAACATTCATTTGAGATTTTTGTGTGGACCTAAATCTTCAACTCATTTGAGTCAACACTTAGGAGAGTGATTGCTGGGTCACGTGGTAGAAGTATATTTGCTTTTGTAAGAAATTGCCAAACTGGCGGTACCATTTTGCATTGCATCAGCAAGGAATGAGAGTTCTTGTTACTCCACATCCTCACCACCATTTGGTGTTGTCGGAGTGTTGGATTTTGGCCATTCTAATAGATGTGTTATGGTCTCACTGTTGTTTTAATCTGCATTTCCCTAATGACATATGATGTTGAATATCTTTACATATTTTTTTTTTTTTTGCC
>NW_027528635.1:2278800-2289072 GCF_008692635.1 Crocuta crocuta | reverse complement strand
GGTAAGGTCTCTGTTCAAATCTTTTCCTCATTTTTATAATCAGGATGTTTTCTTATTGTTGAATTTTAAAAGTCCTTGGTACATTTTGGACACTAGTCCTTGATCAGATAAAGGTGATTTGTTTTGTAAAGTCCCAGTCTATGACTTGTCATTTCTTTCTCCTAACGGTGGCTGTCACAGACAGACGGTTTTAATTTTAAGTAAGTCCAATTTATCAAATTTTTCCTTTTCAGTGGTGATTTTGGTGTTATATCTAAATAGTCACCACCGAACTCCATGTCACCTAGGTTTTCTCCTATCTTATGTTCCAGGAGGGTTGTCATTTTTTTGTTTTACACTTAGGTCTACGAGATATATTTTGAGTTAATTTTTGTGATGAGTACAAGGTCTGCTTTCTCTGTTGAATTGCCCTTGCTCCTTTGTCAAGGATCAGTTGACTGATTGTGTGTGGGTCTATTTCTGGGCTCACTAACATCATCCATTAATCTGTTTGCTTATTATTTCATCAATTACACACTAGTTTGAACACTGTAGCTTTATAGTTAAATCTCAAAGGTAGGTAATGTCAGTCCTTTGACTTTATTCTAATTTCAATATTGTGTTGGCTATTGGAGATTATACCCTTCCATATAAACTTTAAAATCAGTTTGTCTATATACACTAAATAATGTTTTGATTTTGATTGGATTGCTTTGAATCNTGTCCAAGAACATGATCTATTTCTCCATTTATTTAGATCTCTGATTTTTTTCATTAGAGGTTTGTAGCTCTCTTCATATAGACCTTGTACATACTTTTTCGATTTATACCTATTACATTTTTTCATGTTTTATTTCTTTTTTATCATGAAAAAAATCCATGTCCAATATAGAAAATATGAAAAGAAAATTATCATTAAAAATTTCTACAATCCCACTGGCTTTGGCATATATTTTGAAAGATATTTATCTATGTATGCATTTTGGTGAGGAGAATTTAATTAGTTCCAACTAACCCCCTGCTGTTAGGTATTTAGGTAGTTTAGCTTTGCAATATTACAACTAAGACAAACAGGGATAATTGAATGAATATGGCTTAGAATTTTAGAAATAAACATTTAAACAATCTAAAATTCTCAAAGCCAGACAAAATTGTTGGATTCACAGAAATTGACAAAAACACTCTGCTATTGACTAAGATTTATAATAATCTAATAGTAGCATCTAGGAACCCTAATTCTGATCAAATCAATGTTTTTATCTAATCAACGATGTTAAACTATCTTGCTTTGTGCCAAATGCTTTTAGCCAAGTATTTTTTTAATGTTTATTTATTTTTGAGAGAGAGAGAGAGTGCAAGCAGAACAGGGGCAGAGAAAGAGGGGCAGAGAATCCAAAGCAGGCTCTGTACTAACAGCAGTGAGCTCAGTGTGCGACTTAAACTTGCAAACTATGAAATCATGACCTGAGCCGAAGTTGGACATTCAACCGACTGAGCTACCCAGGTGCCCCTTAGCCACTAACCTACACTACATGGAGCCCATGGAACCTGGAACAATGGATTCTCATCAATTTTAATTGATTTTCATGACTTTGACTATACAGTCTTTCTAAATTACTTAACCTGACTTTTATTCCTTGTATCATGAAAAGACTGGAATAGTGTCCATCATGGGCTTCCAACCATGTGCTAAGTTATGTAAATAGTTATTCAGAAGTATATGTCACAGTTCATCTACATTAATATTAGCACACTGAGCCATGGTTGGTCAACCCATTATCTGCTACCCTTCTTCTCATAAATGTCTCCGATTTCTCTGTTAGAGAAATTCAATGCTTAGTCCATGCGGTTTAGATGAGGAATCCCAAGGGATGGGGTGGCCACTAAACCTAGACAGTCGGATCATTATATAACCCAACTGTAACGACTAATTCAAGTGTGGTCTTGTTGTCTAAAAAGCGCTAATATCAGGGCATTTGATGAAGGAAACTAGGTAAGTTTTACACTTTTCAAATATACATAGAGCTATACATTTGAAAGAATGGATCTAGTGGACAACCGCAGCTGAGTGAAATCTGCATGAGATATTGGCAATGGAGCGGAAAGTCAAGCTAGCAGCCGGAGTAGGGAAGGACAGAAAGGTGTAGAGAGAGAAAGAGCGGAGAGGGATAAATTGGTCCTGATGACATTACTGAGGCCCAAGATCTACCCATGTCTCCGTATTCAACCAGAAGCACTCCTGCACATTTCAGTTCTATCAGTCAAGAAATCACTTTTTTTTTTTTTTTTGCCTGGGGCATTTAAAGTGGATTGTCTGCCTTCCTTGTATTCAAGAGTTGTGAATAACAATTTAGGGTGGTTCAAGTTCTTTGAGATACAGTTCCTGTTTCCAACTTCTGCTGTACTACATATTCTTAGGTTTAAAGTGCAGATTGTAAGTAATGATAGCACAGTGATTGTGGAGACAAGAATGACCTCGAGATATTTCAATACTGTTATTTTGACTACCTGGAGTTTTTATTTGTATTGAAGTTTTCAAGTAGTAAAACACAGAGTGAACTGAGAGGTGTGATTTTTGTTTTTGGGTAGTTTGAATTTGGGGTTATATATGAAATATTTTACTGGATTTGATAGCATCTTTAAGATTACAATTTCTCCTTTTAGAAGTTGTTACTATGTTTTAATACTAAAGGACAAATCAAGAAAGCAAGAGTATTACTGATTTGTGCATGATTATTATTAAAAGTGATTTTGTCTTATAGATGGGAGAAGTGTTAAAAAGTGATCTGATCTAAATGCTAAATACCCTTGGTCTGCCACTGTCTCTTTGCTATGGGTAATTAAAAGATATTTCCAAAATTGTACACTGTTTTATAATGCTCTCCTTAAATGTTCAAAGCCCCTCTCAGATCTTCCTTACTTTTAGCTCATCACAGGAATCTCTTGATGCCATTCTCCAGACATTGGTTTATGGTCTATAACCCTCCTCGTGGCTTAGGCTGATTGGGCCATGACTGTATCTCCCAGAGTTCACCAGTCTTTCTCAGAGGTGATCATATTGCACTACCATTATGCCATAAGGCTGCTGTTGTGATAGAGCAAAATGGTGGACTCTATGTTTCATATGTACTCTATACTATTATAAATAATGTAACTATACTATTATAGACAAAACTGAATGCTCCCTTCAGTATTATAATTTCTTTCTCTCACTTTCCAGAAGCAGACATAGCCATGCAGATCCTTTGTAAATACTTTTACTATGTAAGTATTATATATTTATCATCTGTTTATAAAGATATGCGTTTGATTACATCTTTTCCTATAAAGTCTGTTGTGACCATATAAGACACACTATAAAGAATAAGACAAATAACATGCTTGAACCATACACTGAGTTCTATTCCCCTGCCCTCCTTATTATTTTTGACTTGGTTTCAGTTCAACTTTTGTTTTACCCCCAAAATGAGTTGCCACTGATTTTACTTCCTAAATATCCTGTGAACCATGAAATATGAATCTTCATAGCAACTATTGATTTTTCTGGTTTAAGCTACAGTTTAAGAGCTTTCAATAGTCCCTGATTGCCTGGAGAATAAATTCTAACATGGCACGCTTCATAACCTAAACCTTGCCAACTAATCAAACCTTATTTGGAGACATGCTTCCAACTTAGTGCCAAATATTATACCATTAACTATACCAAACTAATTTTTGTACGAGTAATGCTGAAGAAAAAATTCTCAGGAAAGAAGTATCACTTAAGAGTGAAAGGATTACCACCACTTTCAACATAAATGCCTCTCTCTGCTTCTAGAGAAAAAAAATTGTAATGATAGAAAGGGACCCGTAATGTAGATATTTCTGACCTGGTTTTCAAAAAGTCATTGCTGTGCTTACTTTTCTTCTGAAATTGCGTCAAAACTCTCTGTCAAAAACCACTGTGAGGAAAACCTTCTGGGTCCCATGATTTCAGGAAAGTCATTTCTTCACTTTCAAACATGTTGTTTACAGAAGGCAGAAATTGAGAAACCAGCAGAGGAAAAAAAAAACCTATATAATGAATATATGCAGTATTACAGTAAATTACTTCATGTCTCTGCCACTAATTTTTTCCTTATTTTATGACTGCTATGTGTGTTAGAAAGCTTGTGATTTTCCAGCACATGCTTTGCATTTGTGTAGTAGGTTATTAAATATAGATTTATGATTGTTTTTATACAGTTGTGGGTAATTAACTACATGGTAGCGTTAATATATAAAATCAGGTTCAAACTATATCATTATTAATTAAGCACAATTATTTTTTAAAGTGGTGGTGCATATAGGGAAAATAGTTTGAGAAAAGTGCAACTTTAAAGAGATAGACCCAGTCTACAGCCATACCACCCTGAACACACCGATCTCGTCTGATCTCGGAAGAGATAGACCCAGAAAATTTATACATAACACATCATGTTTCAAGAATGTATTGTAATTTTGGTTCTGTTTTCATTTTCATGTAGTCGGAAAGTATGTTACCAAACTATATTGCATCGAGCCAGTTTGTAACATCATGGATACTTGTGGGAATTGGAAAACATGTCGTTTCATCTTGTTGTTCATAAAACTGATGGACTAGTGCTTGATACAGCATTTTTAGGAATATTATGAAATATAATCCCCCTCAAAATTTCCCCCAAACATTGTTTTACTAGAACCACTTATTTTTTAACCTACAACTCTAACTCTTAAAAAGAGGCACAGATCTCGTGTTTACAATGCTCAGCATGTAGCTGAAAAGGACACAATTAGGGAAAGATACACAGCACACTTGACAAATCATAGTATGAGAGTTTATTTGTTTCCTATCCCCAAGGTACTGTGGAATCCTGTGGTGGATTGGAACTTGAGAAGTTTTGTTTTGTTTTTGAATTTTTAGTAAGTTGTAATGTTTGAATATATGCAGTCATTTTAACACTGTGCATTCCTAGAGACTGTAGCAAAGAGTAATGCCTCACAGATGACAACTGAAAAAAGTGAGGTGTAGTAGTAAAGCTAAAACATGACATAAAAACAAAGCCATGATAAGCCTTCATAATGTGGGGTGCCTGTGTGGCTCAGTTGGTTAAGCATCTGACTCTTGATTTTGGCTCAGGTCATGATCTCACAGTTCATGGGTTCAAGCCCCGAATCGGGCTCCACACTGATAGTGCAGGTCCTGCTTGAGATTTCTCTCTCTCTCTCTCTCTCTCTCTGCCCCTACCCTGCTTGCTCTCTTTCTCTCAAAAATAAACAAATAAACATTAAAAAAAACCTTTCATAACGTTTAAGATGGAGAAGCATGCCTCAAGTTGGATGTGAAGACAATATGGCTGTAGTTCTGGCCTTGCTTTGAATCATGGCCACTATGAGAAGGTCATGTAACACCCTTCACCCACATCCATAAAAGGATAGTGAAAGTCCCTTCGAAAGCTCAGGATGAGGATTGCAGGATGGGAGTGTGGAGAGTCAGTTATCCTGAGAGTGGCCTTGGTGCTCAGAGAAGTTTTCATGATCAGCACTTACCTCAGTGCCTGATAAACAGGAAAGAATAACAAAGAATAGGTGGGAAACCACTGAAACGAACCAAACTCATCATTCTGCCAAAGTGTAAACTCTGTCTCAGAGGTTCACGGTGCTAGATATTGCCAGATCCTGAACTCATACCTGGGTTTCTTGTTTCCTAGGTCAATGAGTTGGATATACAGCTAGTGAGCAATGTTTGTTATTCATGTACTTAGGCAGCAAGTGAATGTAGAATTCTGAGCTTTGAATATGACATAATTTATCAGGTATAGAAATTTACATTACAAATACACACACGTGCACGCGCGCGCGCACACACACATACACACTCTTCATTCAATATTATGAGCAACTCTTTTTTCCCCTAAGATTAAAGATAGAAGATTCACAATGAAGGAATTTCACTAGCAAGCAGCATGAGCAAATTCTGACCACAAATGCTTACTAAACCACAGTGTAAATAGAAGAGAACTGCTCTTCAATCCTAGCATGGGTTGTGCGCTAGAGGACTGTATACTACGTGTGTCGGTAAATGAGCACTTTGCCTTTTGAGACAAAGAACAGATCAGCTTCACATGGCAGCCCTGCAGGTGCCCCTGTGCCCTGGGACACCACTTCTCCCTCTGGGCTTTGGGATCCTTTCACCAGTCCTGAGCCGAGAGGGAGCCCCGAGAACGGAGTGCAGCAAACAAGGCTGGTCGGGCTTCTCTTGACTCAGTCCCACCTACTGCTCCTTGTGGACTTTTCTGCACTCCATCAGTTTCTGTGGCTCAGAACCTAGTGGCATGCATTTTCCCTTTATCATATAGTAATTGTGGTATAATTCCGCCTTTCCACATGCTGGGCCTTATTCTCCTCCTTCGGCATGAACATAATTCGCTTTTCCTTTTCTACTGGATCTTAACTCACATTTTAAAATAGCTTACATGTGGCTTCCGTAAGCATATACTAAAACAGAGATTTTTGTAAAAGTGATTTATTAGAGGGATACTCCTTCGTAAAGACCTGTAAGGGAGAACGTGAGGCAGGACCAAGAAGCAGAAAGGGTATAATAAAAAGGGTAGACCAGCCCCCGCCCGCAGGGGGGGGTGGGAAACTGGAGTATAAACATTGCCTCATGGTTATCTTCTCTTGAAATAAATGAGCCAGCCTTTGATGCCTTCTGTCTTTCAGTCATTAGTTGTAGGCCATCCTCAGAAGATGTACCTCTCTAGGCAAGAGGGCTTCCGCCGCTTACAGCAGCCAGCTGAAGAGAGGGAATTTGAGCAGAGTACCACAATCTCTACCACAACCCACTCTTTGTGCCACTGACTTGTATTTGCTTCTCACGTGGCCTTCACCGTATGTGGACACAGCTTCTCAAGCAAACTTGCTCAGGAAGTTTACAAGAACTCAGACAAATTTTGAGGGTGTAACTGATATGGGTCAGCTGGTCTACCACACATTCTGTAATTTCCTTAAACTGTCACTTTCTTGGCCAGATGGCTTGCCTGGTTAGGTGACCTAGACCCTCATCTCGGAGGTGTCTGAGCTGCGGTTCGCATGCACCTATGAAGCCTGTACTTGCTGCGCGTGCCCATTTACAGCTAAGAAGTAGCACGAGAGTACCGAGATGCCTCAGTGGAGCACCCACCAAACAGCCTCCGCGCTGCTCCCATTGTGGGGCAGCAACCCTACTTCCTCATGACGAGGAGGATCAGTTATTAGTGCCAACATGATACTAACTCTTTTCTGTGCCTGCTGATCTACTAAGAGAGGGAATCCAAAGTGACCAGGCAGGAGCTGTAAGCCTTCAACGTATCAGGAATCTCACTGTTTCTCCTGGGGCAGATGTTCCGCCTCTGGCAAACAGGACCCCTACATCCACATAGCCTGACGTTGAGGCAATGGGAAACACAAATTCCCAAAATTCATAATTGGGAATAATGGTGCATGTGGCCAACTTCTAATTTCCACCTCTTGGTTCCTGGACCCATGTATGCTACCTACTGAGAACACATTACAATATCTTGTCTGTCTCACCAGTATCTTTAAAAAAAATTTTTTTTATAGAGGTATGATTGACATGCAAAAAGCTATAACTTTTTAATGTATACAGTTTGATGAGTTGTAAGTTAAGTGTACATCTGTGGAACAATCACCATGAGGTATGCCATAAATATATATGTCAACTCCAAAAGTTTCCTCTTGTCCTTTTATTCTTATTCTTATTTTGTGATGAGAACACTTCACATAAGATCTACTCCCAGTAAACTTTAAAGTATACAATAGAATATTGGTAACTATAGGCACTATGTTGTATAATAGATCTCTGGGACTTAGTCATCTTGCAAAACTGAAATTTTATGCCCTTTGACTAAAACCTTCCTATATTCCTCTCCTCTAGTCCCTAACAACCACCATTTTGCTCTTTGCTTGTATGAATTTGGCTATTTTCATTTCCTCATACAACTGGTATCATGTAGTATTTTTCCTTCTGTGTCTGGCTTATATCAGGCAAATAGCAGGATTTCATTCTTTTTTTTAAGCCTAAATAAATATTCCATTGCATGCACGTACCGTGTATTTTTTCATCCATTCATCCACTTACAGTCATTGAGGTTGCTTCCATGTCTTGGGTATTGCAAATAATGCAGACATGAAGATAGGAGTGAAGATTATCTCTTCAAGATCCTGATTTCACTTTACTTGGATATCTACCCAGAAGTGGAACTGATGGATCACGTGGTAGTTCTATTTTTAATTTTTGAGAAACCTCCATACTGTTTTCCATAGTGACTGCACCAATTTACATTCCCTCCAAAAGCATACAGAAGTCTCCCCTTACCCGTGGGTTCACTTTCTGTAGTTTCAATTACCTGAGGTCCATCACAGCCTGGGAACAGATGATCCTCCTTCCAGTGAATTGTCAGAAGGTCAGTAGTAGACAAACACTATGTCACATGCCTCCGTCATCCACTTCACTTCATCTAGGCGTGCAGGTGTTTATCATCTCACAGCACAAGGGTAAATATAGTACAATATGAAAAGAGAGAGAAATAGAAAGAGACCACATTCACATAATTTTTATTACAGTATATTGTTATAATTGTTCTATTTCATTATTAACTATTGTTGTTAACCTCTCACTTGTGCCTAATTTGTAAATTAAACTTTATCACAGGTATGTATGTATAGGAAAAAAAAACATCCTATATATATATATAGGGTCTGGTACTATTTGTGGTTTCAGGATTCTCTGAGGGTCTTGAAAAATATCCAGCGTTCATAAGGGAGGACTATTGTACAGAGTTTCCTTTAATCCACATCCTTACCAACACTTGCTATCTTTTCTTTTTTGAGAATACTCCTCCTAATGGGATGAGGTGATATCTCATTGTGGTTTTGATTTGCATTTCCCGGATGATTAGTCATGTAGAGAACCTTTTCATATACCTGTTGGCCATTTGTATGTCTTCTTTGGAGAAATAAATATTCACTTAATTTATCAATTTTTTTTTAGTCAGGCCGTTGTTTTGTTTTATATATGGGTTCCAAATGTTTTCTCCCATTCCCTAGGATGACTTTTCATTTTGTTTCTTTTGCTGGGAAGAAGCGTTTTAGTTTCATGTACTCGCACGGGTCCACTTTCCCTCTTGTTGCCAGGGCTTTCAGGGCCATATACAAAAATTCATTGCCAATGTCACATTTTCCCCCTATGTTTTCTCCCAGAAGTTTTACAGTTTAAGATCTTATATTGAAGTCTTTATTTTGAGTAGATTTTGATATATGATGAGGTAAGGTAAAGGTGAGGTAAGGGTGCAATTTCATTTTTCTGCATGTGGATATTTTGTTTACCCAACACCATTTATTAGAGAGGCTATCTATCCATTCCCCATTCTGAATTCTTTGCTCCCTTCTCAGAGGACAGTTGACTGGATATGCATGGGTTCATTTTGGGGCTCTCTATGCTGGTCTATTGGTATATATATCTGGTTTTTTGTGTCAGTACCGTACTATTTTGATTATTGTAGTTTTGTAATAATTTTTGAAAGGGAAATGTGATGCTTCCAGCTTTGTTCTTCTTGATCAAATTGTTTTCACTATTTGGGATCATTTGTGGTTCCATATGAATTGTAGGTTTTTTTCCATTTCTATCAAAAATGCCATTGAACTTTTGACAGAGATTACATTGACTCTATAGACTGAGAGAGTATGGACATCTTAACAATATTAAGTCTTCCAACCCATGAACATGGGGTGTTTTTCCATTTATTTGTGTCTGCTTTAATTTCCTCCATCGGTGTTTTATAGTTTTAAGTGTACAAGTCTTTCATCCCCTAGGTCAAGTTTATTCCTGGGTATTTTATTCTTTTGGATGCCATTGTGAGATTATTTTCCTTTATACCCTTTTGAGATAGTTTATTGTTGTACAAACAGATGCAACTGAGTTTTGTGTACTGATTTTGCTTCCTGCAACTCGACTGAATTCTTTTTCTAGTTCAAAAGTTCTTTGGTGGAGTCTATCAGGTTTCCTACATAAAGTGTAATGTCATCTGTATGCCAACATAAATTATTTTAGCAATTGCTCTGCCTGGGATTTCCAATACTATGTTGAATAGAATTGGTAAAAGTGGAAATCCTTCCCTTTTTCGTGATCTTAGAGGAAAAGCTTTCACTTTTTCCAAACTGTTAGATGTGGGCTTATTTTTTTTAATTGAAAAAATTTTTTAATTTTTTATTTATTTCTGAGACAGAGAGACAGCG
>NW_027528635.1:2273977-2278548 GCF_008692635.1 Crocuta crocuta | reverse complement strand
AATTGTGTCAAATGCTTTCCTGCATCGAGATGATGGTGTAATTTTTATTCTTTCTCTTAATGTGGTGTGTTACATTGATCGATTTGCATACATTGAAACATTGTTACATACAGGTATAAATCCCACTTGATCATGTGTGTGAACCTTTCAATGTGGTGTTGAATTCAATTTATTAATATGTGGTTGAGGAATTTTGCATCATATTCATCATCAAGGATATTAGTCTGTGGCTTTCTTTTCTTGTGGTGTCTTTGTCTGACTTTGGCATCAAGGGGATACTGGCCCATAAAATGGTTTTGGAAGTGTTCCCACTTTTTCTGTTTTTTGGAAAAGTTTAAAAGTTTTGATATTAAACCTTCCATAAATGTTTGGTAGAATTCAGCTGTAAAGCCATTTGGTCCTGATCTTTACTTTGTTGAAAGATTTCTGTTTGTTAATTTATTTAGGTTTTTTTCATGTTTATGTATTTATTTTGCAAGAGAGAGACCACACGTGCAAGTGAGCAGAGGAGGAACAGAGAGACAGGGTGAGGGAGAATCCCAAGCTGGCTCCATGCTGTCAGCACAGAGCCTGACGTGGGGTTCGATCTCAGAAACCATGAGATCGCGACCTGAGCCAAAATCAAGAGTCAGACACTTAACTGACTGAGTACCCCAAACACCCCTGTTTGCTAATTTAATCTCTTCATTTGTTATTGGTCTGCTCAGGCTTTCTATTTCTTCTTGATTCAATCTTGGTAAGTTGTTCCTAGGAATTTATCTCTTTCTTGTAGTTTCTCCAGTATGTTGGTGTGTGTGTAATTATTCACAATAGTCCCTTCTAAGCTTTTTTATTCCTTTGGCATCAATTGTAATGTCTCCTCTTTAATTTCTGATGTTATTGATTTGTGTCTTCCCCTTGCTTTCTTGGTTAGTCTAAGAATTTGTTTATTTTGTTTGTTTACAAAAAAGTCAACTCAATTTTTGTCTATTTTTCCTAAATTTTCCTATTCTCTATTTCATTTATTCTTGCTCTAATCATTATTTCCTTCCTTCTTCTAATTTCAGGTCTATTATGTTTTTTCTAGGTCTTTGAAGTGTAAATTTAGGTTTACTGAGAGTTTTCTTTCTAATTTAGGCATTTTATATCTATTAATTTCCCTCTTAAACCTGTTTTCACTGTATCACATATGTTTTGGCATGTTGTATTTTCCTCTTCATTTATCTTGGGATATTTTCTAATTTCCCTTTTGATTTATTCTTTGGCCCAATGATTGTTCAGGAGTGTGTTGTTTAGTTTACATGTATTCAGGTAGTTGTCTAAATTCATGTTCCTATTGGGGAGAGGAGGCCTAGAAGCTCCAATTCTGCCAACTTGCTGATGTCACTCCCCTCAGCAACATCTTTAAAAGTCCATTTTCCATCTTTTTATTCTTTCATATTTTTTAGGTAGTGCATTATGTAAAAGAGCTAATTCATCATGTGCCTACTACCACACGCCCTTTGCCTTAAATACGGTACCCTGATCCAAGGCAATGCTATGAAGTTTCCCACACTGGGAAATTAGACACACTGTGAGCTCTCAGATAATGGTTTGGGTCAAGACTTTGTGTACACAAAATTTAAACTCATACCCTGAATATATATTAATCTCCGGAAGAATTGCTTTACTTTTCAAGTTGAAAGTGCCTCAATGTGATCAACTTGCTTCCAAGTGACTGTACGTGTCCTCAAGGGTTGCTGTCATATTGGGGGCCCAATATCTCTCTACTGGTGACAATTCAGACATTCAGCATTGGTAGTAGCTGAATGGGGATTGGCAAAAGGGGATCCATGTTGCTGGGACTATTTGTAGTTTCCATCTCTGCCAGTACTGTGGTAGCTGAAGACAGAAGTTGACTGTTACCAATTTGCTAAGCCATCTGTCTACTTGAATGTTTAGTTCCTCTAATGGAACAAATGCTCTCTGAAGTTACGTTAACATGTGCAAAAGAGATTTTTACACTTGGATCCACTGTATCCACTTCCATAAGTCCATCCACATCTTTGGGCTTCCACCTTGCCCCTTCTGCCCTATTGACAAACCACTTGATGGACCAGTAGGTCCATACCCACCCATTCCTATATTTGGCCACTTCTTTCTCCACATAAAGTGAATGAACAGAGCTCTGCTCATTGGGAGAATTTCCCATCACCAATGTATTTCAAGGCAAACCTGAGTGATACTACAATTCAGTAGTAGTCCATTTTTAGTTTTCAGCAGTGTGCTAAGCTATCTATCTGTGACCTTTTCTTTCACCTGGACCTAAAAAAACTTTCATGAGACAATAGGCATGATCTGAGTGAAAGGTAATAATATTACAGTGGTAGGGGCTATGTTCGTTAGCCATATGTTTGATCAGTTTATTATCTGTATCCTGTGCTCTGCCAATGCATAATCCCACTTCCCCTTATAAAGAATTGTTGCTGGACATGCTAGACCTTATGTATCCAGCCTATGACTAATAGCCTTAGCTACAGGGTCACTTGACTTGCCATGTTCAAGTACTCTAATGTAATGAACCAATGTGATGTACTGTGGAATGGCCAAATGTATCCAGATTTCTGTGGACTATATGATATGAAAGAGCAAGAGGATTAATATATCTCTGGGGTGTTTCAGATTCTCCTTCCTAATGGATTTGGAAAATAATGTATTTTCCATGTCAATACCTATATATACAATCCTGCAGCTGTTAATCTGATAGAGTAAAAATTACCATCGATGGCACCACAGTTGTAGTTGGGTCTCTGTTTGCTTAAATTTGCATTAGTTCACTGTCATAGGTTATTATCATCTGGATTTTTCAGGGCCCAAATGGCGAATTAAACAATGATATGATCAGGGCAATCACTGCCATGTCCTCTGCCTCCAGGGTGCAATATTTGAGTGTCTATATGTATGTGCGTGCATATGTGTGTATTTTTTACATTGAAATTTACTTTTTGCGTACAGTTCTACAAATTTTAACACGTGTATAGATTAGTGTAACCATGACCACAATCAGGATACAGACCATTTGATCACCCCCACGGAGTCCTTCATGTTATCTATTAGTAGTCACCCCCTCCTCACAACCATAGACATTGGCAACCATTGATCTTTTCTCTGTTGCTATAGTTTTTCTTTTTAAAAATGTTATATAAATGTGATCATATGTTACATAACATTTGTGAACTAGCTTATTTCACTCAAATTAGTGCTTTTGAGATTTATCCAAGTTGCTTATGTCAGTTAGTCTCTCATTTTAATTGCTTAGAAGTACACCATGGAATGGATGTACAATAGTTTGTTTATTCATGCATGCGTTGAAGGACATTCATATTGATTCTAGTTTTTGGCAATTATGAATACCCCAGCTATAAACATTTGTGTACTTTGTGTGTGTGTGTGTGCACATACATTTTTATTTCTTTGGGATAAATACTGAAGAGTGAGATTATTGAGTCATTATTGTAAGTGTATGCTTACCATTATGAAAAACTTCCAGATACATTTTCCACAGGGAGTGTGCCGTATTGCATTACCACATTACCAACAGCAATGTATGAGTTTTAGCAGTTTTAGCTGATGAAAGTAAGGATATTCTATCATGGTGTTAATTTCCATTTTTGTAATGAATAATTATGTTGAAATACTTTCTCATGCTTATCATTCATTCATATATCTTCTTTTGTAAAGTATCTATAGAGTATTATGTCCATTTAAAAAATTGTTTAGGAGTGACCAGGTGGCTCAGTCAGTCCAACTCTTGATTTTGGTTCAGGTCATGATCTCACAGTTGTGGGATTGAGCCTTGCATTGGGCTTCATGCTGGCCATGGAACGTGCTTAAGATTCTCTCTCCCCTTCTCCCACTGACCCTCCCCAGCTTGCATGCACTCTCTTGCGCTTTCTCGAAAAAAAAAAATTTAAATTAAAATTGGTTGTTTTCTTTGTTACTGGTAAGTTTTGAGAGTTCTTTATTTTTATACAATGTGGTTTCCAGGTGCTGGGAGTAGGGGAAATGGGGTGATGTAGGTCAAGGGTACAAATTTTCAATTATTAGAAGACCACAAATACATTAATAGTAGGAAACTTCACTACCCCACTTTTAACAACGCATGGATCACCTAGACAGAAAATCAACAGTGAAACATTGAGCGTGAACCATTCTTATTATTAGTGAATTGTCTGTTCCTTCCTTAAAATTTGCGTTTTTTAATATATTTAGGTACTCTAATGTTGGGTGTGTATATATTTATGGTTGTTATGTATTCCTGATGAATTGACCACTTCATCATTATATAATGACCCTCTTTGTCTCTTGTTACTGTTTTCAGCTAAAAGTCTATTTTATCTGGTTTAAGTATAACACTGTCTTTTGGTTTCTGCTCACATGAAATAACTTTCTCCATCCCTTCAATTTGATCCTATGTATATCCTTAAATCTGAAGTGAGTCTCCCATAGGCAGCATAGAGTTGTCTTGTTTCTTTACTCATGCAGCCACTCTGAGCCTTTTGATTGGTAAATTAAATCCATTTGCATTTAGAATAATTATTGATAAGTAAGAA
>NW_027528635.1:2271234-2273936 GCF_008692635.1 Crocuta crocuta | reverse complement strand
CTTTTGTTCTTCCATTCTTTGTTTTCCCCCTCTGTTTCTGCTTATCTTTGTAAATTTGATAATTTTATATGATGGTATGCTGTTTCTCTTTTCTTTATCTTTTGTGAATCTACTGTAGATTTTTGCTTTCTGCTTACCATGAGACTTACATAAAACATCTTATAAATAAAATAGTCCATTTTAAGCTGATAGNTATTTTCTAAATGTTTATTTATTTATTTTGAGAGAGAGAGAGAGAGAGAGAGAGAATCCTAAGCAGGCTCCACACTCAGCACAGAGTCTGACCCAGGGCTCGATCATATAACTGCAAGATAAATACCTGAGCTAATATCAAGAGTCTGACGCTTAACCAACTAAGCTACCCAGGCGCTCCTTACTATTTTATGTTTTATGTCACAATTTACCTCTTTGTATGCTGCATACTCATTAACAAATTTACTACCTATAGTTTTTTCCTTTAATATTTATATTATAGTTAAGTGGTTAACACACAATTTTATTACAGATTTAGAGTCTTCTAAATCTGACTATATATTTACATTTACCAGTGTGCTCTATATTTTTGTGTATTTCATGTCATAATTAGCCTCGTTTCATTTCAGTTTGAAGAACTTCTTTCAGAATTTCTTGCAAGGCAGGTGTAGAGGGAGTCCATCACTCCCTTCGCTTTTGTTTGCCTGAGAGAGTCTGTTTCTCTTTCATAACAGAAGGATAACTTTTCCAGATAGAGTATTCTTGGCTGCCGGGGCTGTTTGCAACACTTTGAATATATCATTTTGCTCTCTCCTTACCTGTAGTTTCTATTGAGAAATCCACTGATAACTTAATGGGGGTTCCTTTGTCAATTACAAACTTTTTTTTCTCTACTTTCTTTTAGGATTCTCTCTTTATCTTTTAGTTTTGACAGTTTGATTATAATGTGTCTTGGAGAAGATCATTCTGCATTGAGATAATATAATGATCTATTAGCTTCATGATCTTGGGTATCCAAACATGTCCCCAAATTTGGGAAATTCTTGGAAATTATTCCTTTTTTTAAATGTTTTATTTATTTCTGAGAGAGAGAGAGAGAGAGAGAGCAGGGGAGGGTCAGAGAGAGAGGGAGATACAGAATCTGAAACAGGTTCCAGGCTCTGAGCTGTCAGCACAGAGCCCGATGCGGGGCTCGTACCCACATACTGTGAGATCATAACCTGAGCCACAGTCGGAGGCTCAATCGACTGAGTCACCCAGGCACCCCTATTCCTTTTTTTTAAAAGTTATTATTTCTGGAGCACCTGGGTGGCTTAGCTGGTTAAGTGTCAACTTCAACTCAGGTCATGATCTTGCAGTTCGTTGAGTTCAAGCCCCGCATAGGGCTGTGTGCTGACAGCTAGCTCAGAGCCTGGAGCCTGCTTCAGATTCTGTGTCTTCCTCTCTCTCTACCCCTTGCCCATTCACACTCTGTCTCTCTTTCTCTGTCTCTCAAAAATAAACATTAAAAAAAATTTTAAGTTATTATTTCTTTAAACCTTCTTTCCCTTTCTCTCTCTCTTCTCCTTTGGGAACGCAAATTTTTCTAACATTTACACATTTGACGGACCCCCTTAGATCACATAGGTTTTCTTTACTTCTTTCATTCTTTTTACTTTGTTCTCCTGTTTGCTTATTTCAAAGTTCCTATCCTTTAGCTCACTTATTCTGTCTTTTATTTGTTTTACTTTGCCATAAATGGTTTCTATTGCATTTTTCATTTCGTTCATTGAGTTCGTCAGCCCTAGAATTGTTTAGTTCTCTTTTATGATTACTATATTTTTGTTAAATTTCTCATTTTGTTCATCTATTCTTTTCCTGATTTTGCTTTCTGAATTTTCTTTAAGCTAGATGCTTAAGTATTGGCCCAAACAGCTAACTTGAATTATTTATTAGCGAGATGGCAAAATTCCATGCTTTTGAATTCAGTAGTTGANTTTTTTGATGGATATATGAATTGCAAATATCTTCTCCCAGACTGTACCTCACTTTTCTTTCACCTGACAGTGTCTTTCAAATAATAAATCTTATTTTTTTAAATTTTTATATATTTTTTAATTTTTTTACATATTTATTTATTTTTGAGACAGAGAGAGACAGAGCACAAGCTGGGGNACTATAATGTGATTACTGCAGCTTTATAGTAAGTTTTAAAATCAGTGATTTCTCCAACTTTATTCTTCTCTTTCAAAATTATTTAGATGGCCTTTTTAAATTTCAATATAGATTTTAGAATCATCTTATTCATATATACAAAAAACATTGAGCAAAGAAATTTGATTTATATCTTTATAGATCAACTTTTTTAGAATTGGTGTTTTACTAATTTGAGTCTTCTGATCCATGGACCATGGTCTATATTTCCATTTATTTCAATTTTCTTTAATATCTTACAAACAGCTTTTGGTAGTTTTATGCATTGAAATAGTGTTGTTATTTTATTTGTCTATAAGTGCCTTATTCTTTAAAGCTATTATGAATTGATGTGGTTTTGTTTTTAATACTTAGTTTCCAATGTGCATTGTTAGTGTATATTTTATGTCTTATATAGCATTGGTAAACATATTTATTAGTTTTAAGATGGTTTCTTTTGTGTGGATTCCTTGGGATTTTTTACATAGGCAAATATACAATCTGCAAAGAGGGACGATTTTATTTCTTTTTTCCCACAATATGTATTTCTTTTATTC
>NW_027528635.1:2263042-2270902 GCF_008692635.1 Crocuta crocuta | reverse complement strand
TTTCTTTTATTCGTTGTCCATCTTTATTTCACTGGATAGGATTTCCACTATGATATTGAATGAGACATGTGAGAATGGACATCTTTGCCTTGTTCTCAATTTTAGAAGAAAAAAATTCAGTCTTTATGTTTTCTATAGAATTTTTATACATTTTTATCAAGTTGAAAAGGTTTCCCTGTATTCTTCATTTGTTGAATGTTTTTATCACAAATGAAATTTGAATTTTGTCAAATAAGCTTGCTATATCAATTTTATAATACATTTTTCCTTTTAAAGCTATAATTATGATGGAATGCATTGGTTGATATTCAAATGTTGTGTCAGCTTTGCATTCTTGAAATAAAACACCTTGTTGTGGTGTTTTTATTCTTTATATAAATTGCTGTGTTGATTTGTTTCGATTTTGACTATTTTGCATCTTAGTTGGTGAGCAGTAATGAGCTTCAGTTTTTTGGGGTCTTTTTTCTTGTACTGTATTTGTCTGGTTTGGGTATCAAAGTAATGCTGGCTTCATATAAGCTGGGAAGTATTCTCTTCTATTTTTGAAATAGACACTATAGAATTGGTGTTATACATTCTTAAATGTTTCCCACTCAGTAAGGAGTGAGGCTATTGGTTCTGTGAGATTTCTTTTCTGAGAGGGTTTTAAAGCTGAATTTATTTAATCGTTGTAGAACTATACTGTTTATTTATTTCAAATTGAGTGAGGTTTTTTTCATATAACCGGCCTGTGGTTTCATAAAATCTTTTTCATTTTTGTGTTCAATTTTACGGACACACCTGCTTTTATCTGCATGATATCATCTTTTATGAAATATTTTGCCTGTTCTTAATTTTTTTTGAGAGAGAGAGGTAACACTTCTTTTAATATACCCTGAATACAAATCCTTTGTCAAACATGATTTGTGAATATTTTATTCCAGTTGATGGGCTGCCCTTTCATTTTTTAATGATATTTTTTGATGAAAAGAAGATTTTGAGTTTGAAAAGACTAACTGATCTTTTTGTTTCCCATGCTTATTGATTTTCTTATCCTGTCTAATAACCCTTTGTCAATCCTAGGTCATAAATATATTCTATCTCTGTTCTAAAACCTTTATAAGTTTAGCTTTTGCATTCACATATATGAGCCATCCAGAATTAATTTGTGTGTGTCGCAAGGTATAATGGTCAATGAACATTTAAAAAAATATGGATATACTTTTATTTCAGAGCCATTTGCTAAATATTCTTTCCTTTCTACATCAAATTGCTTTGGTGCCTCTGCCAAAAATCAATTGGCTACATAAGTATTGAGTCTATTTCTAGGCTCTTCATCCAGTTGTGTTGCATTTACGTTATTTCACATTGATTTGATTACTGTAGATTTAAAGTAAAACTTCTATTTCATTAGTGTAACCCTTCCATTTTGTTATTTTTCTTTAAAAATATTTTTGAATACTTTAAGTGCACTGAATTTTAAATACTTTAAGTACTATGAATTTTAGAATGAGATGTTCAATTTGATAAAAATTAAAAAGAAAAAAGAAGTTACCAGAGGGGAGGTTGGTGAGGGTATGGGTAGAGTAGGTGACAGAAATTAAAGAGTACACATATTATAATGAGCACCGAGTAATGTATAGAAGTGTTGAATCATTATATTGTAAACCTGAAATTAATATAACGCTGTATGTTAATTACCTTGGAATTAAAATTTAAAAGTTAATTTAAAAAGAAATAGCAGTTATGACAGTGGCCATATCAACCTTTTACTTGATTTTAAGAGGAATGTCTGAATTACCACTGACTGTATTAGCTGTAAGTTGCTCATATATGCTCTTTTACTAATTGAAGTCGCTCTCATCTGTTTCCAGTTAGTTCAGTGTGCATATGTATTTTTAAAACTCATACAGGGGTATTCAATTTTTTTGAATACATTTTCTGAAAGTAGAGAGATGATCATATGGTTTTGCCCCTTAATTTTGTTCATGAAAAGAATCATACTGATTGATTTTCAAAAGTTAAACCCAACTTGTATTTATTGGATAAGCCTTAATTGGTCATGATACTTTTTATATGTTAATAAATGATTTTGTAATATACTGTTAAAGATTTTACACCTATATTAATGAACTCTTGGTCTGTAGTTTTTTTCTGTATTTGTGGTGCTTATGATCTCTTTTCTGCCTTTTTTTGTTGTTGTTGTTGTTGTTGTTTTCATTTTATTTATTTATTTTTTACAAATAGTTATTGTCAAGTTGGTTTCCATATAACACCCAGTGCTCATCCCCACAAGTGCCCTTCTCCGTGCCCATCCCCCTCCCCTCCCACATCCATCAGTCCTCAGTTTTTGTCAGCATTCAAGAATCTCTCATGATTTGCCTCTCCCCTTTCCCCCACTATTTCCCTTTTCTGCCTTTTTTAAATTGAGATTACCATCATAAAATAATTTGGGAAGTATTCCCTCCTCTTCTGCTTTCTGAATAAATTTATATATGAATGATATTTATTGTTCCTTAAATGTTTCATACAATTCATCAACAAATTCTGGGAAGTTCACTGTGGCAAGATTTTTAATTACATTTGTATACATATATGGCTAACAAGCTTTCCTATTTCTCCTTTTTTTTCTTAATTGTAATTTAATACTCTATTAATTTTAAGAGATTCTGAATGTCTCATGGCTTTATTGAGATATATTTTACAGGCCATTATATTCACCCACCCAGTTAAAGAATACAGTTCAGTAGTATCTAGTATATACATTGAATTATGCAACCATTACCACAACTAATTTTTTACCATCCTCAACACCCTAAAAAGAAATGTTCGAACATTATCTGTCATTCACCATCCCCACGGCCCCTGCTCTGCATCCCACCTTGGCAACCAGTAATCTAGTTTCAGTCTCTATGACTTTGCCTATTCTGGACAATGCATATAAACTGAATCACACAATATGTGTCCTTTGTGTGGATTTGCTTGCTTCCTGCAGTATTTTCAAAGTTCATCCATGTTGTAGAATGTATTAGTGCTTTATTTCTTTTTATGGATGAAAAATATTCCATCTTATGTATATATCGCATTTTATCATTCATCAGTTATTTCCACTATATGACTATTATGAATAAGGATGTTGTGAACATTTGTGTCCAAGTTTTAGTGTGGACATGTTTTATTTCTCTCGGGCATATAACTAGAAATACTGGTAGGTTATATGACAATGCTATGGTCAATCTTTTGGGCACCAGCTAGACTATTTTCCAAAACCAGTGCACCATTTTGTATTCACACCAACATTATATGAAACTTCTAATTACTTCACATCATTGTTAACACTTGTTATTGTCTGTTGTGCAGTAGTGTCTCATTGTGGTTTTGATTTGCATTTCCCTGATGACTGATGGTGTTGAGCATCTTTTCATGTGCTTATTGGCCATTTGTATACATTCATGGCAAAATGTCTCTTTAAATCTTCTGCCCACTTTTTATTTGGGTTTGTTTGTCTTTTGTTGTTGAGTTGTAAATGCTTGTTATATATTCTGAACACTAGAACTTTATCTTATACGCAACTTGCAAATATTTTTCCCCATGTCATGGTTCTTTTTTCACTTCATGCACCAGTTTTTAATTTTGCTGAGTCCATATAATCTATATTGCTGTTGTTGTTGCTCATGCTTTTGTTGTCATATACCTAAAAGTCCATTGCCAAATCCAAAGTCATGAAGATATATTCCCGTTTTCTTCTATGGATCTTAGAGCTGTACTTCTTATATTTAGGTCTTTGTTCCATTTCGAATAAATTTTTATATGGTGTGAGGAAAGGGTCTAATTTTACTCTTTTGCATTTAGATATATACAGTTGTCCCAGTGCCATTTCTTAAAGAGACTTTTATTTCCTTATTGATAAAAATTATATGGCCTAACCTCTATGAATTTGTTTTTGGACTATTCCATTGATTTATATGCCTAACTTTATGCCAGTTCCACACTGTTTTGATTATTGTAGTGTTTTAGTCAGGAAATTGTGTGTCCACCACTTTTGTTCTTCTTATGCAAGATTATTTTGGCTACGTGAGATTCCTTGCAATTGCACATGAATTTTTCTATTTCTGTGAACTTTGACAGTTGCAATTTTGATAAAGATGGAATTGATTCTGTAGACCACTTCAGGGAGGATTTCAGTACTAACAACATTAATCATACTAATCCATGAACTTGGGGTATCTTTCCACTTATTTATATCTTCTTTAATTCCTTTAAGCAGTGTTTGTAGTTTTTAGTGTACAAGTCTTTACTTCTCGGTAAATGTATCCTTAAATATTTTATTCTTTTGGATNTGTAAATAGCCATACTTTTACTTCTTACTTTCTAGTTTGGATGCCTTTTTATTTTTCTTTCCTAAATGCTCTGGCCGGAACTTCCAGTATGGTATTGAATAGAAATGGCAACAGCAGGCATTGTTGTCTAGTTTCTGATTTTAGCAGGAAAGCTTTTCGTCTTTCACAGTTGAGTATGACATTACCTATGTATTTTTTTCATAAATACCTTGTTATGGACTAAATGTTTTCTACCTTCCAAAATTTGTATGTTGAAGTCCTAACCTCCAGTGTTATGGTGTTAGGAAGTGAGGTCTTTGTGAGGTAATTAGGTCATGATGGTGAGCCCTCATGCATGGGATTAAGTGCCATTATAGAAAAAGACCCTGGAGAGCTCACTAGCCTTCTTTCCATTACATGAAGACATAGTGAGAAGACTGTCTCAGGCTGCCTCTGAGCAAGAAGCTGGCTCTCACAGGCACTGTATCACCAGAACCTTGATCTTGTACTTCTTAGCCTTCAGAACTGTGAGATATAAATATTTGTTGTTTACACCACCTACTCTATGGTATTTTTAGTTATAGCAGTCAAAGTGACTAAGACTACCTTTTATCATGTTTAAGAAGTCCTCTTTGGGGTGCCNCACTTTTGTGAGCTCTCTCTCTCCAAATAAATAAGTAAACTAAAAATTTTTTAAAAAGTCTTCTTTTATTCTGAGAGCTTTGTTAAGGTTTTTTTTTTCTTACTTAGTTTTAGCCATGAATCAATCAAGATAGTTATGTGGTTTGTTCATTTTATGAATGTTAGGTACTATATTCACTCATGATTTTATGTTGATCTACTTTTACATCTGGGATAAATCCCATTTGGCCATGGTGTATAATCCTTTTAATATGCCCGCAGATACTGTTTTCTAGAATTTTGTTGAAGATATTTTGTAACTATAGTCATAAGAGATAATAGGTATATAACTTTGTTTTATTGTGAAGTCTTCATCTGTCTTTGGTGTTGGCAAGATAGTTCAGTCCTTTTCTGTGTTTTGTAACAGTTTGAGGATTCCTATTAATTCTTTCTTTACTATTTGCTGGAAATCACCATTGAAACTGTCTAATATTAGGCTTATATTTTGAGAGGTTTTAGATTCCTGATTTCAACTCTTTACTCTTTTAGGGTTGCTCAGGTTTTCCTTTCTGTTTTTGGAAAGTTTTAACAATTTGTGTGTTTCTAGGAATTTTTCCATCTCATATAAATTATCTAATATGTTGATGTACAACTATTCATAGTATCTTCATACAGTCCTTTTTAATTCTGTAAGATCTGTAATGAGTTCCTCATTTTTAATTTTGATTTTATTGAGTCTGCTATATTTATTTTTTCCTGGGCAGTCTAAAGATTCATAGATGGTGCTTTTCTTTTCGAATAACCAAGTTTTGGTTTTGTCAATTCTTTCTTTTTCTATTCTTTATTTCACTTATCTCCCATCTAATCCTTATTATTTCCTTCCTTTTACTAGTTTTGCAATTAGTTTGCTTTTTTTATCCTTAAAATGGTCAAGTTGGTTTCTTCTTAGATCTGTCGTCTTTCTTAATATAGGTATTTGCAGCCATAAATTTTTCTTTGATCATGGTTTTTGCTGTATCTGATAAGTTTTTGGTATGCTGCTTTATTTTCTTTCATCTCAAATTATTTTCTAGTTGTTCTTGTGATGTTTTTCTGATCCATTAGCTCTGGAATAACAGTGAGAGTAGACCCTTGTTTTTGGACTTAGGGACAAAGTTGACATAGTTGACTATGTTAGGTGTAGGTTTTTAAATAGATGCCTATTTTGCAAACTGAGGAAATATCCCCTTGTTCCTATTTATCTGAGAGTATTTTTTTAAACAAATTCTAGCTACTTAACATAGTGTAATATTAGCTTCAGGTGTACAACATAGTGATTCAACAGTTCCATACAATACCCAGTGCTTAGCACAAGTGCATTCCTTAATCCCCATAACTCATACCCTCTCCCTTATGGTAACCATCAGTTTGTTCTCTGTACTTCAAAGTCTGTTTCTTGGTTTCCCTCTCTTTTCTCCCTTAAGTTCATTTGTTTTGTTTCTTCAATTCCATAGATGAGTGAAATCATGTGGCATTTGTCTTTTTCTGGCTGACTTATTTCACTTAGCATAATACTTTCTAGCTCCATCCATGTTGTTGCAAATGGCAAGATTCCGTTCTTTTATATGGCTGAGAAGTATTCCATTGTATGTATACATCACCTCTTACTTATCCACTCATCTATCAATGGACACTTGGGCTGTTTCAATAATTTGGCTATTGTAGGACCACCTGGGTGGCTCAGTCGGTTGAGTGTCTAACTCTTGATATCAGCTTAGTTCATGATCTCAGCATCATGGGATCGAACCCCATGTCAAGCTTGGTACTGAGCATGGAGGCTGCTTAAGATTCTCTATCTCTCTCTCCCTCTGCCCCTCTTTCCTGATCATACTCTCTCTCTCTCAAATAAATAATAATAATAATTGGCTAGTGTAGATAATGCTGTTACAACCATCAGGGTGCATGTATCTTTTTGAATTAGTATTTTTCTATTTTTTGGGTAAATACCTGGTAGTGTGAATGCTGGATCATAGAGTAGTTCCATTTTTAACTTTTTGGGGAACCTCCATACTGTTTTCCAGAGTGGCTGCACCAGTTTGCGTTCCTGCCAACAGTGCATGAGGGTTCCTTTATCTCCGCATCCTTGCCAACACCTGTTGGTTCTTGTGTTGTTGATTTTAGCCATTCTGACAGGTGTGAGATGATACCTCATTGCAGTTTTGATTTGCATTTTCTTAATAAATAGTGATGTTGAGCATCTTTCATGTGTCTGTTGGCCATCTGGATGTCTTCTTTGGAGAAATGCCTGCTAATGTCTTCTGCCCATTTTTTAATTGGATTATTTGTTTTTTGGGTGTTGAGTTTTATAAGTTCTTTATAGATTTTGGATACTAACCCTTTATCAGATATGTCATTTTCAAATGTCTTCTCCCCTTCTGTAGGTGGCCCTTTAGTTATGTTGATTGTTTCCTTCACTGTGCAGAAGCTTGTTATTTTGATGTAGTCCCAATAGTCTATTATTGCTTTTGTTTCTAGATAAGACACAGCTAGAAAGAAGTTGCTACAACTGGTATCGAAGAGGTTACTGCCTATGTTTTCCTGTCCGATCTTTATGATTTCAAGTCTTTAATCCATTTGGAATTTGTGTATATGATGTAAGAAAGAGGTTCAGTTTCACTTTTGTGCATGGTGCTGTCCAGTTCTCCCCAAACCATTTGTTGAAGAGATTGCCTTTTTCCCATTGGATATTCTTTTCTGCTTTGTTGAAGATTAACTGACCATATAGCTGTGGTTCTTTTCTGGGTTTTCTTTTCTGTTCTATTGGTCTATGTGTCTATTTTTGTTGCAGTACCATACTGTTTTGATCACTACAACTTTGCAGTACAACCTGAAGTCCTGGATTGTGATGCCTTCAGCTTTGCTTTTCTTTTTCAAGGTTGCTTTCGGTACTCAGGGTCCTTGT
>NW_027528635.1:2237884-2262987 GCF_008692635.1 Crocuta crocuta | reverse complement strand
GTTGCTTTCTGTCCTCAGGGTCCTTGTAGTTCCATACAGATTTTAGGATTCTTTGTTCTAGCTCTGTAAAAAATACTGTTGGTATTCTGATAGATATTGCACTAAATGTTTATATTGTTTTGGGTGACATAGACATTTTAAAAATATTTGTTCTTTGGGGCACCCGGGTGGCTCAGTCTGTTAAGCATCTGACTCCGGCTCCAGTCATGATCTCACGGTTCATGGGTTCAAGTCCCTCATCAGGCTCTGTGCTGACAGCTCAGAGCCTGGAGCCTGCTTCAGATTGTGTCTCCCTTTCTCTCTGCCCCTCCACCATTGACACTCTGTCTCTCCTTCTCTCTTTCTCAAAAATAAACATTAAAAAAATATAAAAAATAAAAATATTTGTTCTTCCAATCCATGAGCATGGAATGTCTTTCCATTTCTTTGTGTTATCTTCAATTTCTTTCTTCAGTGTATCATAGTTTTCAGACTACAGATCTTTCACCTCTCTGATTAGGTGTATTCCTAGGTATGTTATTGTTTTTGGTGCACTTTTAAACAGGATTGAGTCCTTAATTTTTCTTTGGTATATATTTTGGTATATATTTTTATTGGTATATAGAAATGGAACTGATTTCTATANGTTTTTTTGGTGGAGTATTTTGGGTTTTCTATATATAGTATCATGTCATCTGCAAATAGTGAAAGTTTGACCTCGCTGACTTCAATACTTTTTGTTGTTGTTGTTGTCTGATTTTTGTGGCTAGGACTTCCAGTACTGTGTTAAGAACAGTGGTGAGAGTGGACATCCTTGTCTTGTTCCTGACTGTAGAGAAAAAACTCTGTTTTTCATCATTTATGATATTAGCTGTAAGTTTTTCATAAATGACCTTTATTATGTTCAGGTATTTTCCCTCTGAACCTACTTTGTTGAGGATTTTTATCATGAATGGATGTTATGCTTTGTCAAATGCTTTTTCTGTATCTATTGAAATGATCTTTTCTTTTATTAACATGGTGTATCATGTTGATTGATTTACAAATACTGAACCAAACTTGCAACCCAGGAATAAATCCCACTTGATCATCATGAATGATTCTTTTAATGTATTGTGGATTCAGTTTGCTAGTATTTTATTGAGAATTTCTATATGCATGTCCATCAGATATATTGGCCTGTAGTTCTCTTTTTCAACGGAGTCTTTGGTTTTGGTATCAAGGTAANTTCTTTATTTTTTTTATTTTTTAAATGTTTATTTATTTTTGAGAGAGAGAGACAGAGCATGAGCGGGAGAAGAGCAGAGAAGGAGAGAGACACAGAATCTGAAGCAGGCTCCAGGCTCTGAGCTGTCAGCACAGAGCTCAACGCAGGGCCCCAACTCACGAACCACAAGATCATGACCTAGGCTGAAGTTGGACACTTAACTGACTGAGCCACCCAGGCACCCCAACTCTTCTTTAAATGTTTGGTAGAATTCACCTGTGAGGCCATCTGGCCCTGGACTTTTGCTTGTTGGAAGTTTTTAAATTAGTGAATCAATTTCTTTGCTGGTTATTGGTCTGTTCAAGTTTTCTTTTTCTTCCTGTTTCAGTTTTGATAGTTTATATGTTTCTAGGAATTTATCCATTTCTTCCAGGTTGTACAATTTATTAACATATAGTTTTCCATAATATTCTCTTCTAATTATTTGTATTTATGTGGTATTGGTTGTTATTTCTCCTCTCTCATTTGTGATCTTATTTATTTGGGTCCTTTATCTTTTCTTTTTGATAAGTCTGGCTAGAGGTTTATCAATTTCCTTAATTTTTTGAAAGAACCAGCTCCTCATTCTATTGATCTGTTCTGTTGTTTTTTTAGTTTCTGTGTCATTTATTTCTGCTCTAATCTTATTATTTCCTTCCTTCTGTTGGCTTTAGGTTTCACTTGTTGTTCTTTTCCTAGCTCCTTTAGGTGTCAGGTTAAGCTGTTTATTTGAGATTTCTCTGCTTCTTGAGGTAGGCTTCTATAGCTATATATTTCCCTTTTAGGACCATTTTTGATGCATTCCAAGGTTTTGGACTACTGTTTTCATTTTCATTTGTTTCCATGTATTTTTTTTTTTTATTTCTTCTTTGATTTCCTGGTTGACCCATTCATTGTTTTGTAGCATGTTGTTTAACCTGTGTCGCCTTTCCCAATTTTTTCTTGTTGTTGACTTCTAGCTTCAGAGCATTGTGGTCAGAAAAGGTGCATGGTATGATTTCAATCTTTCTATATTTGCTGAGTCCTGATTTGTGACTTAATATGTAATCTATTCTGGAGAATGTCCCATGTACACTTGAAAAGAATGTGTATTCTGCTGCTTTAGGATGAAAATGTTGTCAATATATCTGTTAAGTCCATCTGGTCCAGTGAATCATTCAAAGCCATTGTTTCCTTGTTGATTTTCCACTTAGATGATCTGTCCATTGATGTAAATGGGGTGTTAAAGCCCCCTACTTTTATTGTATTATTGTCAGTGTGTTCCTTTATGTTTGTTTATATATTTAGGTGCTTCCATGTTGTGCATAAATATTTATAATTATTAGATCTTCTTGTTGGATTGTCCCCTTTATTATGACATAATGCCCTTCTTTTTTTTTACTTTATAGAAAGAGAGAGAGAGAGAGCAAGTTGGGGAGGAGGGCAGAGGCAGACAGAGAGAATCTTAAGCAGTCATGAAACCTGAGTCAGGGCTCAATCCCACAACCTTGGGATCATGACCTGAGCTGAAATCAAGAGCCAGACACTCAACCAACTGAACCACACCTGCCATTCTTTATCTCTCGTTGCAGTCTTTGTTTTGAAGTCTAGTTTGCCCAGTATAAGTATTGCTACTCCGGCTTTGTTTTGACATCTATTTGCACGATAAGTGTTTCTACATTCCCTTACTTTCAATCTGTAGGTTTCTTTAGGTCTCAAATGAGTCTCTTATAGCATTATATAGATAGGTCTTGTTTTTTTTATCCATTCTGACAACCTGTCTTTTGATTGAAGCATTTATTCCATTTACTATCTGAGAGTATTTTTAAACTATATTTGTATAATGGCATGTATCAAATATTTTAATGAATTTATTGAGATGATTTTATCCATGTTTTTCAGTTAATGTGAATTATATTAATTATATTAAAGGATTTTTGAATTTTAAATCAATTTGGCATTCTTGCATTCACACTTGATTATGTTGTTTTATCCTTTTTACATATTGCCAGCTTTGATTTGCTAGTATTTTTTTAAAAAAGTTTTTAATGTTTTATTTATTTCTGAGAGAGAGACACAGCGTGAGCAGGGGAGGGTTAGAGAGAGAGGGAGATACAGAATCTGAAACAGGCTCCAGGCTCTGAACTAGCTGTCAGCACAGAGCCTGACGCGGGGCTCAAACCCACAAACCAGGAGATCATGACCTGAGCCGAAGTCAGATGCTTAACTGACTGAGCCACCCAGGCGCTCCTGATTTGCTAGTATTTTATTAAGGCTTTATGTCTCTACATTTGTCAGAGATATTGGTCAGTAGTTGCTGTTGTTGTTGATTTTCTTGTAAAGTATTTGTCAACTTTTGGCATAAGTTTATACTTGCTTTACAGAATTAATTGGGAATTGTTCTCTCTTCAATTTTCTGAAAAATTGTGTGATATAATATTATCTCTTCTTCATTAAATATTTGATAAAATCACCAGTTAAATTATCTGGCCCCAGTTTTTTTGTGTGATGGCGAGGTGAAGCATTTTGATGACAAACTTCATTTCCTTAATAGATACAGATTACTTTTTCTATTTTTGGAAGCAATTGTAAGTTATCTTTTCCAAGTAATTTTCAATGTTATCTAAAGTGTCAAATTTATTGATATAGTTTTCATAATGTTTCTTTACTGTATTTTTAAACATCTGCAGGATCCATAATATCCTGCTTTCATGCTGATATTGGCATTTGTTTGCTCACTTATATGCATTCTCTCTCTCTCTCTCATCTCTATCTCTGCCTTTACCTCTATCTCTCTTACTGTCTTCCTAGTTACATCAAGTGTGTTAATATTTTCAAAGAACCAACTATTTAGTCTTGTTAATTTCCTCCACTGTTCCTTCCATCTAATTTGGGTTTATTTTGTTTCTTTTTCTCATTTCTTGAGGTTAAAATGTAGATTCTTGATTTGTGAACTTTCTTCTTCTGTAATGTAAGAATTTAAATTTAGAAGTTTTCTTTACAAATTACCTGTAGATGCCCCCATCCTCCCCATTGACATGGTATTTTTTTCCCTGCAGTTCAGATATTTTTCTCTAACTTGTTTCATGATTTCTTTTTATTATTTTTAAAAATATAATTACATTTTGGTTAGAGAGCATATTCCATAAGAACTCTGTCTTTTGCAATTTTTAATATTTTATGGACTCTTATACGGTCTGTGTGAACATTTCACCTACCCCTCAAAACAACGTGTGCACTAATTCCAAAATCTACAGCATTACCATACGTCACCAATCTATGCTTCTCTGCATGCCTGTTCATTGTGATTGTACACTAGGCATTGTGGTTTACACAATATGGACACTCTGAATTCTGTTGTCTTCTTTTGAAGATTGCCGAAATTTGTTCTTTCAGACAGTTAAATTCCTNCCATCCACTCTTACCTTTATCAACTTGAACCCCAAACTCTGTCACCCCTTGACCCAAGCAACCTCTGAAATCTCTGCTTGAGTTTTTTAGCCTTCTAACTATAGTCTTCCATTGGACTTTTCCCTGTACAAACACAGTTCATGATTCAGTCCAACTAGGAAGAAAGTTCAAAGGCATATTTTGGGCAACTCTCTCTTTGCCTTCCTCCTTTCTGGAATATCCCTCTTCAATTTCTAATAACTCTGGCAATTACAGGCTTGCTTTTTTGACACTTTTGGCCAACAGGATGGTGATTTTCTGCTGAAGGGCTTGCATCCCTCTTTTATGANTTTCTGAAAACTGAGAGGAGCATAGGGGAAAAATCTTAGAATAATGAATCTCACCCGATGCACTCTCCTTTTGTCAACAATTGAATCTCCTCCAGTTTCTGTCTGATTTCAGCTTTATTCCAGTGCCTTTAAATAATTATATTTTTTAAAATTTATACTTAGTTTTTAAGTATCGGTGCGAGGATTATTCTGAAACAAACTACTCTGCCATTAACAGAACCAGAACTAAAGATACACATTTTTAAATGAAAATACTAGAAGACTCAACTCTTGCAAAACTTCCATTTAAAAAAGCCTAACTAGGGGCACCTGGGTGGCTCAGTCGGTTGGCCTGCAGACTTCAGCTCAGGTCACAATCTCATGTTTGTGGGTTTGAGCCCCGTGTCGGGCTCTGTGCTGACAGCTAGAGCCTATTTCAGATTCTGTGTCTCCCTATCTCTCTGGCCCTCCCCTTCTCACGCTGTCTCTCCCCTTCTCTCTCAGAAATAAATTTTAAAAAGTTAAAAAAAAGTATAAAAAGCCTAACTAAATGCCATTTGATGATTACTATGTGCAGTACACTGTTAGAAACATGAACGATCTTTATAAAATATATAAATTTATTTCTGAAATATGGCTTCAATAAGTTCATTATACATATACAGTGGACAGAATTATTGTGAAAAATCCAATGAAAAGTTCAATTAAACATCTAAAAGTATACATTTAATTGTAGTTCTAAACTGCACAAAACTGATTTGCATGTATTTTCCTTTGAAAAATGTTTAATGTAGGAGGAACATTGCACTTCTGTGCAGTCTCAACTCTATTAGTTATTTCTGCTGCAGAAATGACAATGTATCATTTTATCATGTTTATTTTTGCTGAACCTGCACTTTATTGAAAATCTCACTTCTTGCCTTTCTTGATTCCTCAGTGCTGAAATTCAGGAAGTTCTTCATTTTCTTGGAACATTGTATTCCCCCAAAATGTACCTATAGGCCTAATGTAATGTGTGTTTTGTTTATTCGGAGAGACGTTGCTCAGAAGAATGGCTTCCAAGGGCTTTGAGGTTCTTGTTTTGACTTTATTGGTTTGGAAAAACTCATGTAAATCACCAACTGTTTTTCCTATATCATATGAAAGTCATANAATAAGCCTTCCACTCCTTTTTTTTTTTTTGGCCTCAAACTAACATACAGTGTGCAGATAATGGACATTTATGTATTCAAGCTATTGTTTAGTTTAAATATTCTTATCTCATTGGTAAAGTTACACTTATTCTATTTTTTATAATTATTAACATTCACAAACCAATCTTTGATTATGCTTAGTTTTGTAAAAAACTGTTGAACTGTCCTCCAAAATAGCTGTGCTAATTTTCCCTCCCACCAGCAATTACCAAGAGTTCCCTTCGCTTTACATCTTCATCAGTTTTTGGTGATTTCAGTGTTTTGGATGTTAGCCATTTGAATAGGTGAGTAGTCGTACCTTAATGTTGTTTTAATTTGCAATTCCCTTAGTGACATGTTCAGCATGTTCACAAATACGTATCAAAGCCACATAGTGGAAGAAAATATTTGCAATTCAAATATCCAACAAAAGACCTATATCCACAATGCAAAAAGAATTCTCAAATTTGAAACACTAGAAGACAAACAACCTAATTTTTAAATGGGCAACATACATCAATCCATACTTCGGTAAGGTTGACATGTAGATGTTAAATAAGCACATGAAAAATTTCTCAACATCATTAGCCATTACAGAAATGCAAATTAAATTCATGATTCAAATTGGAAAAAATGATATATTAGACTTCCTCTATATTAAAAAAATCTGTTTCCCAAGAATGACAACAGAGTAAGGCTGGATTCTGTGTGGTCCTATGTGTACTATGGTGTGATATCTCCTCAGTCCTCCTCAAGATCATCATATTTACTCTTGACAGGCCCTTCCTGCCCTCTCCACCTACTGACCTGAGGATGGTCCCTCAGGTCAAGGTCACTATCTCCTGAGATGTCAGAAAAAGAAGTCAAGAAGATGCAGATAGTTGTCTTTATTTGATGTTCATGCATGAGGCCTCTAGGGGCTGACAGTGAGGGTGGATTTCTGCAAGATTCCATCTTTCTGTGATGAGAGGTCCCCTCTGTTCTTCCTTTTGGTCCTCACCTTGATTCATGGCAACGTCTAGAATTCCTCCCTCTGCTGAATCAAGATTGTACCCCTCAGAAAAAACTTCATCTCCCTCAGCTTCCCAAGATGGAAGTCCAAATACACAACAGCAGGGAAATTTTCTGGGGCTTCTGAGGGCAGACAACAAGATTGGGGCCTCCTCTATCAACAGTGAAATATCTCCCTAAGTCTTTCCCCTCAGGCCTAAACCTGAAGCCTGGACTGGTGATAACTCTTATTGGCTGACCTGAAGCACCACCCTGCAGAGAAAACCTCACACCCATTCCCTCCAGCTCCCAAGATGGAAGATTGGAAATAACACATCTGGAGACCCTGCCTTGGGCTTTTGGAAGCTGCCATCGGGGCAAGGTGGGACTGAGGTTCCCTGTATCTGTGGTAGGAGACCTCTTCTGCTCTTCCTCAGAAGAGCCACCTAGAAACCCAGGAGGACCTGGGAATGTTCCCTCTCCTGTCCTGAATCAGGCCCCCTCATATGTTCCCGGGCTTCCCTCACACTCCCTTGATGAGGTCAGGAAGCACTACATCTGGGGACCCTGCCCGAAGTTTCTCTGGGTCAAGTGGGACTGGGACTCCTTCATGTGAGTTTGGAGGTTGCCTCAGTCCTTCCTCAATGTCCTCCTCGCTTTGATGACTTGCTGGGATCACAGAAAAAAAAAATGGCAAATATAAATCTCAAATACAAAAAGATAGAGGAAAATGTAATGAGCTGGAATTAGGCAAAGAGCTCTAAAACATGACACCAAAAATGATTCAAAAAGAAAGATAATAAATTGAACATCCCCTATATTTAAAAATTTTATTTCTCTGAGAAAGAAATGCTTAAGAGCATAAGACAAAGCCAAACAACAGACTAGAAAAAAAAAATTGCTAATCAACTTAGGACCTGTATCCAGAATACATAAAGTGCCCTCAACATTAAAAAAAAGAAAAAAATTAGGGAAAAAATTTTTAAGTGAGCAGACTATTCTTCACTGAAATTAATGTATGCATGTTGAATAAACCAATGAAAAACTTTTCTACATTATTAGCCATTTGAGAAAAGCAAATTAAAAGCACAGTAAGATGTAACTTACTTTTGAGAACAGATGAAAAAAATAACACTCACATTCGTAAGCGTCAGCAAGGATGTAGAACAACTTGAACTCTCATACACTGCCCCAGTGAATGTAAAGTTGAATAGTCTCTGTGGGGAATGACTTGGTAATTTCTTATATACATATACACTTACATTTGACTCAACAATCCCATGCATGGGAGAAATAAAAACATGTTCACACAAAGATCTGTACATAATTGTCTATGATGACTATTCATATATGACAAAAGCTGAAAACAATCCAATGTCCTCACATGGGTTAATGGATAAGCAGACTGAGGTGTTCACCAACTAAGTTAACAAACTTATATTGAAATACTCCTAAACAACAAAAGGGATAGACTCTTGACACACAGAGCGATTTGGAAGAATCTTAAAGACTGTTTACTGAGTAAACAAAGTATCAATAAGCTATATATTCTATTACTTAATTATATTGACTCTCTTTGAAATATATAAATATGGAAGTGGATAACAGATGAGTGATTGTCAAGGTTAGGTGTGGTAAGAGTATATAAATGTGAGTAACACATGGGGAGAGCTTTTTTTTTTTGTAAGGAGCAGTTATGGAAGTGTTCAGTATCCTGATTATGGTAGTGATTACACAAATCTAGACAGGGGTAAAAATCATTGGCTTTGTACACCCAAAAAAGTATTATTGTTCATTATTTTAAAAAATAAAATAAATATGAAAAAAGAAAGTAGCTAGATTATTATAACAGTATCAAGAAAAAATTAACTTCATAGGAAGGGGAGTTACCACAGATAAATAGTGGATATTACATTATGATAAAAGAGTCAAATTACCAAAAGGACATAACCGTCCTTAATGTGTATAAATATAAAAGCAGAGCTTCAAAACACATTAATTAAAAACAAAAACAAAAAACAAAAACAAAACAAAACAAAAACCAAGAGAATGGGAAATGAGAAATAGTTGAAGCTATTGGGAGACATCAACATTCCTCTCTATATAAATAATCAAATAATTGGAAAATAAAACCTGAAAAAGAATATCAACCCAACCGATTTACTTGGCATTTAAAAAATACTCCAACGGCAAAATGTACATTTTTTCAAGTGTACTCAGAACATTCAGACAGATGATAAAACAGCACTCGACAAGTTTTAAAATATTGAATTACATATTTCTCTCCCCACAATGGAATCAACTGAAGAACAGAACTAAAGAGATATGTAAAAAGTCACTAATTTTGGGAAAATAAACAACATATTTTTACCAACCCTACCTCAAAGAAGTTATTGAAGGAAGTTAGGAAATATTTCCAACTAAATGAAAATGAAAACAGGACAGATCAGAATTTAAGGGATTCAGCTAACGCTGTGCGTAGAGGTAAATTTATTTTACGAAATGCTTTATTTGGTGTAAACATGACCCAAATCAATATTTTAATATTCCACCTAAGGTATAAAAAGAAAAATAAATTCAACACAAGTAATGCAAAAGAATGAGAATAATATAGATAAGAGCAGAAATCAATGAAATTGAATTTCAAAAAACACTATCAATACAAACAAAACTCGTTCTTTGAAAAGATCAGAGAAGCTGAAATATCTGCTGTTGGCCTGAGAAATTAAAATAAAAAGAGGTTGTTGAGAGGCAATGGTGTATGACATAGCTAAAAATATAGGGAACTATAGAGAGAGAAAGGGCTGTATTGTGGAAGAGCTTTCAGAAAGTGCAAAAAGTACAAGGACATGTCATATAATCAAACTCTTGGCAATGCCAGAAAACCAGGAAGAAAAACTGGGATTTGGTGAAATGGGTATGTGAGGGTCCACAAAGATAGATGCCTATGCAGGAGCATGATGAAGTCCATGTTTGAGGAAGGGTCTCCCATCATCTATGTTTAGGGAAAGCCGAGAGTTCTGTGGTGGGGTGTGAGCCCCCACCACCTTGGCGGTGGAAGAAAGAAAGCGTAATGAGTTGGTAGGGACTCTGAGCTTAACAGTCCTCACTTTGACCACTGTTTTGCCTTCCTCATGTTTATGGATCGAATTTCTTTTGAAGGCTTCCATTGGAATGAGGAAAGGAATGTCTAATTTTAACAATATCTACCAGTTAGATACAGCAAACATCATGGAGAACTGGCCTCCAGGTTCTCTGGCCCAAGCTGGCTTATGGTCTTGCTCTGTTTGCTATGAAAGGCTTTAGTTACTGCACAGTTGCCAACTTCCTAAAACAGATACACTAGATTAGAAGAGGAAATGTCTGGGTATTGATAGGTATAAGCTCAGACCTGAACAAAGGGTGTCAATAGCAAAACTTTAACAGCGATCTAAGATATTAGATGTGCGATTGAAAGGCCATGATCATTGTATATATATGAGCCACAAATACAAAGACATGGATGGATGGGTGGATATGTATGCACATAAATTTAGGAAAACTTTTTCTTCTTGTTTATTATTATATGAGTACTTTTCCCCCTTTAAAGTATTTCCTAGATTTTTTATAGTATTATGCTTTTTTTTTTTTTTTTCAATTTTTGGCTGCCAAGGGTATGCACAGGAAACGGATGACATGCTGTAGCATGTAGATCTCTATCTGTTGATGCAGTTTAGTCTAGTCTCTAGCCTAGTAGCCTCTCCTGAGAGTCGGATCCATGGCTCCTACTGCCTACCAGACCTGTTAATCTGGACATCCCACTCAACTTCACCATCTCCATGGCTCACACTGATATCGTCTGCCACACCTTTCTTCATGACTACCATAATTCAAATCGCCACCAACTCTTCTTCCCTTATTGTGTCTCATCTGGAAGACTTCTGCCTAGTCAGCAATTATAAGACCTCAGAATCATTATATATTATTCTGTCATTTCACAGTTGCTAATTTCCTAATATCTTCTACAATCTGCCTCCTGTTCATTTTCTCACACCACAGCTTGAGTTACGTGTGTTATTTCTCTTTGGTTTATTTCCTTCATGTTTCTCCCTAGCATATGTTCAGTAAATGCTTCCTGACTGAAAAGACAAATGGGAGAATGATGGATTGGGTGAACGAATACATGAATGAATGAATGATCACATGTTTTGATTCAAAATGTGAAATGTGAGCCCTACCTGGGCCTTTGAACTCCATGGAAGAAATTTGAAAATGCTACAAATGACTTCGGAATTCCCCTAGGAAACTATTACTGAGTTTGTCATTACGTACTTCTTGTATCCAAGCCCAAGCACTGTCTCGGACTTGAGGATGCTCTGAATATCATGATACATATCATGATACATGATACTTCTTGCTTTAGACTCCACATACATCCATCAGTTTAACAAGGGAGAGTACTGTCTCCATGGGTTTCCATCCGCCCTGCAAATGTCTGCACCCTGGGGCCAATCCTCTATCTGGTGGCAACGTAGACCAAGAGTCATGGCCGTGGGACACCCGCCCTCCAGTGTGCCAACGGCTCAGAGTCTGTGGGAGGCAGCCTGAGCCAGGGAAGCGCGTGGAGCTATTTCAAGGCATGTCCACACCCAGCCCTTTACCTGCAGAGTCACTGAGGTGCTTAGTCCCAGCGCATTGTCCCCGCCCATTCCCATCTCCTTGCAGCTGCACACTCCCTTCTCCCGCTCACTCGTGTTTCTGGTCTGTCTCAACTGTCAGGCATCGGTCACCACCCCTGCTCACCCACATGGCCTCCGCCCCCACAGAGAGGTCCACCGTGCACGGGGGAGACACACCCCAGCCTCCGGCGGGCACCAAGGCAGCTCTCAGCCCTGGGACACCGGCGAGGGTGCACTGGACCACTAGAGTACCCAAGAGTGTGGCTCACCCAAATGACGCAGGGAGCAGCTGCACTCTTCCTGACAGGACTTAGGGGGGGCCTAAGGTAGGGGCTGGTGTCTGGGGTGCTGCAGGGCCACTCCTCCAGTTGACCTATTTACTTAGACTTCACTGAGACTTCCAGCCGGAAATGAGGATTCCAGGATCTCTCCCAAACCTGTTCATGTAAGATGTCCCTAAATCCTTCACTCAACACTTAGATTCCTAACCAACACTGACAGAAAGAATTGCCATTTCTCAGAGCTCTAAATGCCTTGGCTCAGGGCCTTTTTATTCAACTGCTCTGATTTGGAGTCTCACTCCCTCTTTTTTCTTGTTCTGTAGCTCTTAGAGGACATCCTACCATCTTCCTGATATGATTGCTGCTCCTAGCCCCTACCATTCTTTGGTTAGGGGGTGTGTCTGCTAATCCTAGTATCACCACTACTGACATAGAGCCTTCCAAAGAGCCAGTAAAGAATTGATGTTTGGTGAATAAAAAAAAGTCAGTGAGCAGGGACTGTCATCTATTAAGATTTCATCTACTTTCTTGAATAGACCAAGCAAATCCAAGTGTATCTTTTTAATTTTCCAGAATGGTGGACTGAAAGGTATAAACAAACTCAAGGATAAACTATCCTTTATATTTTTCCCTCTGTTTATTGAACCCCTGTACTTTACTACTTGGCTCTTTCACATTTCCAAAGAAATTTCTATTCCAATGTTACCTAGTACCAGATTCCCTAAAAGATGAGAGGCTTTCCAAATTTTTGCAAAATATCAAAACTCTTATTCTTAACCCTGAAAAACCAATAAATGTGTTACCAATGTCATTCAAAATTTAGAGTCCTTGGGGAATTAAATTGTCCATTAAAAGGAACATTTGAGGGTGCCTAGGTTGCTCAGTTGGTTGAGCATGTGACTTTGGCTCAAGTCATGATCTCATGGTTCATGGGTGCGAGCCCTGCGTCAGGCTTTGTGCTAACAGCTCAGAGCCTGGAGCCTGCTTTGGAGAGTGTCTCACACTCTCTTTGTGCCTCTCCCCCACTCATTCATCCATTCATTCTCTCTCTCTCTCAAAAATACATAAACCTTAAAAAAATTTTAAAGGGACACTTGAAAAATATCAAAAGAGAAAAGATAAACCTCCACATCACCGATACAGAACGGGAACACAAAGTTGTACACTGTGTTCTCCTGAGCCAGATCCTGACTCTCCTTTACTCAAAACCAAGACTGCCCTCTTCAAATACAGCATGATGATTCAGGCTCACTCTTCATTGGGGCAAGAGAAGCTGCTGACCAATGGTATGCAATGAACATGGCAGTAGTACTATCCATGGAGCCAATTCTGGCCTGGGCCCTCTCTTCCTCATCTCTCAAATGCTAATACCAGCATGAGAAAGAAGTGGGTTAGTCTCTTTGACCTTGGCGAAATATTCCAGAACTTGCATCTTGCTGGTTTCAGCATGGGCCCTGGGACCCCACAGGCGTTCAGCATGGAGGATCATGATTAGGCTGATACTGATACTCCAGGTAATTCTCCTGAACCCAATCTTTGGTGATGAGTTTCCTGGGATCCCCATAAATGAAGGGCTCCCTCTCAGTGTACACTCCTATCATATTCAGGAAATCCCAGATGTCTTCCTCAGGGGCACAGTTCCCCCCTTGAAGATCACACCCAGGATGATTATCAGGAGACCATTTTTAGGCATGTTCTGGTTGTCACTAAACACTTTATGATGGGTAAGGAGGTCCAGTGAGTTGACAAGGGCATAGGAGTGGATGATAGGGTCCATTTCCTTCATATCAATGCCAAAGATCACCTCCAAATGCTTAGAAGCTTTCTTAAAGATCACAGGGAAGGGTTTCTTATACCTTTTCATGATAACTTTTAGCATTTCTATCTTTGTGATGGGCTCCTTCAGTTGATACTTGAGGACATGAAATGCACTAAATCAGCTACCTTCTCATCTAGTGGGTCTCTGGGCAAATATTTGATGTCTGTTGAGGTCTGCAGGGAACCTGTATACTCTTTTTGGTTACTGGAACCTCCATCTCATGTGCTCTATGATGTGGAGAAGAAGCAGGAGCTCTGAGGACTCTGGGGAGGACTCCATTTTGTGGCAGGCTCCTCCTCAGGCTCTTCCTCCTTCTCCTCCATCTTCTTCTCCTCTTGGGAAACCAGGATCACAGGAGAGGAAGGCAGGGAGGAGGAGGTAAAGGGGTAGGAGAAGTTGAAAGAGCAAGAGGAAATGTAGGAAGTCTCCTCCTCTTCCTTAGCTATGAGAAGATGGGCCACTGCCAGGCCCTGTATCTCATTTTGGGCCTGAAAGTCTGGCTCACATGTGAGGCACAGACACTTTGGAGAGTGAGGCATGATGACTCTAGTTGGTAGCAGCAAGCAGAAGTGTGAGCGGCATGGTGGAAGATGGGGTACCACAGGCCTGGGGAGAGAGGGAGAAGGGCAGCGGCCTCAGCAGAGAAGGAGACTTTTGGCAGCTCTGGACAAAGGCTGACTTACAGGTCTCTTTCTTAGGGGGTGCTCTAGGGCCCCAAAGGGCTTCTGAACTTTGGGTCAGCTTGTCCCGTAAGATCTTATCAGAGGAAATGAAAAAGTTCCCCAGGTTGTAACCAAGAAAGCCTCAGATTTGGGGGTTGACTGTAGGCAGATGGGGTTGGGCACTGTGGGCTCCCCTCTGTTCTGGCATAAGTAGATCCCTTAGTAGACATTCAGTGTCTACACCTTGAATCCTGGCACTGCCTGGGACCCCTCTATTCTACACGTGCTTTAGAACAAGGCTTTCACCACCCAGTTCCTGAAGCCCCTATATAAGGAATTGAGGGGGCACCTCTGGCAAGCAGTCTCCTGTGTTCTAGGATGAGAGGTACCCTCAGGTCAAGATCTTCATTTCCAGAGACCCCAAAGAGAATATAAAGAAGTGGGATTATCTACCTGAAGGCCCTGCCTGGGGCTTCTTAGGACTGAAAGTAAGAATGGGTCTCTGAGAATCTTCTCTGGAGTAGGCGATCCCCTCTGCCTTCCCTCAGAGTCCTCTTCTTGATGCCTGGTTGGTCTGGTACTTCTCCCTCTGCTAACCTGAGGTTACAACCCTCAGAGAGAACCTCACCACTTTCAGGCTCTCGAGACGGAAGTCTAGATACAGCGCATCCAGCCTCTCTGCTTGGGGCCTCACAAGGCTAAAAGAGACAAAGCAGTCTTGAATCTCCCTTTATGTGGGGTGGAAGGTCCCCTAAATCCTCCCTCTTAATCATCAGCTTGATACTTTGCAGGGCCTGGAACTCTCCTCTCTTGTGTACTGAGCCAGACAGACCCCCTACAGAATAAGATTCTCACTTCTCTGACAAGTCCCCTCCCCCACCTGCAGATGGACGGCTGGAAAACTCACCCCCATCACACATGGCTAAGTCTGCCCCAACTTCCCAGGCTAAGAGCATATTAGGACTGAATTCTGTGGGGCCCATTGTGTCCTAGGATGGAAGGCGCCCTTAGTCCCCTTCAAGATGTATATTTTTGCCCTGTCGGGGCCTGAGCTCTCCCTTTCACAGAACTAATGATGAGTCCCTCAGGCCAAGATTTCTATGTCCATATGATGAATGAAGAGATAAGGAATGAATCTGCCTGACACTCCTGCCTGGAGTGTGTTGGGGCTAACAGTAGGGGCGTGGCAGTGCCTGGCAGCCCTCTATGTTGAACGTTCCCAAGTCCGCTCTCAAGAGTTCTCACCTTGAATCTTGGCACTGCTTGGGCCCCCTTTCCCTGCTTACTTGAGTGTGGCCTCCTCAGACCAAGCTACTCACTTCCTTGCGATGATAAGGCAGCAGTGAGGGTCCATCACATGTATACACCTTGTCTCAGGGCCTCTAAGAACTGTTAGCATGGGCAAGGTGAGGCTGAGGCCCATCACTCCTGGGTGTTGGGTTCTACCAGTCCTCATTCAAAACCCATACCTTGACTCCTGTTGGAGCTTGGGCTTCCTCCCTCTACTGACCTGATTTTTCCCCCTCTGACCAAGGTCCTCACCTCTCCTGGATGCTCTAGGAGAAATCAGATGCTGCTGCTTATAGCCACCATGTCTGAGGACCTATTGGAGCTAAGATTTGAAATGCAGTACAGAGTTGTGTGAGGCCCTCCTTTGTTCTGTGGTAGAGTACCCTCCACTCTCCCTCAAAACACTAATATTCAAACCTGGCAAGGCCTCAGCCACACTACTCTCTACTAACTTTAATGTGGCCCTTGCAGCCAAGGCCTCACCTTTCTAAAATATTACTCACCACTGATAGAAGTGAGAGAACAGCATATCTGGCCATCATAGGCCCAAACGTTGCAGACAGCAGGTTCAGGGCAAGATTTCTGTGGGGCCCCATCTATTCACAGAGGGAAGTCCCATTACACATCTTCAAGGTCACCATATTTCCTCCTGGCAAGGTCTGCATTCCTCCCTCTGCTGAGGTAAGGACGTGTCTCTCAGGCCAAGGCACTCATCTCTGTCAAGGTGAGGACTGCAGGGGAGGAATTAGGGGATCTCCTACCCTGTATGAAAGAGATCCAGGACTCCTCTGCTCTTGCTTTCACAAGAAATCAGTGTCAGAATTATGAGAGGTGTTTCTGCCAGGAATTCATGCATGTCTTCTCAGAGATGAGCTTAGAGCAAGTTTCTGTGAGGTGAAATGTTTCCTTTGTCCTTCTCTTAGGTCTTCATCTATGTGCAACTGCAGCTGCTTACTCTGCTTAATCCAATGAGGCCCCATTCAAAGAATGTCTCACATCTCTCAGACTCCCAAAGTGAAAGACAGGAGGAAATGTATTTAGGGACCCTCCCTGGGGCCTCTAAGACTGACTGTAGGAGGAAGACAAGGCTGTGTTACACTCTATGTGATGAGAGGTCCCTTCACCTATTCCTCAGAATCCTTACCTTTGATGACCTGACTCTGCACCACCTCTCTCCCCCATGAAGCTGTTCTTCTCTCAGACTCCTTAGATGAAGGTCAGGAACCAAGATGGAAGCCAGGATACACCACAGCTAGTTACCAAGCATCCTAGAGCTGACAGTAGAGACAGGTGTGGATTTTGTGGGCCCTCTGTGTCCTAGGTTGGTAAGTACCCTGAGTCAGCCTTAAGGTTTTTATGTTTACTCCAGGCAGGGCCTGAACTTTCTTTCTCTGCTGGCCTGAAGATGTCTCCCTCAGGCCAAAGTCACCATTTTTCTGAGACTCCCAAAGAAGAGAAGGAGTCAGGAGTTTCTGCCCATCAGCCCTGCCCAGGGCCTCCCAGGGCTGAAAGCATGAGCAGGTGTTTGGGGGCCATCCTCTGTCTGAGGTGAGAAGTTCACTCAGTCCTTGCACAGAGTCTTCCCAGTGACTTCTGGCAGGGTTTGGGTCCTTCACCTTCCTGACCTCAAGCCAGACCCCACTGAACAAATCCCTCACCCCAACCAAAAGAAGGCCCAACACTCACCACCATGACTGAAGGCTGCCCAAAGCTGCCAGTGTGTGGGGAGCTGGATTCTGTGAGGCCTCCTTTATGTGGGGTGGGGTTTTCCACAGTCACCCTTCAGAGTCCTAACTAATCTTGACGGCTGGCACTTCATGCGGCTCCGCAATTCTTCCAAAGATTACAGTGTGACACAAGTAAAAAGGGATCAATTTACTACGGAGAAATACGACAAACACTCCCTCATCAAGCTAGCATCATTACTGACAAATCATGTTGATAGTGTGCACCCATGGATACAACGTGACAAGAATGGAACCTCGCCTCTCTGGTTTTCCTCCCCCCAAAAAACATAATCTATGTCTAATATTGAGGTAACTATCAGACAAATCCTAGTTGAGGGACATTTTACAGAATCCTCAACCCATATTCCTAAAAACTGTTGAGGTTATCAAAACAAGGACACTGGGACATGGGCATAGGCAAGAGGAATCGAAAGAGATACAGTCATTGAAAGTAATAGGTTTTCCTGGAGGGGATGCTGAACAGAAGCAAAGAAATGTGGTGAAACATAAGGAAATCTGAATAAAGTGTAGACTTTTGTAAATAATTCTGTATCAATAGTTGTTCATCAGTTGTAACACAGGTACCATACGAATGCAAGATGTCAATAATATGAGGGACTGAGATTGGGACACGTGAAATTTCTTCACTATTGCTGCAATTTTCCTGTAAATCTAAAACTATTCTAAAATGAACTTATACAATATGTTGACTTCTAAAAATATGTTAACCAACTAGGAAAAGTATATGTGCAAAAATCCTATAGCAAATATCATACTTTTCGAGGGAAAGTGGAAAGCCTTTACTTAAAACTTGGGAACTAAACACGGGTTCCTGCTATCACCATTTCTTTTTTTTAATGTATTATTTATTTTTGAAAGAGACAGAGACCATGAGTGGGAGAGTGACAGGGGATGGGGGAACAAAGGATCTGAAGTGGGCACGTGCTGACTGCAGCAGCAAGCCCCCATGTGGGGCTCGAACTCACGAACCGTGAGATCATGACCTGAGCCGAGGTGGAACGCTAATCTGACTGAGCCACCCAGGTGCCCCTGTTGCCATTTCTGTTCAATACCATAATAGAGGTAGCAGCCAGTGCAGTAATACAAAGCGGAAATAACAAAAAGGGAAAGGGATCAGAAAGTAAGAAATAATACTTTCATGATAAACAGATGATTCAACTGTGTATGAGGAAAATCCAAAAATGAAAAATTAAAAAAAGACAGCTAAGCTATTCAACCCATAAATATGTATGTAAGTTTGGTAATTATAAAATCAATATACAAAAAAATAAACTTTGCTTTCTGCCAGCAACAAATGTGTGAAAATGAAAGTGAACAAAATATAACTTGTAACCTATAATACCAAATCATTAAGTATCTTAGAATATATTTAACCAGAAAAATTAAGAGTTTTACAAAACAATTTAAAAATATACAAATGTTATTTAGATACATTCATAAATCCCTATGTACATATTAAATAAAATACACTCATGGATGTAAAGATTCAATGCTATAAACATTCTAGTTCTCACAAAGAAGAAAATGCAGATTAACTAGCTCTCACAAAGAAGAAAATGCAGGTTAACTGCAACACTATATTTAAAAATGGAAAAGGGCTTCGTGTGTGAATATATGTGTATGTGATACCATGGATGATTCTAAAATATAAAGGCATACAAATAAATACTCAAACAGAGTCAAGATATTCTCAAGAAAACTCAAAGAAAACAAGAACAATTACTCTGCCAGTTGGAAAGAAGTACAAGAAAGCTCCTTTAAAAAGGTTGTAGTTGGGTGCAGGGACTGACAATGTGACCAATGAAATTGAATCATGAGTCCTGGAAATACACACACACACACACACACACACACACACACCTGTCCCCTTCATTTATGAAAAAGTTGCAACTGTAGGGCTGAAAGACAGTATCTTAATAGATTTTTAATTTTAATAAATTACATTGAAACAACTGAGTGTTGATAGAGAAAATCAAATACAACTGGACACCCCCCAACCTTCACACTAGACACAAAAAGCAGTGACACAAAGATTAAAGACCTGCTTTAAAGCTTCTTATGAACATTTTTAAACATGTAAGAGTATACAGAAGAACAAATTGAACCTTTATAATACAGTCTCTCATTTAGAGACCGCAGTAAGGGTCAATTAGAGCAAAGGTAAGGCTTAAAGGTAAGGACTAGAGGAGGCTGGCGATGAGGTGAAGTCAGTAACTGAAGGAGAGAGGAGAAGAAATGGCAGCTCCTTCTGTCCCCTTGTATTAGCCATAGATGGCCTTGCTACTTTCATTGGCCTTCACTTTCAAAGAGCAAAGATCCAGAACTTAGTAGTGACTTGGGAGGATGTTACTGGGGCCAATGATTTCTTCATTCCATCTCCTACTGTGATCAAACTCCCTGCTAACTTCTGGAGCACTGCACATCCAAGAAATATAATCTAGACAGAACTATTCCAGAAAATCAGGACCAGGTGATATTGGGTCGACTACAGACACCATGACCCAACCCGAGAGGTCTTTACTGACTTAGAGCCAGTGCCATGTTGTCCACATGTGATGGGAGCAAAGGCTTCCCTCTCCCCACATGGATGTGAGCTTCTGCTGGAGGAAAGACCTTGGGTATCTTGACCTCTCCCCCTACTTGCCCAAGTGATTGTGTCTATCAGATCCTATTGTTTATCAGAAAGACCCTCCTGTAGACCTTCTTGTACTAGGCATGGGGCATGTAATGGAGCCAGGGACAGGACTCTTTCCTTGGTGAGGTCAGGGGTGCTCTGAGTAGAAAGAAGACAGAAAGCTGGACATAATCCTGAGCTAATTCCACAACAGGTGAGGTGCTTCCAATGATTACAGTGGGAAGGTCTCTTCCAGCCCATGAACCACGTGTCTGTCCTAGAATTGCCTTAATGAAGTCTCTCCAGCATCAAAATGGAATTTTGGACTCATACTTGGAAAGATGTGAATCTGGAAGTTGGTTCTTGAATGAGAATGAATGTCGCTCACTCATAAATGGGGTCACATGGTCAAACTGAGGTGTCCCACAAGAGAAAGTGTGCCATCTTGGTCATGTCACCAACACATGGGTACTTACTTTTACAAGAACTTCCCCAAATCTGCTCCACATACTTCCAGCTGCTCTTACTCTTGACGGGACCCTTAGCAAAATTCAGGAACCCTGAGATTCCAAAGAGATATTCTTTGGCTTGGCCGTTGATTCCACAGAAGGTTGAGTCGTCTCCAGAACCGCTCTCTCCAGGACCCACTCAGCGGTTCAAGAGTTGACGTTCTTCTTAGCCTGGCTGTCAGCGCCTCAGGTGCAGTTAGGCTCCCCTCACATAGGACTGGGGTGAAGGTGCTAAGGCGCAGACATGAAAGTTCTGCTCCCACATGGAGACAGCCGGTGGTTGAGTTCCAGCTCCAGCCTCCACGCCCTTGAGGATTACACTCACAGTCTTTCCTCTGAGGTCCCAGGAAGGGAGCACTTCCTATGGAAGATGAAAGAAAAATGACAGCTGTCCCTTTCCTTCCTGATATCAGGAGTAAGACTCCTATTTGGGAAAGAGTGACATGAATGCTTCTGTGTGCATCAGTGGGGCAGTCAGGAACCTCCTCAAGGAGGGAACACAACCACCTTGCAAACATCCCCTCAAAGACGCTCCTTCAGTACCTCTTCCTTGCTTTCAGCTCAGCCTTCAGGGAGCACATTGGCTCCGCCAGAGTAGGTTTACCAGTCACCAAGACTGTGGATGTGGTCGGCACAGGGCGCGGTGCATTCTCAGATTGCAAGAAGAAAAGTGTGTGCATGTCTGAGAAGTTATGAACTATACATGCAATCTGATAATTTCCACAAACTAAATCAGGGCTCCCTGTTTTTGTCAATACCAAAGATTGCAACATTTTTATTCACACAATTGCTGCCACTCTTTCCCTTAACCCCCATGCAACCCACCCCCAGTTTCTGTCCCTGTCAAACTCCAGAATCCACTCCGAATCCATTCACGGCTGCCGGTCTCCATGGCTACTGCTGTGGGTGGAGCTCCCATCATCTCCCACCTCTGGGCCAGCAAAGGCTGCCTCACTGCTGCCTCTGCTTCTCCCCACCCGCCCCCCGCAAAATCCTTTCTTTTCTCAGCAGCTTAGTGATCCTTTCAAAAATCCAATCCCTGGTTGATTACTGTCACAGAAAATGATATGTGTTTTAAGAGATGAATATAGTCATGTGTCTCCCACCCAAGGATCATACAAAACACTTCTATCAGCCTAAAATATTCCTGTGTGTCTCCTTTGTAGTCAACTACAACACCTTTACAACCCCCTAGTACTGTGGTCTTTTTTTGCTGTACCTATAGCTGTACCTTTTCCAGAATGTCATACAAACAAAGCCATACAATACTGTCCTCTGAAGTGGCTATGCCTTTTTTTCATTACAGTCAACAATGAATGAAAGTTCCTGTTGCTCCACATCCTCGCCTACATTGGGTAGTTTCATCTTTTTGGATTTTAGCCATTATGCAAAGTGTGTTATGGCTTTTTTTTTTTTTTTGAGGCTTTAATTTGCATTTCCCTGATAGCCAGTGATGTTGAGCATCCTTCACATGCACTTTTTGTGATCTGTATATCCTTTCTGATATGGTGTGTATTCTGTTTGCATATTTTATTGTCTTTCTGTTTCATATGTTTTACTTTAAGAGTATAAGTAAATTCATACTATAATATTTACTATAGTAAATAAATACTATACATAAGTATAGTGAGGTATGAATACTTTTCTATGTAGGGGATTTACAAATATTTTTTCTCAATCTGTAGATTGTATTTTCTATTTTTATAAAAGGGTTTTTTTTTAATAACTCTATCAACATGACTTATCCTTGTTGATGTTGATGATGATGTCCTGAATGAGACAGCATTTGTTAAGGTTTTCCACTGTAAAGTTACTCTTTTTTCCCACCATATTCTCTGGAAGGAACTATCTATGTACAACCCATACTTGAGTAGGAAATTATGTTCCACCTCCTTGAGAAAGTACATATGGAAGTCATTTGGAATTCTCTTGCATAGATGTGTCTGTTCTCTCCCATTATGTATATATTCAATTGTTTATTTATCTCAGGATGGATTCATGGATATGTATTTTATGCACTGGGTTGTAATCTAATATTTCTTTATTTGCTCAAATTGTTTCAGCTTTGGCCGCTGGGGGCTCTTTCAGTTGGTCTCCATGTCCCTTTGACATGCCTTCCTCATATTTTTGTTTGTTTGTTTGTTTGTTTGAGAACTCCATTACTTTCTGTCACTACAAATACTCCAAGCTCATCTTGTATATTTCTTGCCTCAATCTTGAGTCACCCATTTCTTCACAGAGCACGGGTTCCTTTTTTGGAGTTTGATATCAGAAATCTAAATCTGGGCATTAGGTATGCTCATCACTACCATGGCTTCTAGGCCCTCTCAGCTCATAGAGCAAAAAAATGTTTGTGTGTATGTCAACCTGTGTATATACACGTTTCTATAAATATTTATATACATAACCATATGTGTCTATATTACGTGAAACATGGTTCATGTTGATTTCTGCAGCTGGAATCCATGGCTGTAAGGATCATTCCAGCCTCTCAACTGTTTTGTCTGTAACTTTTTATTCCAACAGTGAGAAATCTCTCACCACTCACCATACATTTAATTAATTTTTTAAATTATGGTGTACATGTATAATGGTTCAGAATTGTTAATAAATACATGTAATAAATAAATTGTTAATAAATGCATGTAAATAAATTCATGTGGGAAACAACTTTATTAGCAACTAGAGTGCAATGCTTTTGTGGAGGTCCTTCGGTTTTGGTCTTAACAAACTCTACCTGTGTTCAGATTTACTTTGGTTAACATCTTTCAACTCCATACCCTTGAGTGAACTTGTTTCATACTTTGTCATTATGGGTTGTTGTTTTCATAATTTTCATTCTGTCCCGACATCCCCCAACCTCCCATTTATTTATCCTTTCATTTTTAAGCGTTAAAGATTCATTCTTTATGCTGGAAAGGTCTGGGGCTTTTGAAAATAATGAAAGGTGTCACATCTCCACCATTATAACATCGTACAGAATAGTTGCACCAGCCTAATAAATGCCCTTTATTTAACCTACTCAACCTCCCTCCCCAAGCACTTGGCAATCATTAATCACTTCACTGTCTCTATAGTTTTGTCTTTTCAAAAATGTTATATCAATGGAATCATACCTTATCTAACCTTATCAGACTGGCTTCTTTACTTTGTAGTAGGCATTTAGAATTTATGCATGTCTTTGCCTAAATTGATATCTCATTCCTTTTTATTGATGAATAGTATTCCATCGTGTGAATACACAACCATTTGTTAAACCATTCACCTATTGAAGGACATCTTGGTTGCATCCAGGTTTGGGTGACTATGAATAGAACTGCTATAAAAATTCATGTGCAGGTTTTTTGTGGACATAAATTTTCAACTCAGGTAAACACTTGGGAACATGAAGGCTTGATTGTGTGATAAGACTATGTTCAGCTTTGTGAGAAACACAGACTATCTTCCAAAATGGCTGTACCATTCTGCATTCCCATAGTCAAGGAATGAAAGTTCTAGTTACTCTGAATCCTTGCAAGCAATTGGTTTTGTCAGTGTTTTGAATTTTAGCCTTTCTAACAGGTATATTGTGGTATCTTTTCATTATACTATTTTAAAATTTCCTAATGATAATGATATGAACTATCTTTTCATATGCTTATTTGTTTGTCTTTGTTGTGGTGTCCATTTCAATCTTTTACCCATTTTTAATTAGGGTGTTTTCTTGTTTGTTGAATTTAGGGGTTTTATGCATATTTTAGAAAAACATTCTTGATCAGNGCTCAAACCCACGAACCGCGAGATCATGACCTAAGCGAAAGTCGGACGCTTAACCGACTAAGCCACCCAGGCGCCCCTGTGTAAGTTCATCTTTTTGCTTACAGATGTCTAATTGCTCAGTTACCATTTGTTGAAAAGACCATACTTTCTCCATTACACGTTTGTTGAAAATCAGTTCGTCATATTTTTTGGTAAATTTCATGGCTCTATTTGGTTCCATAGATCTGTGTATCTTTTCTTTCACCAAATCCAAGTTATCTTTTTTTTAATTTATTTTATNGCGAAAGTCGGACGCTTAACCGACTGAGCCACCCAGGCGCCCCCCAAGTTATCTTTATTATGGCAGTCTTGTAGTAGGTCTTAAAATTGAGTAACGTGAACTGTTAACTCTTGTTGTCGTTTTTTTTCCCTTCAGTATTGTGTTGGCTATTCTAATGTTTGTCTTTCCATGTAAACTCCAGAATCAGTTTGTCAATATCTAGGAAATAGCTTGCCAGGATCTTTATTGGAATTGTGTTGAATTTATCGATAGATTTGGAAGAAATGACATACTAGCAATATTGAGTCTTCCAGCCCATGAACATGGAATATCTTTCCATTTACTTATTTAAATCATGTCTAAAATTCTTCAACAAAGAAGTTTTGTAGTTTCACACATACTGCTCCTGTAGAGTTGTT